>NC_080418.1:32325303-32643553 GCF_029873635.1 Malania oleifera | reverse complement strand
AGGTTAAAATTCGGGTGTCGCCGTCGCTTGCTCTCGTGGACATAGGCATTCTACCAAACCACGTTAAATCCTTATGTGTCTTTTATTGCTTTCATTATTTGTATGTGTTTCCGTATTGTTCATCGTAATTGTTGCACGATCGTTTCCACGTTTATTGCACAACATTACTAGCACCCCTATACACCCGTTCTACTAATGGTACCTAATTAATTATTAATTATCACTAAATTGAATCTAATGATCTTTAATTAACCCCTTGAAATAAATAAATAAATAACATTAAAAAGAAAAATAAAAATTAAAGTGTGATTAGGAATGTCTAATAAGACCTTCAAACGAGGGGATCTTATTAGATAAACCTCATCCTCAGAGTTAATACATGTGAGGTTTGAAATACCTTTTTACCCTTTTTGAAATCATTGGGACACACAAAAATAAAAAATAAAAAAATCATAAAATTTAAGCAAAAATATCTTTAAAACATTCCACATTTTCCAAAATTTAGTAGAATTTTTTGAAATTTTTCAACAATTTTTCTAAATTTTTTGGGAATTTTGAAGACTTTCCCTCATTTTTGTGTACTTTTATTTCTTATTTAAAAAAAAAAATTAAGCCAAAGTAACTCAAATATTTTTCCTCGCTTCAAAAATATTTTGCCTAATTTTCTAGATATTTTTTCCTTTTTTTTTTTTAACGATTTTTATTATTTTTATATAAAAGAAAATCACACACATGCACACACATATTGTTATATGTATGTCACACCACATATATTTTATATGTTTGGCATAACTAATATTTTCTAATATGGGAAGAGCTTATGAATTCCTTAGACTAAATTCATCATTTAAAAAAAAATGATTACTCATTAAAGCTCAATGATAAGTTTAGGATTAAATGATATAGTAAAAGATCAATTTCCTAAAGTTCATTACACTGTGATGGGCAAAATAGTACGCTATATTTAAAATATTTGTACTACATCACATATAATATCATTTCAAAAATTAAAACCATTGTCCATTTGAAGGGGATTTTCAACCAAAATCATTCTACAGCCAATCATAATGATATTTATTTATATTAAGTATAGATTGAACATAACACTTTAATTTTCATATTGGCTTGTCTTTTCTATGGTTCTTAAGACGATAATAGTATATACAAAAATTTAGAACTTTAATCACACACACTATTTAAGCATTTAAAGCAATATACCCCTTTTTTTTAAAAAAAAAATATCTTAATATCTTATGAGTATTAACAAGGATCTATTTTGAGCATTTCATAAGATAGCATGCAGTCATAATTAAATTCACATGATTCATAAAAAAAGATGTAATACAAAACAAATAATATGAATTATTGCATGAATATTTCTATAAATTAGAAGGAGAATTAATATACCTTTTCGATTGACTCCTTCTTAGTCCTTTAAGCTCGGAGTGGTGTTTTTCTCTTTCTCGGTTTTTATATACCTCAAACATTCCCAAATCTCCTTAGTACTAGCATTAAACATGATTTTTTTAAAACTATTAGTAACTAAGGTACAATATAAAATATGCAAGGCACTCATATGATATGCATTAAACCATGTCATGCACAAATGCATTTTAAAAACATTTTCAATAAGATTTGAAATACTTTGTCAAAACCTTTTCCAAAACCTCCAATCAATTGATTTTGCAAAAGCATTTTCAATATTCAAATAGTAAAATCTATGCAATGAAAATAGTGGAGGATTTGCAAAGGATTGACCCTTAAAACAGGGATACACCAAAAAATGAGTTGTTGCGATCTTTAGCATAGGTGGTTAAATTGTTTGCAACCTGGATTTGATACTAATTGTTGGAATTGGTGTGATCCCAAGAGGAAGGGAGGTGAATGGGGTTTTAAAAAATATTTTCTGCTAATTTAAACGTTTTGCCGATTCATCACAATTCGTATCTCATTCAACATAATGATATATATGTAAATAATAAAATTATGAGTGTGAACATACACGTGTATCATATCTCATTTAAATGAATGTGTGCATGCAAATAATTATAACTGTAAATGGACAAATATACACATATGGAAATTACAGTGCGGAAAGTAAATGAGATAGGCAGAGAGGAACACACGATATTTGTTATCGAGGTTCGACCAAACTAGCCTACGTCCCTGCCTTGGGCATACCCCTCAAGGATTATACTATCTTTGCTTACTTAAACGGGTGAAGTAGAAACCGTTTACATCCTCTCCTTAAAGGGCGAGAAAAAATTCCAGTTCAATTTTCGGGCTGAACTGAACCAATCTCACTTACGGGGTTAAGATTCCTCAATTCAATTTTCAAGCTGAACCAAATTGATCTCACTTATGAGGCTGAGACTCTCCAGTTCAATTAATGGAATGAACTTAACTGGTACAATAATCCATTTTTGTACATATAAAAATGCTTATAAAAACAAGCAGAGATGTACAACATTAAAAGCTCAAATACATGCACTCTAATATGATATAAGTTAAGTTCAGTAGTCTAAATAATTTTGTACAAATAAAATATACATGAAAAATGAGTATTATTGTTTTCTTATAAATATTTTTGCAAATAAAGAATATTTGGAGAATCTTGGAATTTAAGCTTAAGAAAATATTTGTGTTGTAAATAATTTTCTCCCAAAAATATTTATCAAAGAAATATTTTGGAGAAAACTTAAGCAAATACTCTCAAAAATGTTTTTCAAAGATAAAAGTTATGTGAGAGTAAAAGCAAATAAAATGCCCTAAATAAAATATTCTCCTCAAAAACAATTTTGAAATAAATGCAAGAAAGAGAGTTGGAGAAATTTGTATAAAAGATTTGGACCCAAAAGAATTATTTTAACAATGAAAAATATTTTGGGGAAACTTTGATTAACAATGGATTAGAGAGAAATTTTGGGCTAATCAAAGTTACTAATTTGGAGTTATGAAGGGGTATTTATAGATTTTCTGAAAATTATGACTGCTAGGGATACAATTGGTATTTTGGAAAAGTTTAATTAATAGTTAATGACATTTTAGCCCTTTAAAAAATTTCCAACCCTAGAGGTTCTGTAACGACCTGCTTATTTTAACAAATTTTTTTCCATAATAATATCCCATATAATAATCCTGGAAAATCATAATCAACCTGGACCCATGGATACGAAGTGTCACGCCCCGAACCCTGAAATGGGACCCAAGGGTGAAAAAAACCTAACATATCCCTGTATCATACAAATCAGCACAGATACAGTACAAATGATGAGGGTCCGACCCCGTGGGGTTTCCAGGCACCCTAAACACATCAAATCATAATCATATACGCAGCGAAAAAAAGTCTTCTATATACATATGCAGTACCATATCAGAGTCTATACAAGAGCAAAACATGACTCTAACAAAACATACAAACTGGGTGCCCAAATAAAACTTAAAATGGCAACCCAACAAAACTACAGTCCTAACACTTACCCAAGCACTAACGCAGTACACCGGCCACTATGCTCCCTACACCAGGATGCTAGTTTCGGTTACCCGAAGGACCTGTAAAAATATACGTACAGTAGGGATGAGACACCTCTCAGTAAGGAAGAACAAAGGTTATATCTGTGTGTGGCATTTGAGTGTTATCATGATACAATATACAAGCAATTAAATGCATTCCAGTGTTAATTTACACAGTGCATACACGCACACATACGGCGGCCATTTATACGCAGCCCCATCACAATACATACACATGATCAATAATCCTCAGTGTTGTCAAACTCTTCGGTCTAAAGCCACCCTGCGACATACGGCGTTGGCCCGTAGCCAACCTGCGAACACAGCGCCACCGGCACATGGCTAGTCCCCGACTCTCATGGCATCGTACCGATGCTAAACTGGTGGATCGACATCCTTCATCCTGATCTACCGGAATAGGCTCACGCCCTCGGATATAGAGTTGGACATTCTTGCCCACATGGAAGGCGGTAAAATACACACCCTCAGATATAGAGCTGGACACTCTCAGTACTTGGAATGCTTTCGAATTCGCGTTCCTACTAGCATTTCAACATATCACACACACATGCATGCTCATACAACCAAACAAGCCATACTCATTTGGTAATATAAATCATGGTTTTCCAAACAAATACAGTTTAAACAAAGTCAAGGCACGACCATCCCAATATCACAGTATAAATCACACATATACTCGGTTTTCAACAAAACCCGGGATTCAACCCGTCACCCCCTTTTTCCCAAAACTGTTGTCGCAACGTCCCGGACCTAGCCCAAAGGACCAATCTCTAGTTAAAAAATGGGCTCAGTTTGCGAATTGGGAAAAATGAATGTTTATTTGGAAAATGTGATTTCCCGTGGAAAACATGCGTGAAGGAGTCGCCACTAACCTTTTGAAGTGTGGTTAGAACACTTGACCGCTACCACGTTAGGGGTAGAATCGGTCTGCATCACCAGAGTAGAGCTCGGGAGTACGGTTACGCAAAGGGAAGGTCTTAGCACCCCCTACGCGCCCGTTCTTACTAATAATACCAGATTAATCAAAAATTATCCTTGAAATAAACTTGATGAGCCTTTAAAAACTAATCCCTTTCAAAAATCAAAAGAATGAAAATACCTCATAGGTATTCCCTCAGAATCGGGGCAATCTAATACCCCAAAGAGTCAATGCCGTTGGTCGCAATCATCGAGAAGGAAAATCGAAAATAGGATACAAAATACGCTCCCGGGAGTTTTGAAATCTATAGGTTTTTCTAAGTAGGAAATATACTATTCCGGGAGGTTTTTTTGAAATTTTTTCGAGATTGAAATGATTTTCTATGCCTATAGATGTTTTTGTGATTTTTCCTAAGTGTGAAAATGATCTTTGTGATTTTTATGATTTTTCTCGAACTTTCAAAATAACACGAATAAAACCAATTGAAATCAAAATGTGAAAATATTTTTGGGATTTTGGAAATTTCATGATTTTTGTGAATTTTATGGATATAATAATAGTATATAAGTGAAATGGAGAAAACCGGGGTGAACCAGTTCGGGAATGGTGAAACGGTCAAACGTTGACCAGTTTGGGGGAAAACTAGTTTAAGGTCTTGGTCGAAACCAATGATTTTTTGGGGTTTTCCAATGTTCTTCTGTATGCAACAGAATTTTAGATAACAACCATGAAAGTCATAGTTTTAATGTATTTTCTTGAAAATTTTGAATATAAAGAAACAGATCTAACCTTTGCGAAACATGTTGGAAACTTTCTTAGATTTTCTTCAAAAATTTTCAAATGTAGTTAAGTTTCAAAGCCTTAAAAAATTTTGAATTTTCTTTGAGAATTTTTCTGAATTTTTGCGTCTTTTATGAAATTTCTTTTTTTTTTTTTTTTTATGGGTTAAAAAGAAGCTATTTAAAAAAAATGAAATAAAATCAAATAAACTAGTAGAAACTGGTACGGGAAAGGGGGGAAGATGTAACATAGGAAGAGAAAGTTCATTGGTTTTACCTATCATCTTCTTCTCCTCCGGTCTTCCTTTTCCTATCTGTGAATTTGCAGGGGTTAGTCTGCAAGGTCTTCTCGAGGGTGGTTCATGAGTCCTAACTCAAGGCACTATGGAGCGCTTTCTTCAAATAGGTGACCCGACCCGGTACGAAACAGGATCAGTCGTCCGCTTGATCTTCTAAAAGAATGAAACGTAACCTCATGCCTTATCCAAAAAAAAAAACGGAACTTCACAAACTCACAATATAAGACTTCAATATTTGAAATCTTCTCCTACCATCAAGAAAAACTCCACCCTTTGTGCTTGGAATGAGAGGGCTATTTATAGACGTAGCTTGGGGCAAGTATGGGAAAGAAGACATAGGAGAGTGATTATGGGGGGAACAAAGCATGGGGTGAAAAATGATGAAGGGAATATAGCATGGGAAGAATGATAAAGGGATGGAACTTGACATGTGGTGAGTGATGATGGGGGAACAAAGTATGGGATGAAGAATGATGAAGGGAATATAGCATGGGAAGAATGATAAAGGGAGGAAACATGACATGTGGTGAGTGATGATGGGGGAATAAAGTATAGGATGAAAAATGATGAAGAGAATATAACATGGGAAGAATGATAAAGGGAGGAAACATGACATGTGGTGAGTGATGATGGGGGAACAAAGTATAGATGAAAAATGATGAAGGGAATACAGCATGGGAAGAATAATAAAGGAAGGAAACATGACATGTGGTGAGTTAGGATGAAGGAACAAAGCATGCTTACTTTTGACAAATTAGATAATAATAATAATAATAATAATAATAATAATAATAATAATAATAATATGAGGCTCCTAGAAGATGTGGGGAGCCCAACGAGGATGTGTGGGGCCCACGCGCCATGTGGGGTCCATGAGCCGTTTAAGGGTTATAGGAACCCGATCTAGCATGCACCGAATGTAGGGGTCCGAGCTAGCGTACCAGGAGATGTGGGGCCCACAAACCATGTGAGGCCCAATAAAAATATGTGGGGCCCACAAGCCATGTGGGGGCCACAAGCCATTTGAGGGTTATAGGAACCCGAACTAGCATGCACCGGATGTAAGGATCTGAGCTAGCGTACCAAAGGGGTAACGTGCACTGGATGTAGGAATCCGAACTAGCGTATCAAGAGATATGGGGCTCACAAACCATGTGGGGGCCAATGGAAATATGTGGGGGCCACGAGCCATTTGAGGGTTATAGGAACCCGAGCTAGCATGCACCGGATGTAGGGATCCGAGCTAGCGTACCAAAGGGAGTAACGTGCACCGGATGTAGGAATCCGAGCTAGCGTACCAGGAGATGTGGGGCCCAATGAAATATGTGGGGCCACAAGCCATTTGAGGGTTATAGGAACCCGAAGTAGTAGACACATGCATGCCAAAGGAGGCAACGTGCACCGAATGTAAGAATCCGAGCTAGCGTACCAGAGTGATAACGTGCACCGGATGTAGGAATCCGAGCTAGCGTACTAGGAGGGGTAACGTGCACCTGATGTAAGAATCTAAGCTAGCATACCAGGAGATGTGGGGCCCACAAACCATGTGGGGCCCACAAGCCATGTGAGGTCTGTTGGCCTTACAAGGCTTAAAATCTTTTTATCTTATTTTGATGCTAATAAACAAGTGAAATTTAATGTATTTGTATGAGTAATGATATTTTAGGATTCATATATGTGAAAGTAAGGCCAAAGTGCCCACAAGGATCAAATATGATGGAAGCAAGGTCAAAATGCTCACAAGGATAAAATGAAGCTTAAATGAGCCAAGGTATGAATTACTTGTTAAAGAAATATGAGGACATGAATGAGTTGTTGAAAGCCAAGGTATATTAAAGTCAAAAGAGCCAAAGAAAGGCAAAGTAAAAAAGCTCAAAGAATATGGAAGTTTGAAGAAAAGATGGATTCAATCCAAGGACAAAGCATGAAGACTCAAGAATTTAGAATGTTAATATTTTAGAAGTCTCGTGTAAGTGCTTTAATGTTTAAAATATCATTTGAAATATTTTGAAACTCTTAGATTAACTTCTTAGACCTATATACTTTTTAAAATACCTGAAAAATATTTTTATAAGGTCAAAAATTATTAAAAAAAAAAGGTTAGAATCGTTTTTGGAATAAAAAGCACCAAAATGAGTTTTTCCCAAATGCTGTCAGTTTTTATAAAGCCGCATTAAGGTGAATTTTTCTCTATTAAAAACTCATTATTTTAAAGCGTGGTCAACATGGAAGTTGTAGGATTTTCTCTTAGATTTCTTTTGACACCAATAACACATAATTTGGAGTTATACAAAAAAGGTTATGGCCAAAACATTGAAATGGGGTCACTGCTATCAAACATTTAAACATTGTCCAACGGGCAAATTTTTAAAATTCTAATGTTTTAAATTATAACCGTTTGAACCTTAAATATTCTAATAAATAGGGAAAATCTTTAAGGAAACTTTTTCAAGTTTGAAAGCCTATAAATACATGGTTTTGCAAATCAAAATATCGAAGAATTGAAAAATCTGTTTTGAGAAGCTGAAAGTACTCTTGTTCTTCCTAAGTTCTCTTGCTCACTCATTGAAAAATTCTTTTGCTGAGAACTCTGAAGTGCTGATCCTTCTTCCTTTGAATTCCTACTGCTAATCCTCTTCTAAGAAGGATATTGGTGAATTCTACACTTGAGCTTCATTCTATTTCCTATTGATATTTTACATTGAAGTATATAGTGTTGAAATTGTACTAACTTGCTCTTTGAGAGAGTATACTTGTACGCAGATTTTATCTTGTGTTTCTTGTAGTTCATTGATGTTCCAAGGTGTTTGGATCATTGGCTAAGCAAGGCGATATTGCTTAGAGAGGCGGACTCTAGCATATGTAAGGAGTGACCGAACGAGGGAATATCATTTGGAGAAGGTAGGCTCTAGCCTTAACCAAGGAATGTTGTAATCGGTTTTGTTCCACTCGTCAACGGAACAGGTTTAGTGAATCCTTTGGTGGTTTGCCAAAGGTGAGGATGTAGGCTGGGTATAAGTCGAACCTCGTAAAAATCTTCATCTCACTCTTTCTTTCCCTATTCTTTATTTTCAATTCATATACAACTGTGTGGATGATTTAAATATCTAAATTATACATACTACGCATATTTGGAAATCAAGTAAACTTAAAGTCCAATTTTGATTTGGGTTGCAGAAACCGAAAGGGAGTACGTTGGTTACACCATATCTTGAGGAAATCATACGGGAGTACGTTACTTGGTTAACACCCCAAAGATAAATTTACCAAGAGTTTATTTGAATTCTAAATATTTGGAAAGAGTGATTGGATTTATTTATACAGGGCTTTACTTCAGCAAGCATAAATTATAATTCATAATCATAGGGCTTATATAAACAAACAAACTATCTCAAGATCTTATATTACCAAAGTGCTGAATACTTTATATCTTGGTTTGGTTGTTTGTTGTTTAACTTGTACTTGGCAAATAAATTGATTGTTTGGTCTGAAGATTGTGTTTAATTGATTAGATAAAAGAACTAAGTTCTTGATTGATTAAAGAATTAAAAAAACAAGTCAAGAATTGGTTAAAAGAAATAAAAGAAGTTTAAGGTATTTTAAAAGGAATCAAAAAAAATTTTTAGAATCCAATTCACCCCCCCTCTTGAGAAGCTATTACTAATTTTGAGTCCATGAAGATATGTGGGGTCCACAAGTAGTGTGGGAAAGTTTGACATAAGATCTCCTCAGAAAGGCATGGTTAAAATTGGGGTGTCTACAACTGTAATAATGAAAAATCCATAGTTTTTCCTGTTAGATTCATCCAAATGAGTAGCCAAAACACACATAGGACCGTGGACCACTGTTCCACCGAGTCCGATTTCAAAAATAACCAATATAAACATAGTTTCCCTTACCTTAACCCCGTAAGCAAATCCCAAACTCCAAGGTCCCTAAACAGCGAACTGAGTTCCAAAACTTACAAATCACAGTACAGAATATGTTCACATGACAGTTACCTACAAATCTACCAGATCAAAATTGAAAACCGAGCCTTACCTTGATTTTACGCCGAAACCCAAAAAATCTCCGAAACGAGATTCCGATCCGTAGAAGTTGTAGAGAATCCTCCCACGATCCTCGTGGTAGTTTCCGTTTTCCGATTCCATCAACGATCGGCGAAGAATTCTAGAGAGAAGGAGTAGGGAGAGGTTTAGAGAGAGAGAGAGAAAGAGGGATAAAAATCTAAGTTTGCTTAACTTGGAAGAAATGAGAATTTCCTTTTATAGCCCTTTGACCTGGGCAATTTCCAATTTTGCCCCTCTCTTAATATTTAAACCCATTTTTCATATTTCGGGTTCTTACAATCTCCCCTCATTACAAAAATTTCGTCCTCAAAATTTGTCATCTCTCATTCCCAGATTCATACATACAATCAAATGCATAGACACAACTCAAGAGCGAACTGGCAATCATCACAGCGCAGTCCCATCATACACATACACATAGACACAACTCAGGAGCGAACTGGCGATCACCACAGCGCAGTCCCATCTTACACATACACATACATACCATCACTTATGGTGGAGGAATACCGTAGTTACATATACAACAGTCTTAGGAGTTCACAATACCCACACTCCCGACGACTAACCACCTATCCCAACCCACAGTAGGATCATGTACAAGTGCTCAAAATAACTGTGGATACTTCCAGCATATTTCTGTTTCCAGTTCCCAAGAAGCTTCCTCAACTTCATGGTTTTGCCACAATACCTTCACTAATGGTATCTCTCTGGTAGGAAGCTTCTGAACTTTACGGTCCATAACTTGAACAGGTACCTCTTCATACACTAAAGTATCCCCAATTTCCAACTCATCATAACTAATCACATGTGAATAATCCAACACGTACCTCCTTAACATGGAGACGTGAAACACATCATGGACCCTCGAAAGTGTTGGAGGTAATGCAACTCTGTAGGCTACCGGACCCACTCGCTCAAGTATCTCGAATGGTCCGATATACCTTAAGCTCAGCTTGCCCTTCTTGCCGAATCTCATCACTCCTTTCATCAGTGCAATACGCAAAAATACCTTACCTCCCACTTCAAACTCTAACTCATGGTGGCGAACATCTGCATAACTCTTCTGCCGACTCTGAGCCGATTTAATTTTCTCCTGGATCAAACCCACCTTCTCAGACGCCTGCTGCACAAGTTCAGGTCCTAACACCTGACGTTCACCAACCTCATCCCAACACAAAGGAGATCGACACCTCCGACCATACAAAGGCTCGAACGGTGCCATCTCGATACTAGATTGGAAGTTGTTGTTATAAGCAAACTCCACAAGTGGCATAAACTGTGTCCAGCTACCACCGAAGTCTAACACCCAAGCTCGCAACATATCTTCCAATATATGTATCGTCATTTTCGACTGTCCATCAGACTAGGGGTGGAACGCTGTACTGAAAGTAAGCTTCATCCCCAATGCCTCCTGCAAGCTCATCTAGAATCAGGAAGTAGACCTGGAGTCCCGATCTGATACTATGAACACTGGTATCCCGTGCATTCTCACAATCTCATGCACATACAAATCTACTAGCCTACTCAAAGGATAACTAACTTTTATCGGTATGAAATGAGTAGATTTCATCAATCTATCCACGATCACCCAAATAGCATTCTGCCCGTGAAGCGCTGGTGGCAAACTGGTCACAAAATCCATGGAAATATGCTCCAATTTTCACACCGGGATAGGCAAAGGCTGCAACGGCCTTGCCGGCCTCTGATGTTCATCTTTCACCTCCTCACACGTCAGAAACTACTCCACGAACTGAGCAATCTGCCTCTTCATACTAGACTACCAAAAGGTCTCACGCAAGTCCTGATACATCTTTGTACTACCAGGATGTATCGTATACATGGAACGATGCGCCTCCTCTAGAATCATCCTTCTGATCTCATCATCGTTCAGAACACACAGTCTAGTCCCAAACCTCAACACACCTCCTTCAGAGATGTTAAACTCTGTAGCCAATCCCTGCTGTACATTTTCCATAGCCTCTTCCAACTCTGCATCACTAGCCTGTACTGCTTTTAATCGCTCAAATAGGGTCGGTTGGACCACCAAGCCAGCAAAATAAGCTTGATGATCACCAACCACCAACTCTATACCTGAGCTCTCCAAATTCCGTTTGATGTAACACTCAGTTACAACCGCAGATAAAGCTGTAGGTCCTGACTTCCGACTCAATGCATCAGCCACCACATTTGCCTTCCCCAAGTGATAACTAAACGTGTAATCGTAGTCCTTAATCAACTCTAACCACCACCTCTGCCTTATATTCAACTCCTTCTGCGTGAAGAAATACCTGAGGTTCTTATGGTTAGTGAAGATCTCACATTGCACCCCGTACAAATAGTGTCGCCAGATCTTCAGTGCATACACAATAGCAGCCAACTCCAGATCATGCATAGGGTAATTCTTCTCATACTCCTTCAGTTGCCGAGAAGCATACGCCACAACCTTACCCTGCTGCATAAGCACACATCCTAAGCCCTTCAGAGACGCATCGCTATAAATCACAAATCCACCATCCCTCGAAGGAATGGTCAATACTGGAGCAATAACCAGCTAGTGCTTCAACTCATAAAAGCATTGCTCGTAATCATTGGTCCACTCAAACTGGACTCCCTTCCTGGTTAATCGAGTCAGAGGTTTAGACAGTTTAAAGAAACCCTCTGTGAACTGACAATAGTAACCCGCTAGTCCTAGAAAACTCTGAACCTCCTGCATATTCTTCGGCCTTACCCAGTTGACCACAGCTTCAATCTTGCTAGGATTAATTTATATTCCATCCTCATTAACCACATGGCCTAAGAACGCAATCTGACTCAACCAGAATTCACATTTCTTCAACTTAGCATACAACTTCTTCTCTTGCAGAATCTGTAACACTAAACTCAAATGTTCCACGTGTTCTTCCATACTCCTCGAGTATACCAGAATGTCATCAATGAATACCACTGACTCACTCGAAAAATGAGCAGCTCGGAAGCTATCCCAAGTATAGGAGTTCTGTCGTGTAATATTAAGCCCAAGGGCTAGATCGTCTCCTCAGGGAATGTCTTTTAATCTCAGATTTTACGTTCTTCCAATCGAAATTAAAATGGTACTGAACTCAATTCAGATTCGGGGATTCTCAAGATTGTGGAGACTTGAATGAAAACACAAATTAAAGTCCTAAAACTAGCACGCACGGAATTAAATAACAATAAAGGAAACCCTAAGCTACTCAAAGAAATACCTAAACACGCGTTATTAAAGATGGCAACTACAAATAAGGAATTAAAATACGCAGGAATGGACACTCAATTAGATTCAAACACAGACTAAAAACTGCACTTTAAACACGAATCAAGAACGTGAATTAAATTATCAATCAACCTAAATGATAATGGGACACAATAAAAACACGAACTTTGTATGTTATTTTTTTATTTTATACTAGAACTGAACCAAACTTCACTAGATTAATTAAATAAACTAAAGCATTAATTAAATCTATCACTAAATAAATAACCAAGTTGCAGCAATTTAAAATTACATCTTTCCCTATACTTTAATAAAAAAAAACAATAGTCACTTGAATAATACTAAATAAGCAATTAAGTCTAGATTACTTAAGCTTCAAAAAGAAAACCAAAAACATAATATCCAAATATAATAAAGTAAAAGAAAAGAATAGAGAAGGAGAGAGAGAGAGTAAAATAGAGGGTGGTTGCGGCTGTGTTGCAGCTGCTGTGCTGGATTGGTGCTCTCGGGTCTGCTGTGGAAACTGGCCGTGGCAACTGCTGTTCTGGTGTTGGCCTCGGGAGTCTGCTGGTAGTGATGCAGGCTGGTGGCTCGGGTGTTGGATGCTCACGGGTTACTGTGGCTTCGGTGTTGTATCTGCTGGTGAAGCCGCGGCTGCTGCTACTGTGTGTGGTGCGTGGCAGCAAGGGGCTGCTGTGGTTGCTGAAGAGGAGAGCCGCCAAGAGCTGGGCTGGATGCAGCGCTGCTGTGTTGGTGTGGACAGCAGGAGGTTGGCCGAGAAGGGCTCCTAAAACAGGGGCTGCCACTACTGTGCTAGGCAAAGGGAATTCAAGGAAAACAGAGGAGGAAAGAGAAGGGAAAGGAAAAGAAGAAAGAGGAAAAAGAAGAAGAGAAATAATGGAAGATAGAAAGGCTAAAAGAAATACCAAAAGAGAAGACAGGAACAGCAAAGAAAAGTAAGGAGAAGAGAAGAAGAAGAAGAAGGAGGAGAAGAAGAAGAAGAAGAAGAATAGAGGAGTGTGAGAGGGGAGCCCCGCGGCTGCCTCCAAAAGAAGAAGGAGAAAGAGAAGATTTAAAGGGGATGGGGAAAAGCCCTATGACCCGGCGTGGAACAACCCGACCCGTTTGCAAAGGGTTGACCCGACAACTTGATTTTTTCATTTTTTTTAATTCTCTGTTCGCTGCAAATTCTGCTCTTCTGGAGCCCGTATCTCACAAAACTCAAAACACAAAAGTTGTAGATGATCCTTTCCTCTTTCTCCAAAAATTTGAATCGTCTCGATCAGAGCTTGGACGGAAAAGTCATGCACGAAATACAAACAGGTGTCGGTTTTGGTTCCCGGGAATTTTTCCTGCGACCAAAAATTACCAAAACTTCATAAATAGTACAATAAAGTTCAAGAATGATAATTTTGGCACTTTATTAAAATATTGGATAATTTTGGATATTTAATTAAAAATATAAACCGTAAAGACCAGGTTAAACGTCCAATTATACAGTTTCAGCGCGTAATCACACCCCCCAACTAACGTTTTGCTAGTCTCTAGCAAATGACGTGAATGAATCTCAGGGTGGTATCTACAACTACATACTCCAGTAATAATGAGATAAACGCACATGCAATATAATTATACTACTTCACATACAAGAACATAACTGAATTTCACACAGGCTCGTTTATATTCAATACACACGACTCCAAAGCACGTCACTCATGCAAGTTTCATCATTTATATGTGATTTGAAAGCAGTATACTCACATAAAGTTAATCAGTGGCACATTCAGAGTTAATGCAATCATATAAGTTCGAGTATAAACAGGTAAACTCTCGAGGTGTGTGTGATGTGTGTGACTCAGTACACCTAGGACGCCAGTGGACACCTACAAAATGGTCGCTTTGACTCGGCCTAATTGGTATACCCTCAAGAACACTCAAAGAAAATGGGTTCACTCATCATATGTGAGGAGGAGTTTCGTGATCAAACATCCCATATATTAAAAGGAACAACGCTAAGTATATGGAGTGGACTAGTTTGGAAAGGATCTAGCCTATCTATGAGGTGTCGGGTCCTTCACCCTAGCATCTTCTCACTTACTCGCCATATCCAACCGAGACCACCCTAGATCAACTCATTCACAAACTTGTCGTGAATACATCTGAGGCATTAACCGGTTGAAGAATCTTCATACGTGGAAAATATGTGTCGTCCTTGACTTTTTGTGATATGTATTTGGGCCGGCATTGACATTTCATTTCATGCGCATGTGTATTGCTTATTCTTTTTTCTGCTCATTCTTTATTTTCTGTCTTTTCTTGAGCAATAAGGACAATATTAACACTTCTTTTGTAATCTTCATACCATGAATGGGAATTGAGCTTGAATAGAAGTTCATGAATTAAGTCTATCTCTAGGGATGGCTCAGCCTTCACATCTTGAGTAGGCTACAAGACCTAAGTTTCTATCTCCCCACTAGGTGTCACCTCTAGACTAGCAAATCAAAACATAGACTAGTGTACAAAGGAATCATCCAAAAAAAGAGAATTGAGTTCTATGAACTCTGATTTGATTTTGACGCTCAAAAGGACGATAAATAGCTCAAGGATATCTCACAAGGTGTCATAGTCTCCACGGGTGTTCTCTCAGTGCTCACAAGGAACCCTAAGTGCAATGAATCACGTGAATATGTTTATTCAGCCTCGTGAGATGCCGTGTAAATACAGGAAATTATATAGTCAAATTAACACGAATGTACTACCAATCGATTCTTCATGGAGTCATAAAATCATATAAAGAGAAACTACGCATGATTGACTTAAATGTGTCATTCATAAGTTATATGCAAGTATGCAAAAGGTATGAGTCAGTGTTAAGCATGGCATAATGCAATGTAATTCCTTCAGTGCTCCTCCTTTCTTTCTTTTTTTTCTTTTTTTTCTTTTTTTTTTTTTTGTATTTTTTCTTTTTTTTTTGAAATATAAAACCCGGTACGTGTACGTGCACAGTGTTACATGCGAAGGCTCATCCCCCCTAACTAAAATGGAACATTGTCCTCAATGTGAAAGCATATAGGAAATAGAAAATACTATGCACGGGAAAAGTAAAGCGTACCTGAGTGGTGAAATAACAGAAATCGAACTATGAGAAAATGGTCTTGAAAACTAACTAAAAATAAAATAAGGTAAAATAAAAGTAAAATAAGGGAAATAAAAACATCACAATTGTCTGGCGGAGGCTTAGGAGGAATTTCGTCTGGTGGCCGCAGGTCTATAAATTGCATCGGCGGGTCTCCAAATTTGAGTCGCCAAAATTGATCAGTCTTCAAACCTGCACAAAAATCAACCTCAGATAAATTAATGCGTGTCAAAATTCCAAACAATACGTGTGCAGGTTGACCCTCGTGTGTGGATAAGAAAGGGTCTTTATTCAACATCGTGTCCAGGAAATTTGCTTCTTTATGAACTAACGGTTGAGAGAAAGTGATCAGAATAATTACCTGCAGTTCTTCAGAAGCATTAACATTAAAGGTTTTACCTGGTTCTTTGAAAATTATATGCTCACCAGACTGGTCACCCTCTTTATCGGGTGTACATATCATCATACCACTACAAGAGTCTGCCTCCACATTAGGCTCCTTGACATCTGATTTAGGCGGGAGTGACGGTTCCATGGTTTCTGAGCTCAAAGTATAAGGTACCATAGGTTGGTACTCCGTATGAGTATCAGTCTCCTCATCAACTAACTGCTCTGCTTGTGGCCCCGTTTCCTCTGATTTTTCTTTTACCTCTTCTGGTTCAGCCATGACTTCTAGTGCGGGGACAACTGGTTGTTCGACGATGAGCATCTCAGGTTGGGAAAATTCTTTCTCGCTTCTCGAAGTAGTGGTGGCCTCTGCTGCCTCAAAGAGATCATCGTGCGTTTGTTGTTGTGGTTGCTGGTACTCTTGAGGACTAGGCTAAGGTTCTGCGAGCAATTCTTCGTTTTCTAAGATATCCAACTGCGTGCCTATCGCATTAATGGTGTCTCGCAATTCATTATTATGATCGACTTGAGTTTGCATGAACTGCTGGAGCATGTTCGCCATCTGTGTTATGCTATCCTCGAAAAGGTCTGACGACGTACAGCTCGGAGAGATCTGTTGTGGCTGATATTGAGGCGGAGGGTTGTTTCGGCAGTTTGGTGGCTCGTGTACATCTCCACCACTGATTATGCTGATAGGATGTGCATTTATGGGTGCCTGAGTGTATCGTGTGTTGCACTGTGGGACATTGTCAGCTAAGTAATCAAAGAATGATAATACTTGATTTGGATCCTCGCTGACGGGCTCTCCATTAGACATAGTTTGGACAAAACACTTGCAATCAGGGGTAAGAGCAGTATAAAAACAATCAGCTAACCTCCATGAGTCAAACCCGTGATGTGGACAAGTGCTTAGTAAATCCTTGAATCGCTCCCAGCAAGCCTGAAATGTCTCGTCATCTTGCTGCACAAAATTAAGAATCTGTTCCTGCAGAAATTGAGTTTTCTGTGAGGGACAAAATGCATGCAGGAATTCACGCTCCATATCAGTCCAATTAGTGATAGAGTGAGGCCTCAAAGAATGAAACCAGATTAGTGCCCTATCCTACAAAGTAGCAAGAAATAAATTCAGTCTAGTAGATTCGTCAGCTCTAGCATGAGAGAAAAACATGTTGCAGGTTAACTCAAACTTTGCTAGGTGCTGATAAGGGCACTCTGATTCCGTCCCGTAAAACTCGGGTAGCAATGACGTCCTCCCGCGCTACATCATGAAATTAAGCTCATCATAAGGCAAAACAGTGGAAGAGGATGCAGTGGCATATTCAAGCTGCAAAAGTCCATTATCGTGCGCGGTGCAGGTGCAGCCATTTTTCAAAACTCAAAATTTTTTTTCTTTTTTATTTTTCTGCTTTTTTTTTCCTTTTTCTTAAAACTAATAAAAATGAAGGGGAAAACGCAAAATTGAGACTAAGAACGACATTCCCCGGCAACGGCGCCAAAAACTTGACTCACTCGAAAAATGAGCAGGTCGGAAGCTATCCTAAGTATAGGAGTTCTGTCATGTAATATTAACTCCAAGGGCTAGATCGTCTCCTCGGGGAATGCGTTTTAATCTCAGATTTTACGTTCTTCCAATCGAAATTAAAAAGGTACTGAACTCAGTTCAGATTCGGGGATTCTCAAGATTGTGGAGACTTAAATAAAAACACAAATTAAAGTCCTAAAACTAGCACGCACGGAATTAAATAACAATAAAGGAAACCCTAAGCTACTCAAAGAAATACCTAAACACGCGTTATTAAAGATGGCAACTACAAATAAGGAATTAAAATATGCAGGAATGGACACTCAATCAGATTCAAACACAGACTAAAAACTGCACTTTAAACACGAATCAAGAACACGAATTAAATTATCAATCAACCTAAATGATAATGGGACACAATAAAAACACGAACTTTGTATGTTATTTTTTTACTTTATACTAGAACTGAACCAAACTTCACTAGATTAATTAAATAAACTAAAGCATTAATTAAATCTATCACTAAATAAATAACCAAGTTGCAGCAATTTAAAATTACATCTTTCCCTATACTTCAATAAAAAAAAAAAAAACAATAGTCACTTGAATAATACTAAATGAGCAATTAAGTCTAGATTACTTAAGCTTCAAAAAGAAAACCAAAAACATAATATCCAAATATAATAAAGTAAAAGAAAAGAATAGAGAAGGAGAGAGAGAGAGTAAAACAGAAGGTGGTTGCGGCTGTTTTGCAGCTGCTGTGCTGGATTGGTGCTCTCGGGTCTGCTGTGGAAACTGGCCGTGGCAGCTGCTATGCTGGTGTTGGCCTCGGGAGTCTGCTGGCAGTGATGAAGGCTGGTGGCTCGGGTGTTGGATGCTCACGGGTCGCTGTGGCTTCGGTGTTGTATCTGCTGGTGAAGCCACGGCTGCTGCTGCTGTGTGTGGTGCATGGCAGCAAGGGGCTGCTGTGGTTTCTGAAGAGGAGAGCCGCCAAGAGCTGGGCTGGATGCAACAGTGCCGTGTTGGTGTGGACAGCAGGAGGTTGGCCGAGAAGGGATCCTGAAACAGGGGCTGCCACAGCTGTGCTAGGTAAAGGGAATTCAAGGAAAATAGAGGAGGAAAGAGAAGGGAAAGGAAAAGAAGAAAGAGGACACAGAAGAAGAGAAATAATGGAAGATAGAAAGGCTAAAAGAAATACCAAAAGAGAAGACAGGAACAGCAAAGAAAAGTAAGGCAAAGAGAAGAAGAAGAAGAAGAAGGAGAAGAAGAAGAAGAAGAACAGAGGAGCGTGAGAGGGAAGCCCCGCGGCTGCCTCCAAAAGAAGAAGGAGAAAGAGAAGATTTAAAGGGGATGGGGAAAAGCCCTATGACCCGGCGTGGAACAACCCGACCCGTTTGCAAAGGGTTGACCCAGCAACTTGATTTTTTTTCATTTTTTTTAATTCTATGTTCGTTACAAATTATGCTCTTTTGGAGCTCGTATCTCACAAAACTCAAAACACTAAAGTTGTAGATGATCCTTTCCTCTTTCTTTAAAAATTTGAATCGTCTCGATCGGAACTCGGACGAAAAAGTTATGCATGAAATACGAACAGGTGTTGGTTTTGGTTCCTGGGAATTTTTCCTGCGACAAAAAATTACCAAAACTTCATAAATAGTGCAATAAAGTTTAAGAATGATAATTTTGGCACTTTATTAAAATATTGGATAATTTTGGACATTTAATTAAAAATATAAACCGTAAAGACCGGGTTAAACGTCCAATTACGCAGTTTTGGCGCGTAATCAACCACCACGAACTGATCTAGGTACTCATGGAAAACCCTGTTCATCAAATCCATGAGCACTGCCGGAGCATTCGTCAACCCAAAAGGCATGACTAAAAACTCCTAGTGGCCATATCTGGTTCGAAAAGCCGTCTTCGCTACATCCTCCGCTCTAACCCTCACCTGATGATATCCTGACCGCAAATCGATCTTCGAAAAGGCCCGCGTCCCCTATAACCAATCAAAGAGATCATCTATACGAGGTAAAGGATAACGATTCTTCACAGTTACCTTGTTAATCTCACAGTAATCAATGCACATCCGCATTGACCCTTCCTTCTTCTTCACAAACAGTACTGGAGCTCCCTAGGGCGAAACACTAGGTCGAATGAATCCCCTGTCCAGTAATTCCTGTAACTGCTCCTTCAACTCCCGAAAATCTGTTGGAGCCATCCGATACGGAACTTTAGAGATCGGTGCCTTACTCGGCAGCAACTCTATCGCAAAATACATCTCATGGTCCGGAGGTAAACTGGGTAAATCATCTGGAAACATATCTGGGAATTCGCTGACTACCTGAATGTCCTCGAGTCTCAACCCATCCCGTGGCGGTTCCTTCATACAAGCTAGGTACCCCTGACATCCGTCCAAGAGTAGCCTCCTCACCTATAGTGCCGACAGAATCTGTGGCACTGAACGCACACACGATCCCACGAACTCGTACTCCTACTCCCCAAAAGGTCTGAAAACTACCACCTTTTTACGACAGTCGATCATGACATAACTGGAAAACAACCAATTCATCCCCAAAATGACATCGAACCCCGACATGTCATATACCATAAGATTCACCAGTAGCAGCTTCTCCTAAATTTCCACTGGACAGTTTACCCACATCTTCCTACAGAAAGATACACTCCCCAATGGTGTAGTAAAAGAGAACACCTCATTCATGTCTCGGGTCTCAACCCCACACCGTCCCACAAAATTCATAGACACAAAGGAATGGGTTGCATTTGAATCAAACATAACAGAAGCTTTATTCAAAAACAATAATAAGGTACTTGTCACCACGTTACCTGCATGCTCAGCGTCTGCTGGAGTAAGAGAGTATACTCTGGCCGGTGCTATATTCGTCTGAGCAGTTCCCCGAGATATCTGGTTACTCCCTCGGTTCCCACTAACTACAGTCACGTCTCGCCTCGGTGCTCGACAATCACGAGACTTGTGGCCTAGCTGGCCACAATTGTAGCAACTACCCCCAAATGACCGGCACTCTCCCTCATGCCACCCGTGACATCTGGTACAATGGCCACCAGTCTGGCTCATCTGAGAGTCCTAGCGCTCGATATTTTGGCGGTAATCCGAGCCCTTGCTCCTCTTCTTCCATGATCCTTGACGAGATCCTGTCTAAGAACCAGAAGGTACCATCCTCTTCCTCGATTCCTGATCCACTTCATCCTCTCAGATACCAGTCTCGATCACCATGGCTTTATCCACCAACACCGAGAACTCGTGGATCTAAAGCATACCCACTAGTCTGCGGATATCCTTCCTCAAACCCTTCTTGAACATCCGAGTCTTCTCATACTCGCTCGAAATCATACATAGTGCAAAGCGAGACAGCTCTACGTACCGTGCCGCATATCCCTACACCGTCATACTCCCCTGAGTTAGCGTAGAAAACTCATTTGCCTTCGCATCGCGTATTGAAGCCGGGAAGTATCTATTAAAGAACACCTCCTTGAAACGATTCCACGTCATCTCCTCAGGACCAGCTCTCTGCCTCTCCAGCAGATTCACTGCAGTCCACCATCGACCCGTCTCCCTAGACAGCTGGAAGGTGGCATAAAGAACTCGTTGCCTATCCGTGCAGTGCAGGACCTCCAAGATCCTCTCAATCTTCTCCACCCAATCCTCTGCTATTGTCAGGTCAGGTCCTCCAGAGAACGTCGGAGGATGCATGCATGTGAACCTCTCAGTGGTGCACCCCGCAGCAGTAGGAGAGCACTCGCGTCTTCTCACACCCTACCCAATCTCCCACAATACCTGCCTCGTCAAACTTCGAGGCACAGAAGGAGACTCATCACTCGCAGTCTCCACGGAGCCACTTCCTAGGTTATTATCCTTGGGCTTCATTCTACAACACCATAGGAATCTATTAGTATCCCTACAACACATACAGTTAACACAATGATCTACACTAATCGTGTTAACTATTCCTTTCCAGGTCTAGGTCTGCGCTGCTTTTACTGGAATCGTCATCCCAGGAAAAACATGAAATAATATCGACAATTCCCAGTCTAGCAACCGAACAACCCTCAACCAACTCTACCCATATCCACATCCTATACTCTGGTATGTACTCATAACTAAGCTTAACCAAGTTTACAAGATCTAGTAACCTGGTTAGCTCTGATACCAAGCTGTTACGCTCCGAACCCCGAAATGGGACCCAGGGGTGAAAAAAACCTAACATGTCCCTGTATCATACAAATCATCACAGATACAGTACAAAGGATAAGGGTCCGACCCCATGGGGTTCCCAAGCACCCTAAACACATCCAATCATAATCATATACGCAGCGGAAAAAAGTCTTCTATATACATATGTAGTACCATACTAGAGTCTATACAAGAGCAGAATATGACTCTAACAAAACGTACAAACTGGGTGCCCAAATACAACTCAAAATGGCAATCCAACAAAACTATAGTCCTAGCACTTACCCAAGTGCTAATGCAGCACATCAGCCACTACGCTCCCTACACCAGGACGCTTGTTCCGGTTACCCGAAGGACCTATAAAAATGTAGGTACAATAGAGGTGAGACACCTCTCAGTAAAGAAGAACACAGGTTATATCGGTGTGTGGCATTTGAGTGTTATCATGATACAACATACACGCAGTTAAATGCATTCCAGTACTAATTTACACAGTGCATATACGCACACATATAGTGGCCATTTATATGCAGCCCCATCACAATACATACACATGATCAGTAATCCTCAGTGTCTTCACACTCTTCGGCTTGAAGCCTGCCCAAGACATACGGCGTTGACCCGTAGCCAACCCGCGAACACGGCGCCACCGTCACATGGCTAGTCCCCGACTCCCATGGCATCATACTGGCGCTAAACTAGTGGATCCACACCCTTCGACCTGATTTGCCGAAATAGGCTCATGCCCTAGGATATAGAGCCGGAAACTCTTGGCCACATGGCAAGCAGTAAAATGCACGCCCTTGGATATAGAGCTGGACACTCTCAGTACTTGGAATCATTTCGAAACCGCGTTCCTACCAGTATTTCAACATATCACACACACATGTATGCTCATATAACCAAACAAACCACACTCATTTGGTAATCTAAATCATGGTTTTCCAAAAAAAATATAGTTTAAACAAAGTCAAGGCACAGCCATCCCAATATCACAGTTTAATCACACATATACTCGATTTTCAACAAAACCCGGGATTCAACCCGTCGCCCCCTTTTCCCAAAACTGTAATAATGAAAACCCATAGTTTTTCCCATTAGATCCCCCTAAATGAGTAGCCAAAACACACACAAGACCGTGGACCACAGTTCCACTAAGTCCGATTTCAAAAATAACCAATATAAACATAGTTCCCCTTACCTTAACCCTGTAAGCAAATCCTGAACTCCAAGGTCCCTAAACAGCGAACTAAGTTCCAAAACCTACAAATCACAGTACAGAATATGTTCACAAGACAGTTACCTACAAATCTACCGGATTAGAATTGAAAACCGAGTCTTACCTCGATTTTACGCCGAAGCCCAAAAAATCTCCGAAATGAGATTTTGATCCATAGAAATTGTAGAGAATCCTTCCACAATCTTTGTGGTAGCTTCCGTTTTCTAATTCCATCAACGATCGGCGAAGAACTCTATAGAGAAGGAGTTGGGATAAGTTTAGAGAGAGAGATAGAGAGATAAAAATCTAAGTTTGCTTAGCTTGGAAGAAATGAGAATTTCCTTTTATAGCCCTTTGACCTGAGCAATTTCCAATTTGGCCCCTCTCTTAATATTTAAACCCATTTTTCATATTATGGGTTCTTACACGAAGGATAAACCTGCAATACAACACAGATACCTAAATAGCGGGAAACGTAAAATCATATACATATCAAATTATCCATCCAACACAATACCAGAGTTTACTACATTTGTCATATGAATACCCACAACCCAAAATAACCAAAAAGAGTCCTAAGATCGCCACCCAAAAAGATCTGTTTGACCCTAACAAAATACTTACCCTTCAAATAGGGTAGACTAGCTGAATCTTAACGCTGCGGAACTCTATCCTCTCTTCTATCTGGGGATCCTGAAATGTTTATATAGTTGGGGTGAGACACCTCTTAGTAAGGGAAATAAAATACTACCAGTGTATGACAACATGAGTATTTTCATGTTATACACATAAAAACACAAAAATTATACTTGATAAAACTTTCTGTATCATATCTGGAAAAAACATATTTTATCATAACATGATATAGCATACTGATTTCTATACATGCAATTCATTTCATATAACTGTACATAGAAAACATCTTGGATGGTTAACCGGCTGGTGTCATATCTTACCCCTATATGACTGGGTTGTACGGCTCAATTGCAGGACCTAGCAATGGTTGGCCGACCACATTAGATCAACATAAGTTTGTAAGTACGATGGGTTTACCCCTTCTGGTCTTGGACACCAGAGGGATGCCTACACTACAATAAACCACATTGACTTTCGATCTCCGGCTGCCCCTTACAGCAAGCACTAATACTAACATAAACATGATCATGATCATATAGCTACGGTACCATGCTTCGTCAGAGCTTGAACCAAGCCAACTAGCTTCTGATAACATATAACATGTTTCTAAATAATGATGTATGTTTATTTCATAATCATATTTGTTATGTTAATATTTGCATACATCTTTGCATAACATATCATATAAAATTTATGGCCTTTACGCCGGCATTTTGTATTTTGTAAATCACGGCCCATACGCCGATATTGCATATCACAAAAACCTTCGGCCCTTGTGCTGGTATTTCATATAAAAGCTCGGTCTTTACGTTGGCATATCATGTAGAATCCTCGACCCTTATGCCAACATATCATATAAAATTCCTTAGTCTAAAAAATCCCTATATCATTTTAACTTCTTCCTAAAAACAGTAATAACATACTTATTTTGTAAACATAATATTTCATCATCATAATTTCCGTGGTAAATATAACTCATGCCACACAAAAGAGATAAAAAACTTATTTAAGAAATTATACATGAAATCCATATTTTTGATCAACAACATTATTTCCAACATAATTCTACAATGTACATATTTATTTGAAATTAAATGTTGTAAAATGATAAGTACATTTTCATAAAATCCTGACTTAATTTATCCCCTTACTTGACTTCTGGAAAGCCCCTAAAATAACCAGTCTTGCACCCCGCAGGGTTCCCGTTCAACACCGTGTAAACAACATCTTCCTGAACAAAACTTTAATATATATTTCTTCGAGTACTACATTTTCTACAACTACAGGAAAGCCAAATACTAAATAAAAAACCTTACCCTGAATTTGAGATGAAGTCCAAGATAACCCCACTAACGATCCACTCTAACAGACTTGAAGAGAAACTTCCTAAGAGTGTTGTGGCGGCCTCGGATCGTTGAACTGGAAAGCGACTGATCCAAAATCTTAAAAAGAAGGGAGAGGGGTGAACAGGAGAGAGAGAGAGAGAGAGGGGGGGGGGGTTTTTGCATGATTTCTGCAGAGAAAATCAAGTTTAGGCTATTTATACACCTGCACTCGTCGACGAGCCACGTAATTTCATCGACGAGGCCATAAAGGAAGTTCATCGGCGAATGCTTAGTTCTCATCGATGAAATTTAGAGCTAAAAATAGTCTCTCGATAACTTCTCGTCAACGATACCAATAAGCCACTTTCGCGTTTGTCAATGAGGACCTACTGTGACTCCCTTTACAATTTCCTTTTTCTCCCTCTTTTACTATTTAAATACCATAATTCTTTGGGTTACTACAGGTTTAGACGACCATAATTGAGGTTCAGTCAACCAAATCATTAAGTTCGGTCGACCATGATACTTTTGAACTAAGGTTTTGGTTGACCATATTTAGGCGTTTTTGGACCCTCCGAGGTTCGGTTGACCACGGTAGGTTCGGTTGACCATATTCTGATATTCGATCGACCAGGATAGGTTCGGTTGACCATATTCTTATGTTCGGTCGACCAGGTCAATATTTAACTAAGAGTTCGGTCGACCAGAGCAATGGGAATCACCCACGTGTGAGTTCGGTCGACCATACAGCTCCAGTTCATTTTAAAATGGTCAACTGAATAGTCAACCTATTGACCCTATTAGATTCAGTCGACCAAAGCTTATATGTAGGTTCGGGTTTGGTCGACCGAACACACTTAAAGTTTGCCTTGAAGTCTTGATTTCAGTTTAAAGTTACGTGCAGGGATCTAAGGCCTATCTAAGGTCAAGACTCTTTAATTTAGCCTAAAAAACCTAGCATCAGTCGACCTTAGCACTAAAGTCTGTCTACGGTCATTATTGAGCATTCAAACATATCATACAAATGCATGCATTATTACAGACCGAAGATAAAAAAATTAAATGCAATACAATCATAAAACAAATGTCTTCTTCTTTGCTCATCTGTTTTTCGTGGAAAACGTCAGTTGATGTGAGCTCTCTAACTTCCATCTTCCTCTTTTGTGTGTGCATTCTGAATTGAAAACCTATTCAAAATACTAGGCACACACACAAAATACATGTGCTTTGTCAACATCAAAACATGGATAACACTCAAAATGTAAGAACCCGAACCGTGATAATTGGGTTTAAATATTAAGGGAGGGCCAAAATTGGAAATTTACCAGGCTTCGTCAATGAAGCCAGATTTCGTCGACGAAGTGTATGCTTTTCTCGTCGACGAAATTCAGAGACTCGTCGATGAGAAGAAGCCGAGGAGTTTCGTAAATTGGGAAATATCAGGATTCGTCGACGAGGCTATCTTTTCGTCGATGAATTTAGTGAAAGATTCGTCAACGAAGGTACCATTTCATTGAAAAAATTGGGTCGGGTCAAAGGTCTATAAATAGAAGATTCCTTACTTCCTCACTAAGAAACTTAGAAAAAATCTCTCTCTCTCTCTCTCTCTCTCTCTCTCTCTCTCTAAACTCTCCCTACTCTCTCTCTCTCTCTAGATTTCTTTGCCGATCGTTGCTAGAATCGGGAAACGAAAGTTATCACGATGATCGTGGAAGGATTCTCTACAACTTCTATGGATCAGAATCGAGTTTTGGAGGTTTTCGAGTTTTGGAAAAAAATTGAGGTAAGGCTCGGTTTTTAATTCTGATTTGGTAGTTTTGTAGGTATCAGTCTTGTGAGTATTTTTTATACTGTGATTTGTAGGTTTTGGAACTCGGTTCACTGTTTAGGAGCCTTGGAGTTCAGTATTTGTTTTCGGGGTTAAGGTAAGGGGAAACTGTGTCATATTAGTTATTTTTGAAATCGAACTCGGTGGAACTGTGGTCCACGGTCCTGTGTGTGTTTTGGCTACTCATTTGGAGGGGAGATCTAATGAGGAAAACTATGGGTTTTTCATTATTGCAGTTTTGGGAAAAAGGGGGCGACAGACTGAATCTCGGGTTTTGTTGAAAACCAAGTATATGTGTGCGTTATACTGTGATATTGGGATGGTCGTGCTTTGACTTTGTTTAAACTGTATTTTCTTGAAAAACCATGTTTTAGATTACCAAATGGGTGTGGTTTGTTTGGTTATATGAGCATGCATGTGTGTGTGATTGCGGAATGGCTGATAGGAATGCAGTTCCAAAATGATTCCCGGTGCTGAAAGTGTCCAGCTCTATATCCGAGGATGTGTGTTTATCGCCTACCACGTAGGCAAGAGTGACCGGCTCTATATCCAAGGGCATGAGCCTATTCCGGCAAATCAAACCGAAGGGTGTGGATCCACTAGTTAGCGCTGGTACGATGCCATGGGAGTCGAGGACTAGCCATGTGCCGGTGGCGCCGTGCTTTATGGGTTGTCTACAGGCTAACACCGGATTGTCGCGGATCGACTTTGGGTTGATGGATGTGACGACACCGGGTTACTGATCATGTGTGTGTATTGTAATGGGGCTGTGTATAAATGGCCGCCGTATATGTTCGTGAACGCACTGTGTGAATTAGTAATGGATTGCATTCAACTGCTTGTATGTTGTGTCATGATAACACTCAGATGCCACACACCGATATAACATGTGTTCTTCCTTACTGAGAGCTATCTCACCCCTACTGTACGTACATTTTTACAAGTCCTTCGAGTAACCGAAACTAGCGTCCTAGTGTAGGGAGCGTAGAGGCCGGTGTACTGCGTTAGCGGTTGGATAAGTGTTAGGACTGTAGTTTTGTTAGGTTTCCATTTTTTGTTGTATTTGGGCACCCAGTTTGTACGTTTGGATAGAGTTGTGTTTTGCTCATGTATAGACTCTGGTATGGTACTGCATATGTTGATATAGAATGACTTTTTCCGTTGAGTATATGTTTGTGATTGGATGTGTTTAGGGTGCCTTGGAACCCCATGGGGTCTGACCCTCATCCAGTGTACTGTATCTGTGATGATTTGTATGATACAGGGACATGTTAGGTTACATTCTCACCTCTAGGTCCCATTTCGGGGTTCGAGGCGTGACAACTTGGTATCGGAGCTAACCAGGTTACTAGATCTTGTAGACTTGGTTAGGCTTAGTTATGAGTACATACCAGAGTATAGGATGTGGATATGGGTAGAGTTGGTTGAGGGTTATTCGGTTGCTAAATCGGGAATTATCGATGGTATTCTGTGTTTTTCCTGGGATTACGATTCCAGTAAAAGTAAGGCAGATCATCGATGACTTTCGTATCGGTGTGATAAGACAAACCTAGACCTGGTAGGGAGTAGTTAACACGATTAGTGTAGATCATTGTGTTAACTATATGTGTTGTAGAAAATACCGATGGATTCCTATTGTGTTGCAGCATGGAGCCCAAGGATAATAACCTGGGAAGTGGCTCCGAGGAGATGACAAGTGATGAGTCTCCTTTTGTGCCTCGAGGTTTGACGAGGCAGGTATTGCGGGAGATCGGGCGGAGTGTGAGGAGACGCGAGTGCTCTCCTACTGTTGCGGGGTGCACCATTGAGAGGTTCACACACATGCATCCTCCGACGTTCTCTAGAGGACCTGACCTGACAATAGTAGAGGATTGGGTGGAAAAGACTGAGAGGATCTTGGAGGTCATGCACTGCACGGATAAGCAGTGAGTTCTTTATGCCACATTCCAGCTATCTGGGGAGGCGGGTCGATGGTGGACTGCAGTGAATCTGCTGGAGAGGCAGAGAGCTGGTCCTGAGGAGATGACGTGGAGCCATTTCAAGGAGGTGTTCTTTGACAGATACTTCCCGGCATCAGTACGCGATGCGAAGGCTGATGAGTTTTCTGCACTGACTCAAGGGAGTATGATGGTGCAGGGATACACGGCACGGTACGTAGAGCTATCTCGCTTTGCACCATGTATGATCTCGAGCGAGTATGAGAAGACTCGAAAGTTCGGGAAGGGTTTGAGGAAGGATATCCGCAGACTGGTGGGTATGCTTTAGATCCGCGAGTTCTTAGTGTTGGTGGATAAAGCCATGGTGATCGAGACTGGTATCTAAGAGGATGAGGTGGATCAAGAATCGAGGAAGAGGATAGTACCTTTTGGTTCTCAGATAGGATCTTGTTAGGGATTGTGGAAGAAGAGGAGCAAGTGCTCAGGTTATCGCTAGAATACCGAGTGCTAGGACTCTCAGGGGAGCCAGACGGGTGGTCGTTGTATCAGATGCCACAGGCGGCACGAGGGTGAGTGCCGGCCATTTGAGGGTAGTTGCTACAACTGTGGCCAGCTAGGCCACAAGTCTCGTGATTGTCGAGCACCAAGGCGAGATGTGCCTGTAGTTAGTGGGGACTGAGGGAGCAACCAGATACCTCGGGAAATCATTCAGACGAATACAGCTCTGGCCAGAGTATACTCTCTTACTCCAGTGGACGCTGAGCATGCAGGTAACATGGTGACAGGTACCTTATTATTGCTTTCGAATAAAGCTTCTGTTTTGTTTGATTCAAGTGCAACCCATTCCTTTGTGTCTGTGAATTTTTTGGGACAGTGTGGGGTTGAGACTCGAGATATGAATGAGGTGTTAACTTTTACTACACCATCTGGGAGTGTATCTTTTTGTAGGAAGATGTGGGTAGACTACCCAGTGGAAATTTAGGAGAAACTGTTATCGGTGAATCTTGTGGTATATGACATGTCGGGGTTCGATGTCATTCTGGGGATGGATTGGTTGTTCTCTAGTTATGTCGTGATCGACTGTCGTAGAAAGGTGGTAGTTTTCAGACCTCCTAGGGAGCAGGAGTACGAGTTCATGGGATCATGTGTGCGTTCAGCGCCATAGATTCTATCGGCACTACAGGCAAGGAGGCTACTCTTGAACGGATGTTATGGGTATGTAGCTTGTATGAAGGAACTGTCGTGGGATGAGTTGAGACTCGAGGACATTCAGGTAGTCAGCGAATTTCTGGATGTGTTTCCAGATGATTTACTTGGTTTACCTCCGGATCGTGAGATGGAGTTTGCGACAAAGTTGCTGTCCAGTAAGGCACCGATCTCTAAAGCTCAGTACCGGATGGCCCTAGAAGAACTTTGGGAGTTGAAGGAGCAGTTACATGAACTAATGGATAGGGGATTCATTTGACCTAGTGTTTTGCCCTAAGGAGCTCCAGTACTGTTTGTGAAGAAGAAGGACAGGTCGATGCGGATGTGCATTGATTACCATGAGATTAACCAGGTAACTGTGAAAAATTGCTATCATTTACCTCATATAGATGATCTTTTTGACCAGTTATAGAGGACGCGAGTCTTTTTAAAGATTGACTTACGATCAGGATATCATCAGGTGAGGGTTAGAGTGGAGGATGTAGCGAAGACTGTTTTCCAAACCAGATTTGGCCACTATGAGTTCTTAGTCATCCCTTTTGGGTTGACGAATGCTCCAGCGGTGTTCATGGATCTGATGAATAAGGTTTTCCATGAGTACTTGGATCGATTTGTAGTGATGTTCATTGATGACATTCTAGTATACTCGAGGAGTACGAAGAGCATGTGGAACATCTGAGGTTAGTGTTATAGATTTTGTGGGAGAAGATGTTGTATGCTAAATTGAAGAAATGTGAATTTTGGTTGAGTCAAATTGCGTTCTTAGGCCATGTGGTTACTAAAGATGGTATATCAGTTGATCCTAGTAAGATTGAAATTGTCGTTGATTAGGTAAGACTGAAGAATGTGCAGGAGGTTCGGAGTTTTCTGGGACTGGCGGGTTATTATCGTCGTTTCGTAGAGGATTTCTATAAACTGGCTGGACCTCTAACATGATTGACTAGGAAAGGAGTGCAGTTTGAGTGAACCAATGATTGCGAGCAGTGCTTTTGGGAGTTGAAGCACCGGCTGGTTACTACTTCAGTATTGATCATTCCTTTGGGGGATGGTGGGTTTGTGATTTATAGTGACGCATCTCTGAAAGGCTTGGGATGTGTGCTTATGCAGCAAGGTAAGGTGGTAGCGTATGCCTCTCGGCAATTGAAGGAATATGAGAAGAACTACCCTACACATGATCTGGAATTGGTTGCTGTGGTATATGCACTGAAGATCTGGCACATTATCTGTACGGGGTGCAATGTGAGATCTTCACTGACCAGAAGAGCCTTAGGTATTTCTTCACACAGAAGGAACTGAACATGAGGCATAGGCGGTGGCTTAAGTTGATTAAGGACTACGATTGCACGATCAGTTATCACCCAGGGAAGGCTAATGTGGTAGTTGATGCGTTGAGTCGAAAGTCGGGGCCTATAGCTGTATCTACGTTTGTAACTCAGTGTCACATTAGACGGGATTTGGAAAGCTTAGGTATAGAGTTGGTGGTTGGTGATCATCAGGTTTATCTTGCTAGTTTGGTGATCCAACCGACCTTGTTTGAACATATAAAAGCCGCGCAGGCTAGTGATGCAGAGTTGGCAGAAGTTATGGAAAAGGTACAGCAGGGACTGACTATGGAGTTTAACATCTCTGAGAGAGGTGTACTGAGGTTTGGGACCAGACTGTGTGTTCCAAATGATGATGAGATCAGAAGGACAATTCTGGACGAAGCGCATCGTTCTATATATACGGTACATCCTAGTAGTACGAAGATGTATCAGGACTTACGCGAGACCTCTGGTGGTCAAGTATGAAGAGGAAGATTGCTTAGTTCGTGGAGCAGTGTTTGACGTGTCAGCAGGTGAAAGCTGAACATCAGAGGCTGGCAGGGCCGTTACAGCCTTTGCCTATTCCGGTGTGGAAATGGGAGCATATTTCCATGGATTTTGTGATCGAATTGCCGCCAACGCTTCACGGGCAGAATGCTATTTGGGTGAACGTGGATAGATTGACGAAATTTGCTCATTTCATACCGATGAAAGTTGGCTATCCTTTGAGTAGGCTAGCAGAATTGTACGTGCAGGAGATTGTGAGAATGCACGAAATACTGGTGTCCATTGTGTCAGATCGGGATCCGAGGTTCACTTCTCGATTCTGGACGAGTTTGCAGGAGGCATTGGGGACGAAGCTTACTTTCACTACAGCATTCCACCCCCAAACTAATGGATAGTATTGGAAGATATGCTGTGAGCTTGTGTGTTAGACTTTGGTGGTAGTTGGATACAGTTTATGCCACTTGTAGAGTTCGCTTATAACAATAGCTTCCAATCTAGTATCGGGATGGCACCATTCGAGGATTTGTATGGTCGGAGGTGTCGATCTCCTTTGTATTGGGATATGAGGTTGGTGAACGTCAGGTGTTGGGACCTGAACTTGTGCAGCAGGCGTCTGAGAAGGTGGGTTTGATCCGGAAGAGGATTAGATCAGCTCAGAGTCGACAGAAGAGTTATGCAGATGTTCGCCGCCGTGAGTTAGAGTTTGAAGTGGTAGGTAAGGTATTTTTGTGTATCGCTCCGATGAAAGGAGTGATGAGATTTGGCAGGAAGGGCCAGTTGAGCCCAAGGTATACCAGACCATTTGAGGTACTTGAGTGAGTAGGTCTGGTAGCCTACAGAGTTGCATTACCTCCAGCACTTTCGAGGGTGCACAATGTGTTTCACGTCTCCATGTTAAGGAGGTACGTGTTGGATCCTTCGCATGTTATTAGTTATGATGAGTTGGAGATTAGGGATATTTTAGCTTTTGAGGAGATACCTATTCAGGTTTTAGACCATAAAGTTCAGAAGCTTTGTACCAAAGAGATACCGTTAGTGAAGGTATTATGGCGAAATCGTGAGGTTGAGGAAGCTTCTTGGGAACTGGAAACAAAAATACGCCGGTGAAATGAAGAATAGCTTCCCAAGAGGGGGGGTGAATTGGAAATCTTTTAATTTTATTTGATTTTTAAGTTTTCTAATTTTAATAACCCAGCAAAATACAATATATAACACTTAAGAAACTGGAATTTAAAATAATAATTCAATCAAAGTAATCAATCAATCAATAACATTTAGGCTTCCGTTGCTTTCCCTATAACCTTTTATTATTCACTTTACTTGATTAAGATTTCCGCAAATTAATCAACGTACTCCCCTTTTGGGTTTCCGCAAAAGATTAATCAAAACATACTTTCTATTGATCAAGAACTTAATTTAAATCCTGCAACCTGCACTCATAAATTTTATAACAAAAGCGAATAAAGTATGTAAATTAAAGTAGAGAGAAGGAGACAAGAGTTTTTACGAGGTTCGGCTTCAACACAGCCTACGTCCTCGCCTTTGGCAAAAACACCAAAGGATTTCACTATCCCAGTTCCTTTACCTGGTGGAACAATACCAAATTACAATGCACTCCTTCAATTAGGCTAGAGTCCGCCTCTCCAAATAACAACCCCTTATTTGGTTCAACAATTCAACAACTCAGAATCGTTTAAGAAAGATAACAAAGGAATATGTGTACAAAAGAGAACTCTCACAGTAGAGTGAATTAATACACCAATCAGCTGACTTTATACCTCAAAGTAATTTAAATATAACAAATTTCAAGCTCAATTACTTGGTATGGATTATCAAATAATTTTCCAAAGAAGATAAAAATTTTGATTGTTGGAAAACTTAATTTCAGAATGTAAATCGATTTCAAATAAGAGAGTTTATCTTAAAAGAATTTTAGATCCTTTGAAAACAAAATTTTGAATACTTGAAGATTAGTTGATCTAAAACCTTTAAAAAAACTTACTTTGATCTAAAAGCCTTTGAATATCTCTGGATCAGAAAAGTTGTTGAAAAGCACTTGATCTGGAAACTTTAGAGGATTTCTCAATTTCAAAATTCTTTTGAATATTTCATCAAAGTTCTTTATCTCTTTCTTTGTACTTTCTTTTCTCTAATTTAAAATGTTTGAGATTAGAACTATTTATAGAGTTTTTTTTTTAAATCATCCATTACTCCAAAAGATTCCTAAAATTCATTTCCAAATATTTTGAAATAAATATGTTTAAAAACATGGTTTAAAAAATCTTCTCTTTTTAAGTCCTTTTTATTTATTAAAAAAAATACTTTTTAGAGTATATATGTTTAAAAAAATATTTTTGATTTTCCAAATATTTTGAAATAAATATGTTTAAAAACTTCATTATTTCAAAAAAAAATTTCTTTTCTTAAACCCTTTCTTTTATTGGATTTAAGAAATATTCTTTAGAGTATATATATAAAAACATATTTTTGAATTTTTATGAGCTTCAAATTTCTTTATACTTAAGATTTACTTTGAAGTATTTATATTTGAGAATATCCTTAAAAGTATAATCTAGTCTTCAAAACTTGTTCTTCCACCATCTTTGTAGTTGCATTCTTTCCTTTGAGCTTTTCACAATATGACTTCATTCTTCATGCTCTTTGTAATCCATGAACTTTCTTATACACTTGAGCTCTGTTATTTTCCTGAACACTTTTACTTGAAACATATTAAATATATCATTTGGTTTGTTATCATCAAAATAAGAATTGTAAGCCTTATTAGGCCAACAGCCGGAAGTATCCACAGTTGTTTTGAGCGCTTGTAGATGATCCTATCGTGGGTTGGGCTAGGTGGTTAGTCGTCGGACGTGTGTGTGTACTGTGAACTCCTGAGACTGTTGTATATGTAACCACAGTATTCCTCTGCCATAAGTGAGGGTATGTATGTGTATGTGTACAATGGGACTGCACTGTAGTGATCGCCAGTTTTCTCTACAGTGGTAGATGTGTGATAGTTTGGTATTGATTGTATATATGACTTTATGAATGAGAGATGGCAAATTTTGAAGACAAAATTTTGTAAGGAGGGGAGATTGTAAGAACCCGAACCATGATAATTGGGTTTAAATATTAAGAGAGAGGCAAAATTAGAAATTTACCAGGCTTCATCGATGAAGCTAGATTTCATCGACGAAGTGTATGCTTTTCTCGTCGATGAAATTCAGAGAATCATCGACGAGGAGAAGCCGAGGAGTTTCAGAAATCGGGAAATATCAGGATTCGTCGACGATGCCATCTTTTCATCGATGAATTCAATGAAAGATTCGTCAACGAAGGTACCATTTCGTCGACAAAATTGGGCCGGGTCAAAGGTCTATAAATAGAAGATTCCTTACTTCCTCACTAAGAAACTTAGAAAAAATCTCTCTCTCTCTAAATTTCTGCGCTGATCGTTGCTAGAATCAGGAAACGGAAGTTACCACGAGGATCGTGGAAGGATTCTCTACAACTTCTATGGATTAGAATCTCGTTTCGGAGGTTTTCGAGTTTTGGAAAAAAAATTGAGGTAAGACTTGGTTTTCAATTCTGATCCGGTAGTTTTCTGTATTGTGATTTGTAGGTTTGGAACTCGGTTCGTTGTTTAGGAGCCTTGGAGTTCAGGATTTTCTTTCAGGGTTAAGGTAAGGGGAAACTATGTTATATTGGTTATTTTTGAAATCGGACTCGGTGGAACTGTGGTCCATGGTCCTATGTGTGTTTTGGCTACTCATTTGAGGGGGAGGGGATTTAACGGGGAAAACTATGAGTTTTTCATTATTGCAGTTTTGGGAAAAAGGGGGCGACGGGCTAAATCCTGGGTTTTGTTGAAAACTAAGTATATGTGTGCGTTATACTGTGATATTGGGATGACTGTGTCTTGACTTTGTTTAAATTGTATTTGCTTGAAAAACCATGTTTTAGATTACCAAATGGGTGTGGTTTGTTTGGTTATATAAGTATGCATGTGTGTGTGATTGCAGAAGGGCTGATAAGAACGCAGTTCCAAAATGATTCCAGGTATTGAGAGTGTCCGACTCTTTATTGGAGGGCATGTGTTTATCGCCTGCCACGTAGGCAAGAGTGACCGGCTCTATATTCGAGGGTGTGAGCCTATTCCGGAAGATCAGGCCGAAGGGTGTGGATCCACCAGTTAGCATTGGCACGATGCCATGGGAGTCGAGGACTAGCCATGTGCCGGTGGCGCTGTGCTTCGTGAGTTGGCTATGGGTCAATGTCGGATTATCGCGGACCGGCTTCGGGCTGATGGGTGTGACGACACCGAGTTACTGATCATATGTGTGTATTGTGACGGGGCTGCGTATAAATGGCCGCTGTATATGTGCGTGAACGCACTGTGTGAATTAGTACTGGATTGCATTCAATTGCGTATATGTTGTGTCATGATAACACTCAAATGTAATACACCGATATAACTTGTGTTCTTCCTTACTGAGAGGTGTCTCACCCTTACTGTACGTACATTTTTACAGGACCTTCGAGTGACCGAAACTAGCGTCCTAGTGTAAGGAGCGTAGTGGCCAATGTACTGCATTAGCGCTTGGGTAAGTGCTAGGACTATAGTTTTGTTGGATTGTCATTTTGTGTTGTATTTGGGAACCCAGTTTGTACGTTTGGATAGAGCTGTGTTTGGCTCGTGTATAGACTCTGGTGTGGTACTGCATATGTTGATATAGAATGACTTTTTCTGCTACGTATATGTTTGTGATTAGATGTGTTTAGGGTGTCTGGGAACCCCACGGGATTGGACTCTCATCCAGTGTACTATATCTGTGATTATTTGCAGGTTAGGTTACACTCTCACCTTTGGGTCCTATTTCGGGGTTTGGGGCGTGACACAAAAAGTCAACATTTATGATACAGATATGGATAGGTATATAAAATACATGCTTAGTTGGTTAAGTCAGTTTTAGATTCTTGGGGTTTGATTTTGTTTTCCTCAAGTCTCAAGGTTGAAACCACAGTATTCCTCCGCCATAAGTGAGAAGTTTTTTTTTTATAAAGATAGGTGGTGCCGCCCTCTTTTTCCAAAAAAAACAAAAACAAAAAACATATGTTACACACACACACACACACACACACACATATAATTTCACACCTGTATAGTTAATGCTAATAATAAATAAATGGGTGGGAAAATGAAGAATGATATTGGCAAGCTTGAGAGAGAAATAGGAAGAGAGAAAGAGAGAATGATCAAGGGTAGCTGGTATATGTATATATATATATATATATAAGATGATGATGATGGGTTGATGTCGACTTACCGATTCGACAGATCTCTCTCTCTCTCTCTCTCTGCTCTTCTCATTTTTGTTTTTATTTTTAAATCGAAGTAATCAATGAGACGAAAAAAAAGAGACATCGTTGGTAGGTGATGTAAGGCCACGAACGAAATAGATGTAGCAACAATTGCTATCGTTGCTACAGTTGCTACCACTAATGGCGATAACGGCAACAATACCAATGTGTTAACCTTCTTCTTTTGCAACACCGATATACTCCTTTTCATTTGTATGAAATTTTTTCCGTGTCCTCCGCTTTCTTTAGAATTTCTCTACTTATAGGCTTGAGAAGTGATTTAATTAACTAATCAAATTCAAATTAAATAGTCAGAATAAAACTAATTTGCTAATTTAAGTTAATTAATCAAATTAAAATTTTCAATCAAATTTAATTGGCCAATCAATTTTAAATTTTGATTTGTGCACCTCTTTTTTTTTTTTTTGCAAGTTCAAATTAAAGATTCAAGATTGTTAGTCCACTTTCATTTTTCATTTTTTTCATTTTTTATTTTTTTAATGTAAAAATATATTTTCCTTTTCTGTATTTCTGTATTTTTTTTTTTGTATTCTTATATAAAATATAAAGATTCCATTTTTTGTTTTTGTTATATAAGACACCGAATAATTTGGGGTGTTTACAGTTCAGCTCAACTCCCCTCAATTTAACTTATTCTAGTGTTGCTAATTGTGAGATTAAATTTTAAAAAAAAAGAATACACATTACAAAATTATATTAGTTTTTAGCTTACTAAATCTACACAAATTTGAATCCGAATTTATAAATTTATATTCCAAAACACAATTTTAATTTTATGTGTAAATTAAAAAAGAAGAGAAGCAAAACAAAAAGCAGCTGCCCTGCAGCCGTACAATTACAATTAGTAGGCAATAGAACGCGAGGACGTTTGCGGTGGCGGTGGCAGTGGCAGTGGCAGTACGCAGGAGGAGAGGAGAGCATTCTGTGGTGGCTGCTTTCACTAGCACGGAGAACCAAACAGGGGCAGAGGGTGTGGGCCCACTTTCACCTTGCCCTTCCCCCTTGCATTTATCCTTCATCCCCACCTGCCGGTTCACCGCTCACCATATTATCAAATTTTGCTGCCGCCTGCGAAATTTCAACCCACTTTCCCAGCAACTGCCTTTCACCCCCCTTCGCGTTCACGAACCCGTACCCGACCACTCTCTCTCTCTCTCTCTCGTGTCATACATCATACAGCAAAAATACTGATCCCATTCACACAGCGGAAACACGCATCTCACGTTCACGCTCCCACGCGCCACGCCCACAACTGCTCTCTGCAGCTATAAGTGCCCCTTCCCCCCTCCGCATTCGTCCCTCTGCTTCATTCCACCGCACCAGATTTCCTACAATGGCCAAGGTCAGTTAACTTCCATTCTTCGCATTCCTCTCTCTCTCTCTCTGACGCGTTTTTCTTGTGGATCTTCTATTGCAGAAGAAAAGCAAGAACGGAGGACAGAACACCCAAGGCCAAGGAGCGAACAAGGAGGCAGTCCCCGACGCTGTTGTCTTGAAGATTAACTTCGACTGCCAGGGTTGTATTGACAAAGTGTTGAAATGCGTTAAGCGTTTTAAAGGTCTGACCACCCCCCCCCCCTCCCCCTTTCCCCTCGATGAGCTCACTCTCACTCCTCTTCTCTGCTTCGTTCTTAGTTTGTTCTGCGCACGCTCTTTGCTTTCTTCATTTCTACTTTTCTTTTCATTTTATTACTTATTTCTCTCTTTATTTTTCGTGTCATCTTTTGGTACTCTGTTTTAGTCCCACTTTACAGAACGATTCTCGCTTTTTTAGTCCGATTCCACATCATACCTATCAGTTCCACACCTCTTTCTCCTTTTAATTTCTTCACACTCAGATAAATCTAAATAGTAAATTCAACCACTGTTGTTATAATCCTCTGTTTGTACTTTCTATTCCCCTCGGATTTAGTCGATAATTTCGGCTTTCGATTTCGATTCCATTTCGATTTTACACTAATTTTTGTTTCCTAATTTCTCGGATTCACTCGATAAATAGTCGCTTTAAACTGAGAACCTGATTATATTTTTTCCTAAATTATTACTGTATTTTTTCTGCGTTCTTTGGTATCAACAATATTGACACCGATTTGTGCTTTGCGAGGGAAGGCGTGGAATCAATGACACCGGAGTTCGAGAAAAACAAGCTAACGGTGTTAGGCGATGTGGATCCATTGAAGCTTCGGGAAGAAATCAAGCAGAAGACGAATAAGGACGCCGAGATAATCTCTTCGCCGCCAAAGAAGGAGAAAGACAACGGCGGGGGAGGCGAGAAGACCGCGGATGATAAAGAGGATAAAAAGGCAGAAGAGAAAAAAGCCAAAGAGGTACTGGTTTCCCGTGCGCATGGCGCGCTAGATTGTATTTATTGAGCATTTGGCGTAATTTAGCTCAGAGGCCTGCAGTTTTTCTAATGAATGCGGCCACGTAGAGGCGCATGTTAGCATACATTGTACGGCGTCTCCAGTGCGCCTTAATTGTGAGGCTTCAAATCAGAACTTCATTGAGGATTTGATGTCTCGGAGTTCGCCAGCATTTCCATGTCATTCAAGCAATTGCTAGAGCAGAGGCGCATTCTAGCAAACCATGAACGTCTTTGCTCTGTAATTATATTCAACTACCCCATTCATTCATCTTTAATTAATGTGTCAGGCACAGGTGGATTTGAAAATGAAGAAGCGCTGCGCCTGCGAGGGTTGCAAAAATGGTCTGCACGAAATAATTTCCAAGACCAGAGGTGAGATATACTGTGATCTATCATCTCCCGGCCGGTTCCCTGTTTCTTCATCTTGACGTTTTTGAAATGGCGATTCATGTTTGTTTGGAATTGAGGAGGGCCTAAGGGAGATTCGTATGCTGTTGCAGGCAATCTGGCATTGACGATGGAGCCATCTAAGGATCTGATTGCGTTGAAGGGGAAAATGGACGCAAAGGCCTTGGAGTCCCTGAAAGAGAAGCTGAAGAAATACGTCACCATCGAGCCGGAAACGAAGGACGGCGGCGGCGAGAAGAAGGGGAAAGGAGGAAGCGGCGACAATAAGGAGATTGCGAAGGCAGACGAGAACAAGAAGAAGGAAGAGGAGGCTCCCAGGGCAGAAGGGTACAGACTGGAGTACTTGGTACCCGCACCCGGGTACGTATACGGGTACCCAATTGTCCCAGCGGATCATATGTTCAGTGACGAGAACCCAAATGCTTATTGCTCCGTCATGTGAGAAGGTCTTGAGTTTCATTACCATCCAGTTAGAGCCATATGAAAAACTGTATATGAAATAGATATTTAGAACTTAGAAAGGGGTTTAACGGTTGGTATGGCTATGGCACCAGTTGCCTTTATTTTTTTTCTCAGGAGTGGGATCCCTCCAATGTCTTGTTGGTCAAAATCAGATAGTATGATTTTGTTTTGCTTCGTGGTTTAAAGATGCCTACAGTCCCTGCATTGTGCTTTTCCTACTGCCAAAAAGAAGTGCCAATTTTATTCTGTTAGTATAATTACATTTGACGAAAGTTTGTGTTGTTTGCCATGAATCTAAACTTCAATCAAAACTAATGAATCTCTTGATGACAATCTCTTCAAAATGATTTTTTTTTTTGTTTTATTTTTTAATTTTAATTTTCTTTCTTGTCCTTTGTGGTGCTTAAATGTTTAGTGAATTATGTGATACATTGAATTGAAGTAGAATAAATTAAGATTGAAATGAGATCAAAAATTATATTATGAATGTATAAATATATGAAGAATTTTTCATTAACTTTTTTATGCCCTTATAAGGGTAAAAAGGTCAATTATGAGGGAACAATTATTAAAAGTTAAGTTAAAACTGTCAAATATAAGATGGATCCATTTCTAAAACTATAATGGACATTTCCATACGAGATATATATTAAATATAAAATTTATCTCTATAACTTTCACACCATTCCTCTCACTACTTTAACTATCATTAAATACTTTCATATTTATTTCAAATTTATCCTTATAACTAGTCATAATTATTCTCATAACTTTTCATTACTATCCCAATATATATATATATATATATATATATATATTCTTATAATTTTTTAAAAACTTTTATAAGAAATATAAAATTAAAAATTAAAATATTCTTTCAATTTCAACTATATTTTTTTTATAATTTTTACAAAATTTTAAATAAAGTTTGTAATGCAGCCACTTATACTTTAAAAAAAAATATTATAATAAATTTGAAATTGTTATTATTTGGCTCTTGATTTTTTTTTTAATAATCTTTAACTTATTTTTATAGGAATAAATTAAGAGTTATGTGCATGCCCACAACTAATCATTATCATCATCATTATTATTATTATTATTATAGAACAAATCAATCATTTGTAAAATTTTATGAAATTGATAAAAAAAAAGTTACACCTCTGGTCCATTAATTTAAATAGATTTTAAAGTAAAATAACTTTAGTGAGAAAGTGCATTCTTTTAATAATCATATTATAGACCCGCCTCTATTTGATTTGTGCGGATAAATATCATTTCACTTCAAGAAGACTTTTATTAGCCATTGAGTTGGGATTTTCCAAATTCATTGTTTGAGTAGCACGGCAGCGACTGGAGAATCGCCATTGAAGGATCCTTGCTCCTCCATCACATGCCATCTCCCAATAGAATTTTGACTTATAAAGACTGAACAATTAAAGGATGGGCCACAACATTTCTTTTTATGTTTGAATATTTTTTAGATTTGTGGGTTTGAATGACAGGTAATATAAAATTATACTAAAATTTATTCAAATATATTTAAATATAAATGTAAGATCCAAAATCAATATAACATTAAGATAGTGAATATAAGACACTTATCTCTCCTAAAAAGTTTAGCAAAATAATAATATTTTTGCTTTGAAGTTTCAAAAATTTTAAGAGCATGATTGAAAAAAAGATGCAAATATTTTTCAAGGTTTTATCAAAAAGATGTTGAGCACCCTTCATATTTGACTAAAAAGAAAAGCTTAAGGAGAGATATAATTAAGTGTCCTAAAAATTAAATGCAAGGGGGGATTGTGGAATTTTGAAATTTTATGGGAGGTTTACACCTTTTTTTTTTTTTATTCTAAATCTTCAGAGATGTTCGAGGAAATTTCAAAAACTTCACAGAAGGTTTATGCATTTTTACTAAATATCAGGGGAGGTCGATATCTTTTGTCCTAAAAATTATTGAAAGGTTGCATTCTAAATCTTTTTCTGCCATTTTAGACCATATTTATGTGAAATTTGTAAGTAAAGTCCACTCATGTACGTAGATTGAATTATCAAGATTACAACTAAAATAGCTCCCACGGCATGGTGCGATGGAAAAGCATAAGTAAGTAAGAAGAAGTATCGGGGGTTCAATTACAGGTAGATACACTCACGGAGCGAGCGGTATTTGTGGATGGTGAGAGTTTACTCTGTGAGCCAGCGGAGACCGTGGATGGTGAGAGTTCTTTGTGAGTCAGCGAAAACCGTGGATGACAATAGAGATGTGTCCCGGGAGTCAGGTTGGCCGAACGTTTAACTGATGCACAAAAACTGTGTCCGCATCCGAACTTTACCCTGATCAGTGAGACCTTGGGGCGGAGGACGCTGATCCATAGATTTGGTACCCCAATAGGGGGTCTCAAGGGCTCATTGGTGGCTGGAGTTTCTATGTAAATCAAAAAAGAAAAGAAAAGATTATAACTAAAATATAAAATTGAAGATATTAATTTATATTTGGTTTGCGGTATAATAAGATGTAAAACAATAATAATGTAATGAGAATTATGTGAATACAATGATTAAGAAAAGGTGTATTTCTTATTATAAATCATAAATTTGTTTGCATTGTTATTTATTTTATGATAATAACATGTTTTTGTGTAAATGATTAAATTATTTTGTTATAATCTCTCTATTTTTAGGACTATACATTATGTAAAAAAGTAAATTTAATTTTTTTATTATTTAAGGGACGTTTATTTAATATAAATAGCCTCTAAATAGAGGTTTTGCTTGAATTGGTTTACTGAATAGGTGAAGTAATTAGACACCCAGGGTTTTATGATAACTTTTAATTTCCTTAAAATTCATATGATCAAATCAAGTATGGAAAATTTTCTAATTTCGTGAGAAATTTAGATTTTTTCCCCCAATGTTATCCCTTATGAAAATAAAAGTGACAAAAACCCAACATGTAAGTAGTTAAAATTAAAATAACAAAATTATTTTTGCCTAAAAGATATATTATTTATTATTTAAATTTATTAATTTAATATATGACAAGAAAATATTATTCATAATAAATTTAAAAAATCTAATTTATGCAATTATTTATTTTGCCAAATAGTTATAATGTAACGACCTGCCTATTTTACCATAAATTTTTTTTTATAATAACATATAATATAAAAATCATATAAAGTTGAATAACATAATCAACCTGAACCGATGGGTATCAAGGATATACCCCAAAATACAACTCATATACCTAAGCAGTAGGAAACATAATATCTCATACATACCAAATCATTCAACTAACACAATACCCGAGTTTTACTACAACTATTATATACATACACATATCCCCAAAATAACCTAAAAGTGCCCTAGGGTCACAATCCAAATATCCATCAAACCCTAGCATAACAACTTACCCTTCTGACAGGGTAAGACAGTAGACCTCTAACGCTGCGGAGCTTTATTCACTCTTCTATCTAGGGCTCCTGAAATGTTTATATAGATAGGGTGAGACACCTCTTAGTAAGGGAAATAAATTAACATTAGTGTGTGGCAACATGAGTATTTTCGTGTTATACATATATAACAGTACATAAATCAAATGTAGTACATAAATCATATCTAGTCAAACTATTTGTTTCATATCTATTTAAAGCATAATTTATCATAACATGGTATAATATACTGAGTTTCCATACATGAAATCATCATATATATTTACATGAAATAACACCCTGGATAGATAGCTGGCTGGTGTCATGTCTTATCCCCACGTGATTAGGTTGTACGGCCCGAAGGTGGAACCTAGCAATGGCTGGCCGATCACGCTAGATCAACATAAGTATGTAAGTACGATAGGTCTGCCCGTCCTGATCTGGACACCAGAGGGACGCTTGCACTATCATAAAATCACATCAACTGACGATCTCTCATTGCCCCTTACAACAAGTGGTAGCACTGACATAAACATGATCATGATCATATAGCTATGGTACCGTGTTTCATGAAAGCCTAAACCAAACCATCCGGGTTTGGATAACATATAGTAAATCTCAAATAATGCTACATAGCTGTTTCATAATAATATCAATCAAGATAATATTTTCATGAATTTTGCATATCATAACATATAAAACACGGCCTTTACGCCGGCATAGCATATCATATGGAAATCACGGCCCTTACGCCGGCATGTCATAGTAAACCACGACCCTTACGCCGGCATATCACATCATGAAAAATCATGGCCCTTACGTCGACATATATTTGAACATATATAGTTTGAAATCTTTGTACTATTTCAATACCATACTTTAAACATAGTTCCTGTATCGTTTTTAATACCTTCCTGAAAATAGTAATAACATGTTGATTCTAAAAACATAATATTTTGATATTATGTAAAATCATATAATTTCATACTCATGCCACACAAAAGTGTATATTGTTCTATTTATAAAATCTGTACATAATCATATTTCCTGCTGAACTGTATTAAAATCATATTCCTATTAATAACAGTATTTCCAAACTCAGTTCTATAACATACATAATTTCCTTGAAAATAAAATTTCATGAAAATACTGACTTAATTTATCCCCTTACCTGACTTATGAAAAAACCCACAAATTATTCCAAAATCACACTCGTGTGTTCCCTAACTCAACACCCTGAAATTTGCATTTCCCCTCAACAAAACTTTAGTATAAACTCATCTAGTACCTTCCTCAACCCAGAAACCAAATACCTTAATAAATATTAAAATAATCAACTTGCCCAAATTTTGGGATGGTTCCCAAGGTAGCCTAACCGACGAATCACTCCAGTAGATTTGTAGAGAATCTTCCCAAGAGTGATGTGGCGGCTTCCGATCATCAAACCGGTGAAGAACGGGGCCGAATTTCTAGAGAGAAGGGGGAGAGAGTCGTAGAAGAGAGAGAGAGAGAGAGAGAGAAGAGAGAGAGAGAGAGAGAGAGAGAGAGAGATTCTGTAATTTTCCTCACAGCAAAAATGGGTTTTTGAGCTTATATAGAAAGCTTGTCCATGTGGCCTTGTTGACGAGTCAATGAAGGGAGATCGTCGACAAACACCTTCTCCTTATCGACGAGTTTCAGTGTCCAAAACAGTCCTTTCGGTAATTTCTTGTCAGCGAGATGCATGTCCCCATTGACAAGCCCAAGAACCCTGATCGTCGACGAGCACTTCTTCACTCGTCGACGAGACCCTGCTAAAATTCTTTTAAGAAAATTCCTTTTTCTCTCATTCTCTCATTATTTAATTACTATAATTCTTCAGATCTTTACATATAAAATTGAAAAAGAACACATATCAAGATATTATAGATATTCGATAATTAAATTTAGACTAAATGATCTGTTGAAATTAAATTTATAGTCGACTCTCAAAATTATATTTGAATTCAGTATTTAGTCAAACTTAGATGTTCATAAAATAAAATTTAAAATAAGTATTCAATGCATAACATACACTTAATTTTAACAAACACCCCTTCTTTTTGTAACGTTTTCATTAGTTGGCTTTCTTATACAATATATATATATATATATATATATATATATAGTTATTTATTTATTTATTTTCAACAATAATTTTACTTGACTTAGCATTTTCTCAATTAGTGTAGTGATCATGATTTTTCTAAAAGTCAATTACTTGAGTTCAATAGTACTTGTCACTTAAGCTTAAGTGCTTAATTAATCTTGATTAAATAATTAAACTCTCACTTAATGAGTAAGGTTTTTTTTTTAAATTAAAGGAGGATGGCACTTCTAATTATTTATTGATATACCCTCACTTTTTGTGGAGAAATACTGTGGTTACAAGACAAGTAGTGGGAGATTACAGATAAAATGGACATTAAAGGCCTCCCAAAAACAACACCAACAACCAACCAAAAGAGGACTACAAATCCAAAAAAAGCTAAACAAGAAACAAATCTAAATAGGCCTAACGAAAAACAAACATAATAAAATAAATTAAAATAAAAAAAAAATCTAAACTAACCAAACAAAAATCGAGAGGATGAACTAATGACAAAGGGAAGTGAGACCCAATCTAGCCATCCAAAGGATACCTTTCTGAGAATGTGGTAAAAGATGTTGTTCTTCATAGATGACATTGTTTTCCGTTTCTCATTCTATAGCGAGAAAATCAGCTGCACTATTGCCTTCCCTATATTGATGGATCACCATGAAGTTCACTCCTTCTAGCTCCGTCACGAGGTTCTCCCAAAAATCCCAAAGAAACCACAAGATACATCTACCTTTCTGAAATCAATTAACAACAATTCCCGAGTCACTTTCAATAATCACATTAAAATAATGAAGTTGTTTGCATAAATGAATTCCTTCTAGGATTGCTTTTAATTCCTCACTATTGTTCGTACCATTGCCAAAATAGCTTGAAAAAACCACTTTCACCATGTCATGACAGTCCCGAATGATTCCTCCATCCCTTGAAGTATTCGGATTGCCCCTACAACTCCCATCACAATTAAGTTTTATCCACCCTGCTGGGGGTTTAACCCACAAGATAATTTTTCCAAGCCTTATGTAAACTCCCTAATGCTGAATTTGAAACTTTTTCAAAATTGTAATGTCTGATATCTTCAATTTTTGAAAAGAATTAGAGCTCTTAGCTAAAGAAGTACCCTAATATCGAACACTTCTTCATATCTAATTCGCACTTTGATAAACTCCTTCCATTCTTGCTTTGATTGTTTGTGCACAAAGATTAAACATAATTGGAAAAGCCTATATATATTAATACTAAGCATACACAATGTTTGTTGCATGCTTGATTGCATAATGATAATGGTTGTAAGGATGATGAATTATGTCTTATTAATGTTCAGTATTCATCTAAATTAAATTATGTTTTATTGAGAGTCAAATTCAATGAATGTGCATTTGGAATAATTTGTATTATTTGGTACTCATGAAAGCCCAATACCATACTTCTCATTAAAAAAAAGTTTATTACCATAATTGTTCTTAGACAATTTTTACTCATTCTTTTGCAAGTTGCCTATAAAGTTTGAACAAATGAATTCTCACATTTGGCATACTAACCTCAATGATTGCTTGAAGTCTTCCTACATTTATGTGTTGACTTTTTGAATCCGATTTCTATTTTGATGCTGACAAAGCACTTAGAACTAGTATGTGTGTGCCTAGTACTTGAACAGGTCATTAATTCAGAACACATACATGAGAGAGGTTTGATGGAGGCCAGAAAAGACTTAAAGCACATACTCCTTGTAGTAACCGGGTAAAAATAAATTTTTTTTTAAATAATAATAATAAAATAATAAAATAAAATAAATTAATTAAATTAACAAGTAAAATGAATAGTATGATAAGGAATATATATATATATATATATATATATATATATATAAGTAAGTTATTATGATATATATGTAATATATATAAGTTAAAGGTATATATATATAAAGTGTACAAACTTCTTCAAGAAGCTTTACTTTAATTAGCAAGTTAATATGATATTAATATATATATATATATATATATATATATTAAATTGTGCAAGCTTCTCCAGGAAACTTGCTTTGATTTTTGGTGTGTTCTCTCTCTCTCTCTCCTACGACTTTCTCTCTCTCTCTCTCTCTCTCTCTCTCTCTCTCTCTCTCTCTCTCTCTCTTTGATTCCGGGCCAATTTTACTCCGGATCGACAAACCGAAGCCACCACGATACTCCTGATGAAGTTTTCTGCAAATCTGCCGGAGCGGATCATTGGAGAAAGCAATTTAGAAATCATCCCTAAGTTGAGGTAAGGTTTTTTAAGCCAAATTTGAAGTTGTGACAGTTGAGAAAAGTGTTATCTTATTAAAATATTACAGTTTAATACTGGGAGTTTTCGTTTCCAAGGGTGTTGATTGGGAAGTTGGGAATCATCCGTAAGTTGAGGTAAGACTTTTTAAATCAAATTTGACTTAGTGGTAGTTATAGAAAATGTTGTACGTACGAAAATACTGAACTTTAATTCTGCGAGTTTTCATTTTTAGGGTATTGAGTTGAGAACCCTGCAAGTACAGGGGAAATTTTCTTAGGGGCATTTCAGGAATCAGGTAAGGGGATAAACTAAGCTAATTTTGTTTTGAGAAAATGTATGTGTGTGTGTATATATATATATATATATATATATATATATATATAGCATCTGATTTGCGAAAAATGTATATATATTTATATATATGTTTTATATTTGCAAAATATTGTGAAAATGATCGTATAATTGAATATGTGAAAATCCGTTTGTGTGGCATGAGTATAAAATGTATGAAAAACTATTTTCTGGGAATGTGATTATGGCACAGGTTTTTATGATGGGAAAACCGGCATATGGGCCGAGATATTTTTATATGTATATGTGATTTGCCGGCGTACGAGTTGTGCTATGTGGATGAGATTTGCTAGCGTATGGGCTGTGCTATGTGATTTGCCGGCGTACGGTCCGAGCTATGTGAATTGCCAGCGTACGGACTGTGTTATGTGATTTGCCGGCGTACAGGCCAAGCTATGTGATTTGCTAGCGTACGGGCTATGCTATGTGATTTGCCGGCGTATGGGCCAAGCTATGTGATTTGCCAGCGTACGGGCTGTGCTATGTGATTTGCCAGCGTACAGGCCGAGCTATGATAAAATTTGTAATTCCGGCGTACGGGCCAATGATTTTCATGAAATATGTATATGTGAAAAAGGATATGATTGATTTGATAATTATTGATATGAGATATCCATGTATCAAGATTTTTAGTATATGTATATGATATCAGAACCTGGTTGGCTTGGCCTATGCTAGCACTTGCACGGTACCATTGCTATGTGTTTATGGTCCTCATGATCATGATATCTGTGTTAACACCGTTGTACGGAGTTGTGTGAGATTAGATGGTCGATGTGGTTATTTTCAAGAAGTGTGCTGTTATCGCCCTTGGTGTACAGACCAGTCTGGGTAAACCCATCGGACCTACAGACTACTGTTTGACTTGGTAGTGGTTGGCCAACCATTGTCAAGTCCCGCCTTCGGGCCACACAACCCAGTCATGTGGGGGTAATACATGATAACAGCCAACTAACCTACTAGGATTGTTTTATGTTATTATTATTATGAGATGAGATATGTTATGAAAATGCAGTATGTTTTGCCATCTTTTGATTTATATATAAGTTTTCCTAGATTTGATAAACAGTACTGAACATGTTATGTATGATATATGTTGAATACAGAATACTCATGTTGCCACACACTAGTATTAGTTTATTTCCCTTACTGAGAGGTGTCTCATCCATAAATTTTACAAACTTTTCAGGAGCCCCTGATAGGCGAGCGGGAAAAGCCCCGTTGACCTAGTGCTGGATATTTGCCCTTTTTCAAGGATAAGATTCTTTTTGTAGGGACAGTTAGATTTTGTGGAAAATATCCCTAGATATGATTTTTGGGATGTATATACTGGGATACAGTGATTATAGTAACTCTGGTGTTGTAATACACATTATGATGTATGATATGATGGTATGTATATGATTATACATTTTCTGCTACATAGGCTTCTGCTGTATGTTCTGATGTATCCCTGGTACCCACGGGTTTAGGTGGATTGTGACCTGCTAAGTTAGAATGTGAGATGTGTGGTATTGATTTTATGATGATATTATTATAAAAAAAATATGTGGAAATGAGCAGGTCGTGACAGCTTGGTATCAGAGCCTAGGTTGCTAAGTTCTATAGACTTTAGAGTGCAGCAGGAACAATACAAGAGTTTAGGAAAGGATTTGAGGTTTTGTTCTCCAGTCTAGAGGCAGGACTTCCGTGGTAGTTTCTGTGTTTTTCCTGGGATGACGATTTCAGGAAAACCATAGTAAGCTATTGTCAGGTTATGTTCCTAGAATATAGGACTGGGGATTAGAAATGAGTTAGAAATGTTGAGATAAGTGGTGAGGATAGGTGGGTAAATTATGAGGATAGGATTACTGAATTACAACTGCTATTTTCCAAGATGGATCCAGAAGAAAATAGTGCCCATGCGAGTGGCAGTGATGGAGCAAGACCATCAGGTGCAGCTGGAATCGACTCTGACGCGATATTACGTAGCATGGCTCAGCAGGTTCTGGTTGAGATCACTAGGAGTTCGAGGGAGCAGAGTGGTCCATCTGCAGGCCAGGGGTGCACCATAGAGAAGTTCACGAAAATGAATCCTCCAACATTCTCCGGCGGAGTTGATCCTGTAGCTGCTAAGAACTAGATGTAGGAGACCGAGAAAATCTTAACTGTACTGCAGTGTACTGAGGAACAGAGGGTCTTTTTTGCCACCTATAGATTGATAGGAGAGGCTGAGAGGTGATGGACTATGGTGAGATTATTGGAGCAGCAGAGGGTGACTCTAATAGATATGACGTGGGACCGGTTTAAAGATCTATTCTTTGACAAATATTTTCCAGCTACTGTGAGGGAGGTTAAGGTAGAAGAGTTCCTGAGTCTGAAGCAGGGATAGTTATCCGTCTAGTAGTATGCAGCACGTTATATCGAGCTTTCTCGATTCGCCCCATACATTGTTCCTGATGAGGTGAAGAAGGCGAGGCAGTTTGAGAGAGGCTTGAGGCGGAGTATATTTAGGTAGGTGGTGGTGCTGCGGATCCAGAACTTTGCTGAGTTGGTCGATAGGGCGGCCTTGGCAGAGATTGGTGAGCGTCTTGATGCGGATGAGCAGGGACAGAGGAAGAGATCTACATCTACGAGCTACCAGCAAGGTCACAGGTCGGGTCAGTGGAGGAGAGGTAATCATGGTAGAGGGCAGAGACAGGAGACGGGAGGATGCGAGGTGCAGACAGGGCAGGGTCCTCCAGTTTGTTAGACTTGTGGTAGGAGGCATTGGGGAGAGTGTCGAGTTGGTGGTGTAGTGTGCTACTGCTACGGTAGATCGGGACATATAGTGCGAGATTGTCCTACCCGGCCATATGCAGCTCTAGTGTGCTATCGCTGCGGTAGATTGGGGCACATGGTACGAGACTGCCCTACTCCACCAGATGCAGTTCCAGCTCCTAAACCATACCGGGGAGGTTATCAGGCGCCACGTGGGGGCCAGCAGAGGAATACGGCTCCAGCCAAAGTGTTACTCTGACGCTGGGTGAGGTTGAGACAGCGGGTGATGTGGTGACAGGTATGGTTGTTATGTTTTCTTTTAAAGTTATTGCATTATTTGATTCAAGAGCTACACACTCATTTGTATCTTCGGGGTGTATTAAATTATGTGGGACTGAAACACAACTGTTAGATGTTGAATTGTTGGTATCTACACCGATTAGGTCAGTAGTAAGGTGTAATAGGGTGCCCCGAGGTTGTCCATTTGATATTCAAGGGAAGGCTTTGTTTGCCGATGTGATAGTGCTGGACATGCACAGGTTTGATGTTATATATGGCATGGATTGGCTAGCAGCTAATTTTGCCAGCATAGATTGCCGTGCACGAGAAGTGATATTCAGACCTCCAGGGGGAGCAGAATTTAAGTTTGTAGGGTCGCAAGTATAATCCCCGCCTCAACTAGTTTCAGCTATTCAGGCCAAGAGACTATTGCTGAGTGGGTGTCAGGGGTTTGTGGCTGTAGTGAAAGAGATGTCAAAAAATGAATTGAAACTTGCTAGCACCACCCGATCGAGAGGTAGATTTTTCCATAGATCTACTTCTAGGTACATCGCCTATTTCTAAAGTACTGTATCAAATGGCGCCAGGAGAGTTAGCAGAATTGAAAAATCAGTTGCAAGATTTGCTTGATAAGGGTTTCATACGACCCAGTGTATCTTCGTGGGGAGCTCCTGTTCTATTTGTGAAGAAGAAGGACGGGACTATGAAGATGTGTATAAACTACAGGGAGATCAATAAAGTAACAATCAAGAACAAGTATCCTCTATCCCGTATCGATGATTTGTTTGACCAGCTCTAAGGTACACGGGTGTATTCGAAGATTGACCTTAGATCCGGCTACCATCAGGTGAAAGTGAAAGCAGAAGACATCTCGAAGACGGCCTTCAGGACTCGGTATAAGCATTATGAGTTTCTCGTAATGCCGTTTGGATTGACGAATGCTCCTGCGGTATTTATGGATTTGATGAACAGAGTCTTTCATTGATACTTAGACCAGTTTGTTGTTGTGTTTATTAATGATGTACTGGTCTATTAGAGGAGCTATAAGGAGCATGAGACGTACTTGAGGAAAGTTTTGCAGACACTTCGGGACAAGAAGTTGTATGCCAAGTTTAGTAAATGTGAAATTTGGCCAGAGAAGGTCGTGTTTTTGGGGCATGTTGTATCTGGAGAAGGTATTTCTGTGGATCCTAGCAAGATTGAGGCGGTTGTGAATTGGGCTAGACTGAGGAACGTCCAGGAGATTAGGAGTTTCTTGGGACTAGCTGGCTATTACCGTCGTTTTGTTGAGGGATTCTTCGCTTTGTCAGGACCTTTGACACGACTGACGAGAAAGAATGTCGGGTTTGAGTGGGACGACAGTTGTAAGCAGAGTTTTTAGCAGCTGAAGCAGAGGTTAGTCATAACACCAGTATTAGTCATCCCATATGGGGGTGAGGGCTATACTATTTACAGTGATGCGTCCTTGAAGGGACTTGGCTGTGTGTTGATGCAGCATGGCAGGGTAGTGGTGTATGCATCTAGGAAATTGAAAGAATATGAAAAGAACTACCCTACACATGATCTTGAATTGGCTGCAGTAGTACACACATTGAAAATTTGGAGGCATTACCTGTACGGCAAACAGTGTGAGATTTTCTTCGACCACAAGAGTTTAAAGTATTTCTTCACGTAGAAGGAACTGAATATGAGGCAGAGAAGGTGGTTTGAGCTGATTAAGGATTTTGATTGTACCATCGGTTATCACCCAGGAAAAGTGAACGTGGTAGATGATGCGTTGAGCAGGAAATCCAGGGAGCCAGTGTTGGCGGCTATGGGGATCCAGCATCCTATCATGATGGATCTGGAGAGACTCAGCATAGAGTTAGTAGAGAGTGATCTCCTAGTATGTATTGCCAGCCTAGTGGTACAACCTACTCTACAGGAAAGAATTAAAACCGCTTAGAAGGAGGATCCAGAATTAGCAGAGGTGATAGACAGAGTACAGAGTGGGCAGGGGGAGGAGTTCAGTATTGCAAGTGACGGAGCTTTGCTGTTCCGTTCTAGATTATGTGTTCCTGACGATACTGAGATCAGGAAGACCTTTCTAGAGGAAGCTCATAGATCTTTGTATATAGTTCATCCTGGTAGTATGAAGATGTATAGAGATCTACGAGAGTCATACTGGTGGAGTGGTATGAAGAGGGAGATCGCCGAGTATGTAGCGCAGTGTTTGACGTGCTAGCAGGTGAAAGCTGAGCACCAGAGGCCGGCAAGGCAGTTGTAGTCGTTATTTATCCCAGAGTGGAAGTGGGATCACATGTCGATGGACTTCGTGTCAGGACTACCGACGACGTTGCATGGCCAGAATGTCATCTGGGTGATTGTTGATCGGTTGACAAAGACCGCCCACTTTATTACTATCAAGATCAGCTACTCCCTTAACCGTTTGGTGGAGATTTACATTTAGGAGATAGTACGTTCTCATGGGGTGTCTGTATCTATTTTGTTGGATCGAGACCCACGATTCACATCACGATTTTGGAGGAGTCTGTAAGAGGCTCTGGGGTCTCAGTTATCATTTAGTACGACATTCCATCCTTAGTTAGACGAGCATACTGAGAGTACGATACAGATATTAGAGGACATGCTCAGAGCGTGTGTACTAGACTTTGGGGGTATTTGGAATCAGTTCATGCCACTAGTAGAGTTCGCGTATAATAACAGGTATCAGTCTAGCATTGGCATGACACCATTTGAGGCTTTGTACGGAAGGAGATGTCATTCTCCTTTGTTTTGGGATGAAATGGGTGAGCGGTGAGTAGTGGGGTCAGAATTTGTGCAGCAAGCGCGTGATAAGGTTCAGCTTATCAGAGACAGGATTAGTGCAGCTCAGAGCCGACAGAAAAGTTATGCTAACCATCGCCACAGGATTTTAGAGTTTGATGTGGGTGATCACGTATTTTTGAAGATAGCTCCAATGAAAGGGGTTATGTGCTTTGGGAAGAAGGGTAAACTTAATCCTAGGTTTATCGGTCCATTTGAAATTCTAGATAAAGTGGGACCGGTAGCTTATAGACTAGCTTTACCTCTAGTGTTGTCCAGGATCCACGACGTATTCCATGTGGCTATGTTGAGGAAATACGTTCTAGATCCTTCTCATATCATCAGTTATGATGAGTTGGAGCTTAGTGATTCATTGGGATATAAGGGGATACCAGTACAGGTTCTGGATAGGAAAGTACAGGAGCTACGTAATAAGAAAATTCCTCAGGTAAAGATTTTGTGGAGGAATCATGCGGTAGAAGAGGCTTCTTGGGAATCTGAGGAGCAAATGAGACAGAGATATCCGTATCTATTCTAAGAAAGTTGATGGGATAAAATGCAAGTAGTAAGGTAGTTTCTTTTGTAGGTACATGTAATGGTTTAATTAGTGTAGTATTTTAGTTTTGGGAGAATGGTTTTCTTTTGTATATGTAATCTTCAATGACTCGAAATGTAACCACGGTATTCCTCCGCCATAAGTGAGGGTAGGTAATAAAATGAGTAGACCTTTTTTCTTGGTTAAAAGATGACGAGTTACAGAAACAGTAAATTTTGAGGACAAATTCTTTTAAGGGGGGGAGGAATGTAGTAACCGGGAAAAAATAAAATTTAAAAAATAATAATAATAAAATAATAAAATAAAATAAATTAATTAAATTAACAAGTAAAATGAATAGTATGATAAGGAAAATATATATATAAAGTGTACAATCTTCTTCAAAAAGTTTTGCTTTAATTAGCAAGTTAATATGATACTAATATATATATATATATATATATATAATTGTGCAAGCTTCTCTAGGAAGCTTGCTTTGATTTTTGGTGTGTTCTCTCTCTCTCCTACGACTCTCTCTCTCTCTCTCTCTCTCTCTCTCTCTCTCTCTTTTTTTCGATTCCGGGACAGATTTACGTCGTATCGACAAACCAAAACCACCACGACACTCCTAGCGAAGTTCTCTGCAAATCTGCCGGAGCGGATTGTCGGAGAAAGTAATTTGGAAATCATCCCTAAGTTGAGGTAAGGCTTTTTAAGCCAAATTTGAAGTTGTGACAGTTGAGAAAGTGTTATACGGGTTGAAATATTAAAGTTTAATACTAAGAGTTTTCGTTTCCAGGGGTGTTGATTGGGAAGTTAGGAATTATCTCTAAGTTGAGGTAAGATTTTTTAAGCCGAATCTGACTTAGTGGTAGTTATAGAAAATGTTGTATGTACGAAAATACTGAACTTTAAGTTTGCGAGTTTTCATTTTCAGGGTGTTGAGTTGAGAACCCTGTAGGTGCAGGGGAAATTTTCTTAGGGGCATTTCAGGAATCAGGTAGGGGGATAAACTAAGCTAGTTTTGTTTTGAGAAAATGTATGTATATATATATATATATATATATATATATATATATATATATACATATATAAATATTTAGCATTTGATTTATGGAAAATGTATATATATTTATATATATTTTTTATATTTGCAAAATACTGTGAAAATGATCGTATGATTGAATATGTGAAAATCCGTTTGTGTGGCATGAGTATAAAATGTATGAAAAACTATTTTTTGGGAATGTGATTATGGCACGGGTTTTTATGATGGGAAAACTGGCGTACGGGCCGAGATATTTTTATATGTATATGTGATTTGCCGGCGTATAGGCTGTACTATGTGGATGAGATTTACCAACGTACAGGTTGTGCTATGTGATTTACCGGCGTACGGGCCGAGCTATGTGATTTGCCAGCGTACGGGCTGTGCTATGTGATTTGCCGGCGTACAGGCCGAGCTATGATAAAATGTGTAATTCTGGCGTACGGGCCGATGATTTTCATGAAATATGTATATGTGAAAAATGATATGATTGATTTGATAATTATTGATATGAGATATCCATGTATCACGACTTTTAGTATATGTATATGATATCAGAACCTTGTTGGCTTGGTCTAGGCTAGCACTTGCATGGTACCGTTGTTATGTGTCTATAGTCCTCGTGATCATGATATCTGTGTTAACGCCGCTGTACGGAGTGGTGTGAGATTGGATGGTCGATGTGGTTATTTTCAAGAAGTATGCTGTTATCGCCCCTGGTGTACGGACCAGTCTGGGTAGACCCATCGGACCTACAAACTACTGTTTGACTTGGTAGTGGTCGGCCAACCATTGTCAGGTCCCGCCTTCAGGCCACACAACCCAGTCATGTGGGGGTAATACATGACAACAGGCAGCTAACCTTCTAAGATTGTTTTATGTTATTATTATTATGAGATGAGATATGTTATGAAAATGCAGTATGTTCTGTCATCTTTTGATTTATATATAAGTTTTCCTAGATTTGATAAACAATACTGAACATGTTATGTATGATATATGTTGAACACAGAATACTCATGTTGCCACACACTAGTATTAGTTTATTTCCCTTATTGAGAGGTGTCTCACCCCTAAATTTTACAAACTTTTCAGGAGCCCCTGATAGGCGAGCGGGAAAAGCCTCGCTGACCTAGTGCTGAATATTTGCCCTTTTTCAAGGGTAAGATTCTTTTTATAGGGACAGTTAGATTTTGTGGAAAATGTCCCTAGATATGATTTTTGGGATGTATATACTGGGATACAGTGATTATAGTAACTCTGGTGTTGTAATACACATTGTGATGTATGATATGATGGTATGTATATGATTATACATTTTCTGCTACGTAGGCTTCTGCTGTATGTTCTGATGTATCCCTGGTACCCATAGGTTTAGGTGGATTGTGACCTACTGAGCTGGAATGTGAGATGTGTGGTATTGATTTTATGATGATATTATTATGAAAAAAAAAATATGTAGAAAATGGGCAGGTCGTGACACTCCTAGCGTACTCCATGTATATTCAAGAGCAAAATAGGAAGACATTTGTTTTATAATGTAATAGCATTTAGTTTTATATTTTGGTCTGTAATAATGCATGGCATGCATGATATGAATGGAGAGCTTAAATGACCATAGCTTGACCATAGGAAAACCAAAAGAGCATAGAAAAGATTTTGGTCAACCAGCGCTAGGTTTTTGGGCTTAATTAAGAAGCCTAGGACATAGACTGACTTTAGGTCCTCAAGCACCACATGAAATATTCCCTTAAACTCACAAGTCATATCTATGTAAAGGTAAAATTTAAGCACCAATCAGGACCTATCCTTAATTTTGAATGGGCTTCAGGATACCAAACTCAGCACATTAAAAACGCCTTAGTCAACCAAATAGGTAAAAAGGTCAACGGTTGACCAAGCCCTGGGCGACCGAACTTAAAATGAACACACAGTTCACAATCGACCAAACATATGAATTGTCACTTTTTACCTTCCACGGGCACTCGAACTCTTAGTTCAAATATACACTAGGCGATCGAAGTATAACGTTCAGCAGGCCAAACAGACCACTGGGCGACCGAACCTCGAGCTTTTGGAAAATTGCCTTGGGCTTGCTATCTGAACCTTCACTCAGGCACCCAAAGTCAGAAAGTGAACTTTTTTGACTGTGTCTGTTCGGGCAACCAACCCGAAGGACCAAGGAACTGAAGCTTTTGGGTTGCCACATTTTTACCATGGATAATTAAGGGTAATTGGGGTTAAATTCTTAATTAAACATTTTTAAAATTCCTAATGTGTCCCTAACGGTCATATTTTGGCCTGTGTCTATAAATACCCCCTCAGTACTCAATTTTAAAACCAATGCTTAGATTTTAGTTTCTCCCAAAACTCATTGTCCTAATTTTTTTTAACTCTCTTATACTCATTTGAAAATTATTTTAAGAGAGCTTTTGATTTCTTTTTCATTCTCTTACTTGCAAATCCTTTGTTCTTGAGAGATTGTTGAAAGAAGTTTTATTTTGAGCATATCTTTTCTAACATTCTGTAATAACCCCAAAAATGACTATACAAGATTAGTGGGGTGATTCCAAAAAAAAAAAATTAAATTAATTAATTAATTGAATTTATAAAAAAGAAAGAAATAATAATTAATTTTTTTTATTTTTATTAATAAAATATATTATTATTAATATTAATTAAATATTATATTATTATAAATGTTAACTTAAGACTAATCTCCCCCCTTTCTTTTCTATTTTCCTTCTGTGCAGGTCTCCTACGTAGTCTCTCTCTCTCTCCTCTCATTCTCTCTCCCTCTCTCCTCAGTTCCATGATGGATTCTCACCCAATCAAAAATTAGAAGATATCGTTGGACTCCATTTTTCGTTGTTGTCATTTCTACCGAAGCGGATTAATGGTAGGAGCGGCGTAGGTGTATCTCTTGGGGTAAGCCAAATCTCCTCTTTTACCTCAATTTCTTGTAAATTATAAGCCCAATTGACGATCGGACACTACCACGAGAATCTAGGGATAATTCTCTACAAGTCTAGCAGAGCGAAATTCTTGTGGGGTCGTCGTAGGCAATACCCCAAATTTGGGAGAAGGGGATTATTAAGGGGCTTATTATTATTTAATTGGTGTTAATTTATAAATGCTATAATATTGAGCATCTAGGGTTGAAGTAGAATTTTTGGAATTTTGGGCCTGGGTGAGCGTTGCAGGTGTAATTTCGGGACCCACAGGCATAGTTCTAAAAATTAAGTGGGGGTGTTAAATATTAGTTTAAATGTTAATTTGAGGTATATGGAGCCTAGGGAAGGTTAGATGAGTATTATTTTGGGAAATAAGTTAATTAATCTGGGAAAAAATGCGAATTGCGGGATTTGAGTTTTGAGCGCCAAGAGCATAGGATTTGGGTTCTAACGAGACTCTCAGTAAGTCAGGTAAGGAGAATAAATTATAACAATATTTTTAAAACTACTATTTGAATTAATATGTGAAAATGAGCATATGGTATTTTGTTTGAAAATTATTATGATCTAAATATCAGATAAATTGTGTGGCATTTAAGTAATATTAAATTGTGATATTTTGGTATGTGAAATTAATATGTTATGAATATTAGATGAGAACTGTGTGGCATATGACGTGTATTGAAAAATGTGAAATATAACGATAAGTAATTTCTGAGAAAATATTGAAATGAGAATTATTGTTGTGATTAGTGGAAAATAATGAAATATGGTATTTATATGTGAGTAAAAATGATTTGCATGAAAAATGAGATTTTGCGAATTACTGAAATGGGTATTTTGAGAAATGTTGAAATACGTGAAACACGATATATACTATTATGAGATGATGAAATGTGCACAAAAAACGATGAGAACATTTATATTGAGATGAATTGAGATATACTGATATGAGAATAATGATGCATATTAATATGGAAATACTGAAATGTGAAAATGGGAAATATGAATACTGCAATATGGAATTGAAATATGATTGATGAAATGCCAATACCGCATAATGATTGCTGGTATGTGGTAGTGAACCCTGATGGATGGTTATGGGAACACTAATGATGAGTTGTGATATTGAGTACGGTACCGTTGCTAGTGGTGTAGTGCAACCACACGGACTCTTGGAGCATGTGGCGTGACAGTCAACTGAGCCATTTTGTAGAGTTGTTGGGCTCCTTGAGTCCGAATCAGGGCTATAGGCCGGCCAGTCGTACTACAGACATGATATGTGAAATGATATTTTGATCTAACTGGTTCGGCCAACCATAGTTAGATCCAGCATTCAGGCCGCACAACCTTGACCATAAGGGGAAGCATGACGTGGAAAGAAAGATCCTCAGGGTGGCCATGAGTTACAAACGCGATGTTGGTATTAGGTACCAAGGATACTTATGAGTTGGATAGTGAAATGGAAATGGAAAGTGAAAGAATGATAAAATGGGCTAAAATGAGAAATGAAAGAAATAATGAAAATTGAGAAATAGAGAATAATAAAATTAAGAAATGGAACCGTGTGAGTTAATAACATAAATAATTGAGGTGAAGTGAAACTCTCTGCCTGAGGGCTTACAGAGTAAGGTGAGTGCCCTGATAGGTATTAGATGTGGCCATACCTGACTACATAACGTGTTAGGGCATAGGGAAGCTACCTGTATGGGCGGGTAATCTTCCCTATTCTCAGGAACTTTGCAGTTAAATATGTGTTGGAAATCATTGAATTTGACAAATGGTTTTAAAGCTTATAAAAGCTTGTGTTGTATATCTATATGATTATGAGAATGTGTATATCAGTATATTTTCTCAGATGAAATGATGATTTGAAAAGTAAAGTATATTATAATTGAACTCATATGGCCACACACTGTAAATAATTTATTCCTTCTTACTGAGATGTGTCTCACCCAAATTATCTAAATTTTTCAGGGAACAGGATAGGCCAGGTGATAGAGCTCTGTGACCATAGGGAGCTGGGACCCTGACACACAAGGTGAATTTTTGGATTAGGGGAGGTGTAATTCCCCTAGAGTTGAGTGGTTTTTGAGTATGGGATGGTAATGTATTTATATATGTATATTGATATTCTGAGTATTGTATTTTGGTTGTTAAGTGTGCACTATCTTCCACTGCTAGGTTATATAAATAAAATGACTTTTTACCTAGTACCCAATGCGGGTCAGGTCGTATGAATTGTAGTAGGGTCGTTGACGTAGCCGATTTGTGAATGTGTTGATGACGAGTGAATATTTATTTATTATTGTTTATTAAAAAAAAATGTATGAAAATTGGGGCGTCACAGTTTGGTATCAGAGCCTAGGTTGTTAGGTTCTGTAGACTTTAGTGAACATCAAAATACAATACCAGAGTCTAGGAGTAGATTTTGAGGGAAATAGGAGATGGATAGATTGAAATGTGAGTTAGTGGTTGTTTAAGGGTAAGGTGAGAATTTAGGGTTCTATCTGCAGCCTAGAGACAGGAGTACCGAGGTTGTTTCTGTGTTTTTCCTGGGGTGGCAATTTCAGGAAAACCATGGATACTATCGTTGGGTCTTGTTTCTAAGTGGTAGGACTGAATATTAAATGGGGATTAAGGATGTGAAGATAAATGGTCATAGAAGAGTAATTTATGATTATAGTAGTGTATTGGTTGTGTGATAGTAATTGTGTGCTGAGATTAGTTGCTCTCTTTTCAGGATGGATCCAGAGAACAGTAACACGAATGTCGGAGGTGATGGAGTAGAACCTTCCAGTATGGGTGGTGAAGACCTTGACGCGGTGTTGTGCAGTGTCACTTAGCAGGTGATGGTTGAGATGGCCAGGAGCTCGGGGGAGCAGAGTTGTACGATCGAGCAGTTCACGCATATGCGACCCCCGTCTTTTATTGGAGGAGCGAATCCACTGGTAGCAGAGAACTGGGTTCAGGACATAGAGGACATACTAGCAGTTCTCTCATGTACAGATGAGCAGAGGGTGTTGTTTGCCATATTTAAATTGACCAGGGAAGCAAAGCGCTGGTGGAGGTCAGTGTGATTATTGGAGGAGCAAGGGTCGGACCCTATAGCAATGACATGGAGTCGCTTCAGGGAGATTTTCTTCGAGCGGTACTTTTATGCTACGGTCAGAAGTGCAAAGGCATAAGAGTTTATGTATCTGACATAGGGGCCTTTGGCGGTGCAGCAGTATGCAATAAAATTTATTGAGCTATCTCGATTCGCCCATATCTGGTGCCAGATGAGGAGACGAAGGTAAGGAAGTTTGAGGAGGGCCTAAGGCATAACCTATATGAGCAGGTGGTAGGTTTTTGAGTTCAGACCTTCTTAGAGATAGTGGATAGGGCTGCAGTGATTGAGAGTGGCATACAGAGAGGCGCAGCAGTACAGGGCCAGAGGAAGAGGTCTGCGCCTTCTGATTTTTAGGCAGGGTCCAGTTAAGGGTCATGGAGAAAATATGATAGTAGAGGGGGACGACGACAAGGAGGAGGAGATCGAGCAATACAGGGCAGACAGATGCCCCCTCCTTGTCCCAGATGTTTAAGGAGACACCCAGGAGAGTGTCGAGCAAGGAAGGTTGTCTGCTATTAGTGCCACTAGCGTGGGCTTATCGCGAGGAACTGTCAGGCACTTCCAGTGTTAGCAGTTGCTTCTCGACCATATAAAGGAAGCTATCAGGCACCTCGAGGTGGACAGTAAAGGAATACTGCCCCGACACGAGTTTATGCACTGATGCCGGGAGATGCTGAGGCGACAGGAGATGTGGTGACAGGTACTGTTTCAATACTGTCATTTAAAGCTACTATCTTGTTTGATTCTGGGGTGATTCATTCCTTGATTGCCCAGAAATATGTTAAGTTGTGTGGGTTTGAGCCTTAGCAGTTAAATATTAGTTTGTCTATTGCTACGCCGACTAGGGCTGTAGGGATATGCAGAAAGGTACTCAAAAATTGTCTAGTGGGTATTCAGGGGAGGTCTTTGTCAGTTAATCTGGTGGTTTTAGACATGCATGGGTTTGAGGTAATCTTGAGTATGGGCTGGCTAGCTGCCCACTATGCTAGCATTGATTGTCGTCAGAGAGAGGTATCCAAACCCCTAGAGGGACAAGAGTACAGATTCGTGGGATCACGTGTGTGCACCCCACCTCAGTTACTATATGCTATTCAAGCACATAGATTCCTATTAGAAGGCTGTCAGGGATATTTAGCCTATGTGAAGGCAGTATCGGAAGGGGAGATGAGGGTGGAGGATATCCCAGTGGTGAGGGAGAGTGATAGCCTATGCCTTATGAGAATTAAAAGAATATGAGAAGAACTACCCTACCCGCGATCTAGAATTGGTGCGGTTGTTTACACGCTGAAGATTTGGAGGCACTATCTATATGGAGGTAGGTGTGAGATATTTACTAACCATAAGAGCTTAAATTATTTCTTCATGCAGAAGGAATTAAATATGAGGCAGAGGAGATGGCTAGAGTTAATAAAGGATTATGACTGCACTATTAGCTACCACCCAGGAAAGGCTAATATGGTCGCTGATGCTTTGAGCCGAAAATTAGTGGATTCATCTATATCTGTAGTGGAGATTCAACATTCGATCCAGATGGATCTAAAGAGGCTCGCTGTGGAGTTGGTAGAGGGCGATCACCAGGCGCATATTGCTAAGAACTCTACAGCAGAGAATTAAAGTAGCTCAGAGGAATGATGTAGAACTAGTAAGGCCTATGGGGAAGGTACATGATGGTCAGGAAATGGAGTGTAGTATCTCATATGATGGAACCTTGAGATTCTGTACCAGGTTATGTGTTCTTGCCAACCCTGAGATCAAGAAGGTTATTCTGAAGGAAGCACATCAGTCCTTGCATACTGTACATCCAGGTAGCACTAAAATGTATAAGAATCTTTAAAAGTCCTTCTGGTAGAGTAACATGAAGAGGGAGATAGCCCAGTATGTGGATCAATGTTTGACGTGCCAACAAGTGAAAGCTGAGAATTAGAGACCGAAGGGATCATTGCAGCCACTCCACATTCCTGAGTGGAAGAGGGAGCACATAGTGATGGATTTCGCCACGGGATTACCGTTGGTAATGCATGGACAAGACGCTATCTAGGTAGTGGGGGATCGATTGACAAAGACTGCCCACTTTTTGCCTATCAGAGTTAGCTACTCTATGGACAGATTGGCTAAATTATATGTCCAGAAGATAGTGAGGCTCCACGGCGTCCCAGTGTCCATAGTTTCAAACAGAGACCCACGTTTCACATCTTATTTTTGGAAGAGTCTGCAAGGGGCCATGGGTTCTCAATTGTCGTTCAACACAACTTTTCATCCTCAGATAGATGGACAGACAGAGAGGACAATACAGATTTTGGAGGATATGCTCCGAGCATGTGTGCTATACTTGGGAGGTCGTTGGATACATTATTTGCCACTAGTAGAGTTTGCGTATAACAACAACTACCAGGCCAGCATTGGGATGACACCGTATGAGGCGCTGTATGGTAGGAGGTGTCGATCCCCGTTATAATGGGATGAGACTAGGGAGAGACATATATTGGGGCTAGAGCTAATACATTAGACTCAAGATAAAGTTAGACTGATCAGAGATAGGATCCGAATAGCACAGAGCCAGCAAAAGAGTTACGCAGATACTCACCTGCGAGAACTGAAGTTTGACGCAGGAGATCACGTATTCCTGAAGATGGCACCGATGAAGGGAGTTATGAGATTTGGGAGGAAGGGTAAGCTGAGCCCTAGGTATATTGGGCCATTCGAGATTCTTGAAAGAGTGGGTCTAGTTGCCTATCGATTGACATTACCACCAGTCATGTCTAGGATCCATGATGTATTCCACGTTTCTTATGTGATTAGCTATGAAGTACTAGAGTTTGGAAATACTTTAGCTTATGAGGAAGTGCCAGTGTAGATTCTTGACTGGAAGGAACAAAAGCTACGCATGAAGAAGATTCCACTGATAAAAGTTTTGTGGCGCAATCATGCCGTTGAGGAGGCTTCTTGGGAACTAGAGGATTAGATGCGCTAGAGATATCCAAACTTATTCAATGGAGTTTAGAGTTGAGTCAGTCAGAATAAAAGGAATAATACCGTGTATTTTTATTTGTAAAGTGTAACGTAGGATAGATAGAGTTTTTAGTTTTGGAACATGAATGGTTTTAGGAGAATTTTGAATAGTTGTAATCTCCTAGAACCCTTTTTGTAACCATGGTATTCCTCCGCCATAAGTGAGGATAATTAATAAAATTGGAAATGTTTTCTCTAAGGATGGGAAGCAGATAGATAGCAAATTTCGAGGATGAAATTTTTATAAGGGGAGAATGTAATAACCCCAAAAATGACTATACAAGATTAGTGGGGCGATTCCAAAAAAAAAAATTTTAATTAATTTATTAAAATTTATAAAAAAGAAAAAAAATAATAATTAAAATTTATTTTTATTTTTATTAATAAAATATTTTATTATTAATATTAATTAAATAGTATTAATACTATTATTATTATTTTAAATTATATATATATATATATAGATGTTAACTTCCTGAAGGATAAATCCTTCAGGAAGACTAATCCACCCCCTTTCTTTTCTATTTTCCTTCTGCGCGGGTCTCCTGCGTAGTCTCTCTCCTCTTGTTCTCTCTCCCTCTCTCCTCAGTTCCGTGACGGATTCTCGCCCAATCGAAAATCAAAAGATACTGTTGGGCTCCATTTTTCGCTGCCATCATTTGTGCCGAAGCGGATTGATGGTAGGAGCGGCATAGGCATATCTCTTGGGGTAAGCCGAATCTCCCATTTTACCTTAATTTCTTGTAAATTATGAGCCCAATTGACGATCAGATACCACCACGAGAATCTGGGGATAATTCTCTACAAGTCTAGCGGAACGAAATTCTCATGAGGTCGTCGTAGGTATAATCCCAAATTTGGGATAAGGGGGTTATTAAGAGGCTTATTATTATTTAATTGGTGTTAATTTAGAAATGCTAGAATATCGAGCATCTGGGGTTGAAGTAGGATTTTTGGAATTTAGGACCCGAGTGAGCACCGCGAGTGTAATTTTGGGACCCGTAGGCATAGTTTAGAAAATTAAGTGGGGGTGTTAAATATTAGTTTAAATGTTAATTTGAGGTATACGGTGCCTAGGAAAGGTTATATGAGTATTATTTTGGGGAAATAAGTTAATTAATTTGGGAAAAAATGCAAATTGCAGGATTTGAGTTTCAAGCACCAATGGTGTAGGTTTTGAGTTCTAATGAGACTCTCAGCAAGTCAGGTAAGAAGAATAAATTATAACAGTACTTTTAGAACTATTATTTGAATTAATATATGAAAATAAGCATATGATATTTTGTTTGGAAATTATTATGATGTAAATATCAGATAAATTGTGTGGCATTTAAGTAATATTAAATTGTGATATTTTGGTGTGTGAAATTAATATGTTATGAATATTAGATGAGAACTGTGTGGCATATGATGTGTATTGAAAAATGTGAAATATTACAATGAGTAATTTCTGAGTAAATATTGAAATGAGAATTATTTTTGTGATTAGTGGAAAATAATGAAATATGGTATTTATATGTGAGTAAAAATGATTTGCATGAAAAAGGAGATTTTGCGAATTACTAAAATGGGTATTTTGAGAAATGTTGAAATACGTGAAATACGATATATACTATTATGAGATGATGAAATGTGCACAGAAAATGATGAGAACATTTATATTGAGATGAATTGAGATATAGTGATATAAGAATAATGATGTATATTGATATGGAAATACTGAAATGTGAAAATGGGAAATATGAATACCGCAATATGGATGTGAAACATGATTGATGAAATGCCAATACCGCATAATGATTGCAGGTATGTTGTAGTGAACCTTGATGGATGGTTATGGAAACCCTTATGATGGGTTGTGATATTGAGCATGGTACTGTTGCTAGTATTTGAAACACCCAAGTGTGCAATTCGAGCATACGAGGTCCAAACTGGATGGGGTCATTCCCGAAACATCCGTCACGTTGACGTGGATGTGCTAGTGTTGACGGTTCCCAAACACTCCTCCCTAGGAGCTTTTTCCCCACTTAGAAGTAAAGTTAGAATACAAACATAGAAAACTTAGTTTATTTTAAGCACTCCGGTGTCCGGTTTTGGCATACAAGGTCCAAATCGAGTGGGGTTAGTCCCGACACGTTTGTGACATTTAGCTCGACGTGACGGAGCTAACAATGCCACAAAATTCCTCCTCGATTGAAAATTATGCGTTTATAGGCGAACTTAGTAAACTTAGTTGATTTAAGCACCAAAATTTCCAATTCGGGTATGTGAGGTCCAAACTGAGTGAAGTTAGTCCCAACATGTACGTCACATTGAGCTGGACGTGCTAGAGCTGACGGTGCCCAAAAACTACTCCCCGATTGTAAATTTTGTGTTTAGAGGCGAACTTAGTAAACTTAGTTCATTTTAAGCACTTAGGTGTCCAATTCAGGCATACAAGGTCCAAACTAAGTGGGGTTAGTCCCAATATGTCTGTCACATTGATGTGGACATGTCGGAGCTGACGGTACCAAAAAACTCTTCCCCAGGAGCTTTTACCCCACTTAGAAGCAAAGTTAGAATACAATATAGTAAACTTAGTTCATTTTAAGCACTCAAGTGTCCATATTTGGGCATACGAGGTCCAAACCGAGTGGGGTCAATCACGTCACATCCATCACATTGAGCAAGACGTGTCAAAGCTGACAGTGCCCAAAAACTCCTCCCTGATTGAAAATTATGCGATTAGATGTGAACATAGTAAACTTAGTTCATTTTAAGTATCCAAGCGTCCAATTTAATAATATTAATATAAACTGGGTAGGTTTGATAATTGGTTGGAACTATTAGTTGTCTTTGGCAAATATAACCCTAACAAATTAGAAACTAGATCTATTTTGAACCCTCTTGCTGAGTTTTCATGATCTATATAATTACGAAGAAATAACTACCATTTAAAGACAAAATTTGGCGCCTCTATTTTATCATTAGAGAGGCTTCAAGTGCTATTAATGATAAACAAATTTGGCATTGTTGGGATTTATCCCACATCGGTTGTGGAAGAGGCTGGTGGTCAGTTATTAAGTGTGAGGAAAAATTTCGCCCCATGAGCTAACTTTTGGGGTTGAGAAGGCTCAAGACCACCCAACACTGGTATCAGAGCCCATGGTTTCAACATTCTCCCTGAGTTGCCAGGTATGTAGTGCTGTTGTTTGGAGCCTGATGTGTGAGAGAGAAATTGTTAGGATTTATCCCACATCAGTTGTGTAAGGGGTTAGTGATAAGTTATTTAAGTGTGAGGGAAAGTCTCACCCCACGAGCTAGCTTTTGGGGTTGAGAAGACCCAAGACTACCCAACAGGAATGACTCTATTCAAAATGAGATATCATTTAGAGATAAAGGGGAAGGATAGGAGGGGAACCTTGGGAATTATGATATTTTGAGCTTTGATGCAATATTATGTTGTGATGCTGCTTTTATTCCAAATGCTACAACTACTACAATTATTCATTATTAAAAAAAACATTTTGGAAATCTCATCTATACATAGTATCAAGATCCTTAACCAATTTCTGCCCACCAAGCCAAGACTATGGCAATCAGGGACGCTCTCGTCGAAGCAAGAGGGAATAAGTTGTGAAGTATTTTGATTTGCTCTACTGGTAAAAGGTGATTAATGATCTTCTTAATAGATCTTACTTAAGTTGAGGGCCAATTGATATTTTTTATGATATATGGACTCTCAAAAATTTCTTTTGCTATTGTATTTTTGCTTGTGTTAACGAAGTAACAAACTCTCGTACCCACTGAATGAGAGCAACTGCCAAGGCAACTCTTAGAAGCTTTTCTGGGCATCCACCTTTTAATCTTTTTGTTAGCCAAGACAACTTTAACCTTACCTACATTACCTATACACAAGATGGACTATAATGTTTACTTATCTTAATATCGAAATCCTTTTTCTAAAAAAAGAAAACCATTCTTAATTTTTATTATATTCGTAGAAACTCCCAAATATAATTCTTAAGAAAATAAAACATCATTTCAACATCAAGGGGCATACCTCAAGAAGAATTTTGTCAAATTAATCAACAAAGTCAATCAAGAAGGTGTAGGTGAAGAGCTAGTCTATTTTTTGCCATTTAATGCTTCATAAGCATATGCAATTCTACATATTGTGAAAAATCATATATCTGTTATGCTGGGCACTCCACCTGTGCCAAACACCAATACTACAACTATTGTTATTGAATATATAAGAAACTAAAGTAATGCAAAAACTAATAATAAAAACAGTAAAAAGAACAAGACAATAAATTAATGAGATTCGGTATAGAATTTGCTACGTCCTTATGCGCTGACAATCAATCCACTACTTCTTGACAAAGTACAACTTTCAGATATGTTTTACAAATGGAGAGTTGAGCTCTTTATATAGTTTCAACCTCAAATCCAAAAAACACTTCTCTCCAATGTGGGACAAATAATACAAAAAATTCAAAACAACTTTTTATACCAATGTAAAACTATTCTACCAATGTGGGACAAAAAACAAAAAATCTCCACCTTGACGATAAATTCAAAAAATTTTTTAGTCACCAACATTTTCTAGAGTTTCATATCATCGGTGCCTTTAAAAAATATTCAGACTTGTAGGATATTGATCAGGTCTAACCAATGTTTGAACTTGATTGTTGTCACAATCTTGATCAATATATCTATAGGATTTTCAATTGTAGCAATCTTCTGAAGAAGTATCTTGCCTCCATCAATAATATCCCGCATAAAATGAAACCGAACGTCGATGTGCTTCGTTCGTGTATAGTAGACTTGGTTCTTTACCAAATGAATAGCACTCTGACTATCACAGAACACAACAATGTGCTTTTGAACAACTCTTGAATTTTCAAGTAAACCCGGCAACCAAATAGCTTCCTTAAGAGCCTCTGAAGCTACCATGTACTCTACTTCTGTTGTAGATAAGGCAATGTTAGACTGTAAGGTAGACCTCCAACTCACTGACCATTAGCAAATGTAAAATCATATGTAGTAGTTGACCGACGTTTATCCAGATCACTTGCAAAATCAGAATCCATATATCCAACAACACGTTGATCAATAGTATTATTTTTCTCAAATACTATACAAACATTGTTGACTCTATGAGTCCAATCTTGTTTTGATAATGACAAATCACTTGATATTTGATCTGTGCATTGAGTTTGTGAATAGGACTTACACTAAGCATGCATGGAAAGTTAACATATCTTGGCAATATCCATGGAACTCAAAGAGTATGAGAATCAAGATGCAAGTGGCAAAGTTCAAGAATATCTTGGAAAAGGGTATTTAGAACTCATGTATCTACATTTTCGTATGATTTATCTTGAGGCTCAACATAACTTAGAATGATTTTAAGATTCATGCATTTCATGTATATCATTAGGGAACCTTCATGAATTTAGAAATGTTTTTTGAAATCATGGAAAATATGTTTTATAAAAGGCCCAAGAAAAAGAGCAAAGCATTTTCTAAAATTAGAAAAAGGAAATAAAAATTTGGACTTCAGTAGCCTGAACTTCACTTTAGTAACCTGAAGAATTTCTTCGGTTGCCTGAAAATTAAGTTCGGTCGCCTGAAAAATTAAATGGGAAAGACAAAACCTGGCAGAGGTACCTCGATCGCCTGACCTTGGAACCTCAGGCGCCTGAAGTAGAGTTCGGTTGCTTGAACTCACGGGAAAGCCTAAAAATCAGTTCTTTATTAAAAAGACACACGAGGTATCTTATTGATCCAACGGCTGAGATCAATTCTAAGGATAATATACTATATATTATGAATATCTAAACCCTAGAACAAAAGAAAGAGACACACAAGAAAGAGAAGAACACACCTTGTTGCAAGTTTGTTGATTATCTACTCTTAGTGCTATTCGTTTGCCTATACATCAATCTCATATCTTCAACGCTTGGGCAAATCAATTCAGATTTTCAAAGGGAACTTGGTTACTCTACTGTACTTCAATCTAGTATTGAGGTTTGATCTTTCAAGTTATTAGTCTTGTGATTTTTACATATCATCTCATTGGTTGTTCTTGACTAGTATTGAAAAGTATTGATCTTGAGTGTGCCTTTCATACAAAAATTAATTTTCTAAGAGATCATTACTTGAGAAAGTTTATCTAACTTGGTAGATTAAATCTTGGTTCAAGAATATATAAATATACATATATTTTCTCAAAGGGCTTTTTATTGAAAAACCTAGTTTTTGATTAAAAGAGTGATCTTGAAAGTATCTATATATATACCAAGCTATTTTAAACAAGATCATTATTTGTTTTATGGTGCGTGACTCATTGAAAGGTTTGATTCAAGTGTGTGGTTTCTAAAAGGATCTATCTTTAGATACATTAGAACTTGATTTAATATCCTTGATACTTATAAATATAATTTTAATTGAGGGATATTTTTCTGCAAATTAATATACTCAGTTTTGTGGTTGAGTACTTGAAATAAAACTTTGTGATTTTGATTGAGTGTATATTCAAGACAAAGTTTTTGCCAACAAGTTCACTTCAATTATATAAGCGTGCATTTTTGCAAAGTGAACCAAGAACCCTAGATTATTCCAAAACATTTTTGAATTTATCTTTACTTGAAAGTTTTGGTTAAAAAGGGTTTCGTGTGTTGAGGCATATCATACATAAAACAAGTTTATCGTTTTCATACATTCATGAGCTTCAAGTTATATCATATGTTAATGTGCTAGGAAATTGAATTGTACTCACAAGCTTTTGTTAGAAGCATTGTTTTGAGTGTTATTTTCAGATTTCATTGTAAACACGGTTCGGGTTGTGAACCGGGTGTGAGGAGGAAGCTGTACCTCTTGTGAGCAGTGGATAATGAGGGAGTTGTATCTCTTGTAAGCAGCGGTTTGTAAGGAAAGCTCCGTCCCACTTTGAGGAGTAGGATTTTTAGTGAATCCTTGAGTGGTTGCTCAAGGGGAGGACGTAGGCTAAGTCGGCTGAACCTCGTAAAATTGCATTTGTCTTCTCTCTTCCCTCTACTCTTTATTTTTCGCGTTGTATTTAAATTGAGTGTATTGCATGCATAGATAGGATTGTCACACACATACATAATTGAGCAACAAGAAGTAGTTGGTAAATTTATAAGAAGTGTGTAAAAGGAAATTAAGTGGCTTAATTTTTTTTAATATCCAATTCACCCCCCCTCTTGGGATTACACCTTAATTAACAAACATCAATTGTATTCATAATATATCTCAAAATCCATTTCACAGCTTGCCAATATCCTTTACACGGATCATGCATACACCTGCTCACCATACTAATAGGTTGTAAAATATCAGGTCAAGTACAAACCATTGGATACATCAGACTACCAACAACACTTGCATAAGGAACCTGTGACATATACTTACGTTCCTCATCTGATTTAGGAGATAAAGCTGCACTAAGTTTGAAATGAGGAGCAAGAAGAGTACTTACTAGTTTTGACTGCTCAGACATGCCATAACTCTATACTACCTTCTTTAAATACTATTTCTGAGATAAACTAACTCTTCCTCTCATTCTGTCTCTGCCAATCTCCATGCCAAGTATCTTCTTTAATTCACTAAGATCTTTCATCTCAAACTCTTGATTTAACTGACTTTTCAACTTGTTGATTTCTTCCTTATTCTTTGAAGCTATCAACATATCATCAGCATACAAGAGTAAATATATAAAAGATCCATTTTGTAGTCTACGAAAATAAACACAATGATCATGTTTATTCATAATGTACTTCTGACCCATCATAAACTGATAAAATCATTTGTACCACTATCTTGGAAACTTTTTTAAACCATACAACGATTTACCCAATTTATATACCCAATTTTCTTTTCCAGCAACCTGAAATCCATTTGACTGAGTCATATAGACTTCCTTTTCCAAATCACCATGTAAAAATGCAGTTCTTACATTGAGCTAAACTAGTTCAAGATTAAATTATGCTACCAAAACCAACAAAATTCGAATGGAAGAATGTTTAACAACTGGAGAAAATAACTCATTATAATCAATGCCTTCCTTCTATGCGTAGCCCTTAGCTACCAATTTAGCTTTGAAGCAAACATTATTTGCATATAGAAATCCTTTTTTCTTTACATAAACCCATTTGCAACCAATTGTTTTCTTACCCTTAGGCAGTTGGGCTAGCTCCCAAGTCTGATTCTGATGAAGAGACTGCATTTTTTCATCCATCGCTCTTTACCACTTGTCTAATTCAGAGTTTCTCATTTCTTCTTTGAAAGTGTAAGGAACATTATCATCCACAGCTAGAAGTGCATAGGCCACCATATCAGTATACCGAGCAGGTTTTCAAATTTCTCATCTTGGTCTCTAAGAAATAATTGATTCTTGTTGCTGTGATGATTCTCAAATTGAAATCTCCTCTTCTTGTACAATATTCCCCACCATAACTAGAGAGTTACCTTGTGTAATCTTATTTCTCACTGGGTTTCCCAAAATTGTCTCAACCTCCACCTATTATTAAGTACCACTGGTCTTCTTTTCAACTCGTGAATCCTTGCGTATTATTTTCTTTATTATCACAAGTTCATTAAAAGTCACATCCCTGCTTAAAATCATTTTTTTTTGTCTTTAGACACCAAAGATGGTATCCTTTGACTCCTGCACTTATTCTCAAGAATATTGCTTTCTTAGCTATTGGATCCAACTTAGATTCTTTAACATAATGATAAGCCATAGTACCAAATACATGTAAAGAATCATAATCACTAGTAGGCTTTCCAGACCATACCTCATAGGGTGTTTTCCCCCTATTGTTGATGATGGTAGATGATTGATGAGATGAGACACATATCTAACGGCCTCAGGCCAAAACCTTTTTTCTAACCCAGCATTAGACAACATATATCGAACTTTCTCCAGCAAAGTCTGATTCACTCTTGTGTCTAATTGAGGTGACAAAATAGAAATATAAAATTGGAGATATTAATTATACTATAAATTTTCAATAAAAATTTTGGTTAAGTTATTTTTTTTTATTTTATAATTAGTATATCAGATGGAGTTTGCAATGATCAATGACTACAATTCAATGATAAGTATTTGTGACTCAAGTTTAATCAATTTTTATTGAAGAGTTAAATTCTCCATGTAATAAGTTTGATTGCTTGTGCATTAAGGTTAATTTTTAAATTTATTATGGATAATTTGTCTAAAAGCCTCCAAGGTCTAAAACATGAAAACTGCTTAAAAGCAATGGTTTCTTCACTTAAGTTTTGGAATTCATCATCAATCACAAAATGATTGTATGATACATTAGTACTTGGACCCATATAATTAAGTCAGGGTTAGACCCATTTATTAAAAATATCTTGGAGGAACTCTCATAATTGAAGCCCATATCAATCCATACCTCTCACTTGTACCTGGATTCAAGTGCTAATATGTTATCCTGTGTTCGATAAATTTCAAAATTTATTTAGAGTAACTATTCCTTATAAGTATTTCTTCAAAAATATATATATATACACTCCATTTTCTTATTTTTATGGCTTCATTCCCAAAACAACTTAATACGTAAAGCTAAGGATCAGATCATTTTGACAATCATAAACAAAATCTACTTTATACGAATTCTAAAAGAAACTCATTAGTGGGGAAATGGAATAGACCAATGCATGAATTTGGGATTGATTAAGCTAGTGGGCAGCTAGGCCCTCCATGAAAAGTGAGTAGATTCCATGTCCATGTGACCATGGGATGATTCTTACCCTCACTTTCTCTTTTGGGATGCAATCATTACATGAGCTCAAAGCCATGTGGGTGCAAGCCAAAGTGGAAAATTGACTCAAAGATTGGTTTTAAAAAAGCAACCAAGAATAAGAGGGTGAAGGGAATGTGTGTGAAAGTTGGTTTGCTTTCTCTACACTGTTTATGTAAATTAAAGGCCAAATATGTAGTTGAGCCAAAATAGTTTATTAACCGCTAAGCTCCTTAGTTAATTAATTGCAGTGCATTAGTCAAGTGCAGCTGTAACATATATAGTATTAATAGAACAATACTAAAGTCATTGCCCACCACTCCTTTCTAATAAATTTTTAACATCATTATTATTTAATATGATATACATGCAAACACAACAACCTCACGGTTCGTGCCTATATAAATTAAATACGAGAAATTTTTTAATAGTCTTGAATTATTAAGTCAATGGCGTGAACAGTAGTTGTCAACATACTCTCTCTTTAGACCTCACATGTTCTCAAATTTTTTTTTCTTTTATGTTAGTAAATATGTAAGTCTCACATGCCCACTCATCCAAAAATAAGTGGTCCGAGAATATCACTCAAGTCGTTGACGTGGTAGTTGAAGGACACTCATCCTATGCTCGGATAAATCTTCACCCTATGTTTGTAGTGGATTTGAATAAGATGTAATATAAAATTGTATTGAAATTTGTTTCAATCTATCTAAATCCAATTCTAAGGCTCGAAATTCATGTGTCCAAATACTATCTCAGAAATTTTCAGTCACAAAAAAAAAAAAAAACTCAACTTATAAATCATCGTCAACTGTCAGATTTAGTTTAATTTTTTTAATAGAAAATAGTAAGCTTAATTTTTTATGTTAATTTTGAAGGCTAAAAAGTCATAGTCAGCTATGTAATTTGAATATTAAAGTATTCTTGATCATTTTTATAATTTAATAAAGAAATGATACTAATGGTCATTGCCCCTTAGATTGTCTTCCTTTCTACAATAACCAAGGACACACTTGCAAAATATAGAAGCCTATAAATAAACCCTAGCTAGGTGCCCTTTCTTGTTTAATTTATCAAGGCTGATTTGGGTATCTTTAAATTGGGTTATGAAGTTGGAAAATTCTAGGTTGTCTCCGGTCCTTGGCCGCTGGCCACCTCACCCTTCCGCCGGTCTACCCCCATACCTAACCCCAAGGTGTTCATTGAATTGAATTAATCTCTCTTGCATAAAAATATAAAAGCTAAACTAACCTCTGGGGGTTAAATGCAAATTAGTTTTTTCTTGGGTATAAGCTCGAAATTAGATTCAGCAAGTTTCGAGGTTAGACGTGGCAAGTTCAAACTAAATGCCACACAAGTCAAGTTAATCGTACAGTTTGGGAGGAGGCGAGCGTCGATCCAACCTTATGAATGTTCAGACCATAATAGTTCCAATGAACAGTGATTCACTTTTACGGTTATATGATTCCAACTGTTAGGTTAAATGGAGACAATTTAAGAATGTCCTTATTAATGATAAAGATAATATAAGGGAAATGTAATTGAAATATGACTCACATGCACTTTGATTCATAAACTAATTATATCACAATTAAATACATATATATTAGACAAATTATAATTGGTATACTAAACAAACTTTAAAATCAATGACTATTTTTAAAGATAGTTTCATTCCCATTAGAGCATAAATGAAATGTCCACGTAGATCTAGGTGGATCCGACTCCTTTACACTGCATTGGTCATAATATCATTGTTTTGTATGCTTAAGTATATATCATGTAATAACACAACATTAATGTGGGTTTAAGTAATGAAAAATTGTTCCAAATGAGATCATTTTGCCTATGATGTGATGAAATCTTAACATATACACAAAATATCAATATTATGTCCTAGGGCATATTAGAGGAACTCAAGCCAATGTAGGTATAACCGGGAGAATAACTTTGCATGACATGATCAATCATTAAATAATCAAACGTCCAATCAATCCGCAAATATACATATTATTTTAAACAAGAAATTTTTTTTTTTTCAATTTACCATATGTGCCTTATACTATCAAAATCCATGCATAGGAACTATTCTAGCTAGGTTGTTCAAGGCTGACATTTTGCATTTGCGCATGTGTGTTAGCTAGAAGCAGACTACCCTTTTTACCCTACCTTGACTTGTGACTTGAAGGTAAATCACATAAGCACAAGAGTGTTGAGAATTTCACTTGTGAGTTTGTCTCACATTAAAAAAATTAAGTGAATGATGGGTACTTATATACATGATTGAGCCCAAGACCCAATAGGGTTAAGCTTTTGGGTCAAGTTGGTGCTCACTCATGTGTATCAAGCCTACCTAGGGACTCCTCCAGTGCTAACAAGTGGTATTAGAATTGACGGTTTGTAACTCTGGGTGAGCGACATCATGAAAAAAGTCAAGGTGTGAAACTAATTCTCTTGATGTGCTAATAATTGGAGGACCAAGTGTGTGACTGAGGCCAATAAGGATCATCTAGGTTTGGAAGATAGATCTAAATAGGATCAAGATGTGAGAGGTAGGATTAGTTCAAAGGCACATGGAATGCAATCTGAGGCACGTAAGGTGCGGTGGTAAGGCCCACTTAAGCAACTATTGGAGAATTGAGCTTACTTCCATAAGGGAGATGGTTTCCGTTCAAGGGGGAGTAATTTGAACTCACAAGTAAGAGGGAGATTGTTGAGAATTCCACTTGTGAGTTTGTCCCACATTAAAAAAATTGAGTGGATGATGGATGCTTATATACATGGTTGGGCCCAAGAACCAATAGTCTTAAACTTTTGGGGCAATTTGGTGTTCACTCATGTGTATCAAGCCTATCTAGGGACTCCTCCATTACTAACATATTGTTGAGAATTCCACTTGTGAGTTTGTTTTAAATTGAAAAAATTGAGTGGATAATGAGTGCTTATATACATGGTTAGGCCCAAGACCCAATAGGCTTAAACTTTTGGGTCAAATTGGTGTTCACTCATGTGTATCAAGCCTACCCAGGAACTCCTCCAATGTTAACAAAGGGTGAGGCAGAGACCTCTCTTGATGTTTATATATATAAAGTCACAGGAAAACCTATCCACTTTGAGCTGCATGTATACACAAAGACTATACCGACGTAATCAAATTAGTGCATAAAGGCTCATTGTAAAACATGGTGATCACATATTATCATGTCATTTTATTTTGTTTCGTTTTGACCTGAACTTTTAAATAAGTTGTATTGGTCGATAAAATTCTAACATTCTCCCATTTGTATTGCATAGCTAATGTTTTAAATTGTAGGACATGTATCCACAATAATATGAATGTTAAATGTGAGTAAGACCTCACATTAGGTTCGAAAAAAAATAATGCGTATTCAAAGATGTAGAGTCATATCTAAGAGGGATATTGACAATATATTCATTGATCAAAATGCACACAACTTTGTGATTTCCATACATAATATGGGAGCATTGTATAAAGTTACATGTGATCAACATGAATGTTTTCAAAAATAAAGGTATAAACATTTGCCAAAGATGCTTAAATTTCAAAGAAACTCGTCAAGACTAAGATAAAAACATTTCATAACATCATTGATCCGAAATACCTCAATTCAACACTTTATAGTACTATTGTAAGCATGATTATATATATATATATATATATATGCATGCACTGTACAATAAATGACATAAAAATTGATCAATCCATATAATATTCTCAAGAATATCATAACTATTGAAATACAAAGCAGCAAAATAATAATAATAATAATAATAATAATAATAATAATAATAATAATAAATTCCTACAAACTAAAAAACATCCAATGATTTAACTTGTACAAGTTCCATGTTACTAAAAAACTTTAGTAGTTAAATCCTTATTGGTTACTAGTGGATTTATAATCGCATTATGTGGCTATAGGCTCAAAATGGGTCTAGAGCTCATGGATCTTCTCTTTAACAACTAAGAATTCAATGTTTATATGCTTCGAGTGCAAATAATTTTTCTTGTTATATAAAATACTAATGGCAGAAAAATTGTCACAATATCTAAACAACAACTTTGCAATAAAATCAACAACCTGAATCCATACAATTTTTTTTTCCAATCATAAAGCTTACTACCTAATCTTATAACAAGGTATAAATCACACTATTATCATTAAGAGTGATAGTTTGTCTACACTTTTCTAAAAAATAATTCCTCTAGTTATCATGAATACATAATTGGAAGAAAAATTCTTATTGATGCAAGTGTGCAGTGGAAGCCTCACACAAACTCGAAACAATCACGAAACAAGCAATGTAATCACTCAATGATGAACAATACGAAAAAAGCAATCACTCAACAATGAGAATAAATGAAAGCAATAATCAAAGACACGAGATTTACTTGGTTTTGCAACGTGCCTGCGTCCATGAGAGTATCAACTGAATTTTCACTATCAATAATGTCAAGCTTATAACTAAGGTTACAAAATATGATTATATACAAACTCTAAGCATACAAGAACCTTAGAATCTTTCTAATTCATCCTTGTAGCTAGGGGTGAGCATAATTCTAGGAAACCCGACTTAACCGACCGAAATTGGTAGGTTCGGTTCGGTTAAGAACACAGGATTGGTCGGTTCGGTTATGGTTTTACAAAATTCGGTTAATCGATTAATTGGTTCAGTTAAGAGGAATGTTAATTTGGTTAACTAAAATAACCGATTTAATAATTAATTAAAATTAATATATAAATTAGTATATGTTAATTTGTTAATATGTTAATTAGTATATGCTAATTTGTTAATATGTTAATTAGTATATGTTAATTTGTTAATATATTAATTAGTATATGTTAATTTTTTAATATGTTAATTAGTATTTGGTAAAAAAATCTACAATTATATTAAGTTTCTATTAATTAATTTCAAATTAATTCGGTTAAATTAGGTTAACCAAATTACCCGAATAGGTAATTCGAATGGGTTTGGTTCGGTGAGGCCCCTCTATTTGGTCGGTTCAGTTAACAATTCTCATTAATAAAAAATTTTGGTTAATTTAGTTAATTAACCGACTTTGGCCGAACAGACCGTTTGCTCACCTTTACCTATAGCAATCCTTGGAGGAAAATCCTCCAATCCCCCAATCTACTGATCTCCAAATTCAAAAATTGTAACTTGCGCCGAACAAACCGTTGACGGTTTGAAGCCGAGAGAAACCTTTTGCATACTGCTTGAAACCGTCGATAGTTACAATGCAAACCATTTACAGCTATCACTTGATGTTGAATCCCTTGAGAAAACTGTTGCCAATTTCTTCCTGCAAACTTCTATTTCTTGTTCTTTGCTTAACGTTGCTTTCCCAATGTATGCGTTCCACTTAAAAATATGAGTCACATTTCCAAAAATCTCCACTATGGTAAATATTCACCACTATGATTAAAACAAAAGCATAACATTTGCTCCACCTAGGACAGTAGATTGGGGTCGTCTCTCGTCTAGCACCGAGAGATGTTGATCAAGTCCAAGCAATGCTTGAACTTGTCTGTTGTGACTGGTATCGTCAACATATTAGTCGCATTGTTAGATGTGTGAACCTTCTCAAGTAGACGTTATCCTAAAGCAATTAGTTCCCGGGCCCTATGAAACTGCACATCAAAGTGCTTTGTCCTTGTATGGTACACCTGATTCTTTGCCAAGTAGATGTCACTCTAACTATCACACCGCATCCAAACTCCACCTTGCTGGACACCCAGCTGCCTGACCAATCTCGTATGTCATAATGCTTCTTTGGCAGCCTCAGCCACTATCATGTACTCTGGCTCAGTAGTAAATCAAGCAACGAGCAATTGCACCATAGACCTCCAATAAATAAGTCCTCCCACAAGGGTAAATATGTACCTTGTGGCAGGCCTCCTATCATCCAAGTCTCCTGCGTAGTCAATATCCACATACCCTAGATTTGATGGATCCATCTGTTGTGTACTAAACATGATGCCATATCCGGTTGTACCCCTTAAGTACCTAACAATCCACTTGACTATATCCCAATGCTGTCGAGCTTGATTCGAAAAGAACTTGCTCACCATGCTGATAGCATGTGCCAGGTCCGGCCTTGTACACCCCATGGCATACCTCATACAACCCACTACACTAGCATAGGGGACCTTCAACATATCATGAACCTAATCATTTGTCTTTGGGCATTGGGCAATAAACAGCCTGAAATGACTCACCAAATGTGTGCTCACCGGCTTAGCATTTTCCATACTAAACCTCTCTAGCACCTTCTACACATAGCCACCTAGAGATAACCATAGCCTCCTTGCAGCTCTGTCCCTGTGAATCTCCATACCAAGAATCCTCTTAGCTGCACCCAAGTCTTTCATGTCGAACTCTTTTCTAATAGAGTCTTCAACCAATTTACCTCAGTCATCTCTTTAGCAGCAATTAGAATGTCATCAACATACAACAATAGAAATATGAGAGAACTGTCCTCAAGATTTCTCACATAGAAAAAATGATGATACTCACACCTCCTCTAGCCAATACAGATCACATAGGCGTCAAACATTTTATACCACTACCTCGGAGACTGCTTCAACTCATAAAGTGACTTCTTCAGTTTGCAAACTAAGTGCTCCTATCCAGGTTGGCTATTCTCATTGTGTCGTGTAAATTAGTTCCTCCAAATCACCATAAAGGAACGTCATCTTTACATCCATTTGCACCAGATGCAAATCATGTTACGCCACCAGTCTCAACACTACCCTGATGGAAGTGTGCTTGACCACATAAGAGAATATTTCATCATAATCTACTCCTTTCCTCTGCAAGTATCACTTTGCTACCAAGCGAGCCTTGTACTTCTCTCTTTCCCTTTCTGAAACTGCTTTTTTCTTTCTGTACACCCACTTGCATCCAATCGCCCACTTCCCAGCTAGAAGATCCACCAATTCCCACGTACGGTTCTCATACAACGATTCCATCTCCTCCATCATAGCACCTATCCAACTACCCTTCTCCTGGTTGTACACGGCCTCCTAAAAGGTAGTAGGATCTTCGCTACTCGTGATAAGTGCATAAGACACCAAATCGTCAAAATTGTACCTGGTGTGCCTGAGTCTATTTACATCTATGTTCCAATGCAGCTGTCGGTCATACGAGCACGAATTCCCTGTGTTCTGAACACCGTTATAGCCACCCCGAGTTTTTGAATCCACTTGCATCGCAAGCTAGTCTCTCGAGCTAGAACTCCCTGCATTTCTGTCGTGAGTCTCCAACTCCACCGGAATCGCATGCTCGTTGCTACTGCAATTTTCTGGCACCTGTTTCTGTATTTCCTCCTGAGCACATTGCAATATGGCTTTCTTATAAAAAACCACGTCTCTACTGATCACCACCTTGTTTGTCACCAAATCCCACAGCTTGAACCCTTTCACGCCTTTCTAATATCCTATAAAGATGCACCGTTTATACTTTGCCTCAAGCTTTTATCTCTCCTCGCCAGGAATGTGTGCATAGGTTCGACACCCAAATACTCTCAATTTGGAGTAGTCTACCTCGTTACCTGTCCATACCTCCTCAGATGCTTTCCCATATTGTGATGTCCTTGATGATTTGTTTACCAAGAAACAAGTCATATTAACTGTCTCGACCCAAAAATTTATAGTGATCCCAACTTTCAACTTGAGACCTCAAGCTCTCCCAGCTAGGGTTTGGTTCATCCTTTCTGCCACAACATTTTGTTGTAGTGTCCGAAGTACTGTAAGATGCCTACTTATGCTACGTTGCTCGTAGAACTCTCTAAAACTAGAGTGTTGGAATTGGTGTATTCCTAATTAGGGGGTAAATTGGGTATTTAAAAACTTCCTCCTAGGTTTAGTCCAAAGTTCACAACAAGTATTAGACAAACCTAGGGTCTTTCTATAAATTCATAAACCTAATCAATCTCAATAGTAAAACATAAACATTTAAGTGCTGAAATTTTGAATTGCAGAAATTAAAAGCAGACACAAGAAATGATATCAAGGTTCGGCCAAAACTGCCTACGTCCCCACCTCAAGCTCACAAGCAAGAGGATTCCACTAAATGCTCACTTTAAGAGTGGAGTGGCACCGTATACAACCAGGTCAATTAACGGGACTGACCTCAACCTACCACTACACCTTACCATGATGGTACACATAACTTTCCTAACCGGGTCTAAGCTAATCCAGGACTTTTACTAGGTCAAGTCACCCTCTTTAGGGCCACACTTGGAATACAACAAGTAATCAAATTTGTGCAAAGAAATGCTTCTAATACAAGCATATGTGTACCTCTATGCTCAACCAAATAATGCACTCACATATGATAGGATATTAAGCTTAAGTGAGATTTTGTCAACCAATGTGTTAACTCTCAATAGGATATTAAGCTTAAGTGAGATTTTGTTAACCAATGTGTTAACTCTCAACAGAATGTATATCAATGTGTGTATGTGAGAGTAAGGCTTTTGATGTCAAGCCAGTATGCTTGTAATATAATTAATCACAAGCTCTCTATCACCCTAACAAAATATCACAATAATGTTTTTCAAATGTAAAGCACAAAAGATAATAGGGTTTAAGCTTGCTAAAGATATTAATGTGAAAGCACAAAGGAAGCTTATGAATCTTACAATGAGGATGCAAGATCTTAAGCAAAGTGATAGGTTTTCCCAATCAAATATTTATGAAAGAAATATTATGAGAAAAATCTTAAGAAACTCTCCAAAAATCAATGCATAAAAAATATGAATAAGGGAGAGTGTGAGCTTGTATAATGAGTATGTAAAAACAATCTCACTCAAAATAAATGACTAATGAATATAAGGAGTAAATTTTGGCAGTGGATTTGGAGAGATATCGGAGTATAAATGATTTTTGGCCAAAACTATTTTTAGAGAAATTTGGCCAATCTCAAAACCCTAATCACCTCTTAATTTTGCAAAAGAAGTCGTATATATAGAATTGCGAAAAATTATAGCCGTTGGGGATACGCTGGGTATTTAAAAAAAGGGATTAAGTGAGTTTAATTAAAAATAACCCAGTTTAAACTCGGTAAAATTTTGACAACTCGAGAAGATTGGTCTACCATTTTAAGGTTCGGTCGATCATCTCACTAAGTTCAGTCGACCGAGGTATTTTTGAACTATAGGTTTGGTCGACCGTCCAAAGGCGATTCTGAACCCTCCAAGGTTTGGTCGACCAAATTAAGTTTGGTTTACCGAACTTCATTTCCTTCAGTCGACCAAGTACTTTTGAACATGGAGTTTTGGTCGACCAGGGCATTGGGACTTTTCACGTGTCCGTTCGGTCGACTAAGGTGTTGGTATACATTTTAGGACGGTCGATCAAGAGGTTGACATTTTGACCCCGAAGAGGTTTGGTCGACCGAATGGTTTCTGTGTGTTGGGGTTTGGTCGACCGAACACACCAACATTGTCCATTTATTTTCTAACTCCCATTTTAAAGATACCCCTAATCACATATTTGATAATTCTAAGTCATAACAAACTTTTTCATGCAAAACTTTGGATCCTATGGTCAGTCTAGCGTCATTTTTGAGCTAACCCTAAAAATCCGGCATCGGTTGACCGATTCCTAAGGTCAGCTATGGTCTTGAGCTTATAGTCTCTACCATGCATGATATGCAGATTATTACAGACCTTTGAAATTAATAATATTATAGACCCAAAATGAAATATAAATTACAAGACATAAATATGTTGGGTCTTTATTTTCTTCAAGTCCATGTGCATCATATGATACTTCTAATTTATCCTACACACAAACTAGATCACACATAAGATCCTTGTGTTTCGTCAGCATCAAAACCAGAGATTGGACTCAAAAAGCCAACAATCTCCCCCTTTTTGATGATGACAAACATGCATGAACAAAATAGGGTTTAGCCTAAAAAGGCTCCCCCTGAAGAATATGCATAATATTTAGTTTATAAGTATGAAAGATATAAAAGATATGCAATCATTTTGCTCAAACAATTCTCCCCCTTTTGGTAACAGAAAAAAGGGCATGAAAACAAATATAACTATTTTTGAAAAATATGGCAATTAAGCACACAAGTAGTATAGCAGGTCATTAAAAATTAAAATTACATAACAAACATAATTAGACCAGAATTATCTACAAACCATAGCAATTTAAATCATATCATAAGACCCGTAAAAGATTTTATTTTAAAACATACGTAATATGATAACAGATAGAAGGTTTGAGCATAAAACAGTCTAACTAATTCGTATGCATTTTCATGTGTAGTTATCGAACCAGTTATGCAATTAAAATACATTCATACATATATATATATATATATATATATATATATATATATATAATGCAAGATATAAAGGGTTTTTGATTTGAAAGAATTTCTTGCCGAATAATAAAAATATATGTAAATAGATGCATATGTATATATATAACCATATATCCCACTTATGATATTTGCAAAAAGTACTGGGGGTTGCTTGCAAAAAAAATTTAAAGATCATGCAAGCAAGCAACATTATTTTGGTTAAACATTTAAGCACAATTTCATAATATAACTAGAATAGGACAACCATGTAGATGTAAAAAGAAAATTTTAATCAATTAAATGTAAGATCATATGGCAACACATGTGATTGTGGCAAAATAACACATTTCAACTTAAGATTTTCAATGAAGTCAATATATTTTAGCACATGCCACAATGAATTCATTCAAGATCTAAGCTAAACATATTGGAGAACATAACATAATACGATTTAATTTTGTATTCTCCTCCTTTCAATTTAAAACCTAGTTTAGATGAAATAAACTGCTTATACTAGATAGAGATTTATTTCATTATACCAAGTAGTATAAGTCTTTTTCCAAAAGCACAACTATACTAAGTATGGATTGATGTTGTCTTTATCATCTGCCCAGTATAGTCTCCCTATAGACTATAGATGGATCAAAAAATGTATATTAAGGCATGCTATAGAGTTCATGACCCAAGAACATTCCATATCAATTTATATATAGACAGTTAAACACTGGATATGATGTTCAGGATTTTTTAGAAGAGTCTCAATATTTCAAAAAGTGAAGTGATGCATATAAGCCTTTTATGCACTTTTTATAGGGATGGAGCTGAGCTCCTCCAACAATTCGATGATTATGCTAGGATGAAATTTAATATTCAACTAGTTTTCACTCATCCTTTCAAAAATATTTTAACATTAATTTTATCATAATCATCTATGTACATGGTTTTATTTAGGAAAAATCTACCGAAATTTCGGCAACATCCCGTCTATAAATTGGACATTTTCCCATAAAAACTGTACCTTATAGATTCAAGCAAACAAAATATAATTCAATTTAAGCATGCAAGAATCTATAATCCACTACTAGCATGTGATTCACATCAACTGCATTCGTCATGTAGGAGGCATTGTAGACTACGCATGCAATCAGGTAGCTCAATCAACAATACATATAAAATATATACCATCCATTAAGATAACATGAACACTAATGACAGTGGACAGTTAGCCACGGTTCAGATCTCATAAGGCATATAGACACAAAATATTAGCTAAACATGCTTAGGCTTAGAGGACCAAAAAGTCACAATGAGTATTTCTTTAAATGAACTAAGCCTACATTACCTCTTTTCTTCATGAATCCTAACGAGTGAGAGGCTCGAGTTCAAATGACTATGAATTTTAAATGCTTGTGCATAGGTCTTCGTGAAGTTTATGCACTCATCTAGATTAAGACCTAGTGCAACTAACTTAGCCATTCAGCTTGATCAAATGAGATGAAGCTCTAAATAATTTTATGTTAATGTTTGAGAGCTTATGAAGCTAGCAGGGATAAACACTCTTAAAGATTAAATTATTAATATGTTCAGAAGAGTATTTTGGTAGTAGCAGAACATTATACAAGATAAGCATTCTAAAGAAAATGTCCTAACTGTTTTGGCAAAGAGCATATGGGAGAATATGAATATTTTTTACCAATGCTCTTTGGAGATTTGGAATGTATCCTTCGACTATGATCACAGTTTTGGAGCAAGGATATGAACCAATGAGAGGATGGATCTTTACCTGATGTGATCGTGATATGGTAAAGATTTCCATAGAAGAAGTGAACCAAAATTAAAGGATTTACAATCTAAACTTAAAAGGAACACTCCCCTGGTGGATGCCTCTAATTTTGATTACAAGGAGAATGGCTTTTTATTAGCACTCAATAGATATGGAATTTATTATCATTGGTGCTTATACCTAGAGTGATGACTTATCCTTGTTAAAGCTTTTATGTACAAGGATAGGTTTAGGATTAAATGATATATAGTATGAGATGGATCCCCTAAACCACAAACTTGTGCGATGGACAATGTATGCTTAACTTAGGATTTTCATATTTGTGTGTGAGTTAAGCAATAAGAATTATATACTAGGCCTAGTTGCCCTCTCAATTTTGAAGTGGATTTTCATTCAAGTATGCTACAACCAATGTTTTCATATTTTGTCCAATCATCATGATATTTCTTCATTAAGTGATTAGATTGAATATAGTGTATAGTGAATGCATCTACTAAGAATTTTCATTTTAAGCACCAACCACTTCCCAAGTCTACAGACACCACTACCCCGTATGGCTAATCCTATGCACTAAGGAAGAATCTAATAATTATGTAATTTTAATTTGACTTCTTTCTTCCTCTGGTCTCGAAAGGTTTTCCTTCATGATTACCGACATCATTTCTTTCTCCAACCCGCTGACACTTCTAGATAGACAATTAAACCAAATGTGCCATATCATTTTACAAGATAAGTAAGTTTTATGTATGCGTGAAAGATTATGCTTACAAATCTTATTTTTGCTCGATAAGGTATTTTTATGACAATGGGATTTAAAAAATGAACCTTTTTTGAAAGATTTATTTCCTTTAGCTCCTAAGGGTTTATCATGATTCTTCTTTTTATTTTCTTCCAAGCAGTTAATATTCAATATCTTCTCAATCTTTTTGTTCTCTAGAATAGCATGATAATCTTTTAATTCGTGTAATTGCTTTGCTATCCTTTTATTCTTATTTTTCAAGATTTTTTTTTGCTTAGACATCTTAACTAGAAGTTTATGCATTTTAAATAAAGTATATTCTAGTTCTTTGTTCAAGGGCATCCTTTCATCATGAACTTCAACATATGATTCATCAATAGATATTTCACAACAAACATCGCATAAATCATTTACAGTATTATCACAAGGTTTGACAGATGGTTTAACATACAATATATTGCAATATTTTCCACGAGAATCATCGCATGCGTCATTAATAGTATTAACAATAGATGATTCAGCATATGACACATCACAACATTCACCACAAGAATTGTTAAACAAGTTAGAGTGAGAATCATATACCTCCTCATTAATTTCTAGCTCATGATTTACTTCCTCCTAATCATATGGAGTTAAAGTGCTTGGAGTAGTAGACTCCTCTTCTTTGCCTTCTCCATATCACCTGTCCAACCCTTCCCATACATCTTTTGCACTAGAACATGCCATAATCTCAAGTAGAATATTAGACTCTAAAGTGCAATATAGTAAATCTATGGCAAGTGAATTTGTATGCATTAAACTATTATCATTTTCTACTGGCATACAAATCCCTTTATCAATCACTTGTCAAACCCTCCAGTCCATAAATTTTATAAATATGTTCATTCTAATTTTCTAGGCAGTGTAATCAACACCACAAAATAATGGAGGACTAGAAGGTGATCGTCCCTCTTCGAATAGAGATACACCAATGTGAGTCATCCCGATCTTTAACAAAAACGTTTAAGTCAATGCCACGAGACTCTAACACCAATTGTTGGAATTGGTGTATTCCCAAAAGGGGGGTGAACTGGGTAATTAAAAACTTCCTCCTAGGTTTAGTCCAAAGTTCACAACTAGTATTACACAAACCTAGGGTCTTTCTATAAATTCATAAGCCAAATCAATCTCAATAGTAAAACATAAACGTTTAAGTGCTGAAATTTTAAATTACAGAAATTAAACGCAGGCACAAGAAATATTATCGGGGTTCGGCAAAAACTGCCTACGTCTCTGCCTCAAGCTCACAATCAAGAGGAATCAACTAAGGACTCACTTCAAGGATAGAGCAGCACCGTATACAACCAGGTCAATTAATAGGGCTAACCTCAACCTACAACTACACCTTACCTGAATTGTGCATCTAGCTTTCCTAACTAAGTTTAAGCCAATCCAGGACTTTTACCAGGGCAAGTCTCGCTCTTCAAGCCTATGCCTAGAATACAACAAGTAATCAAATGTGTACAAAGAAATGCTTCTAATACAATCATGTGTACCAAAATGCTCAACAAAATATTGCACTCACATATGATAGGATATTAAAGCTCAAATGAGATTTTGTTAACCAATGTGTTAACTCTCAATAGAATGTATATCAATGTGTGTATGCGTGAGTGAGGCTTTTGATGTCAAACCAATATGCTTGTAATGTGATTAATCACAAGCTCTCTATCACCCCAACAAAATATCACAATAATGTTTTTCAAATGTAAAGCACAAAAGATAATAAGGTTTAAGCTTGCTAAAGATATTAATGTGAAAGCACAAAGCAAGCTATTGAATATTGCAATGAGGATGCAAGATCTTAAGCTAAGTAATAGGTTTTCCCAATGAAATATTTATTAATGAAATATTATAAGAAAAACCTTAAGAAACTCTCTAAAAATCAATGCATAATCAAATATGAATAAGGGAGAGTGTGAGCTTGTATAATGAGTATATAAAAAAAATATCACTCAAAATAAATGATTAATGAATATAAGGAGTGGATTTTGGCAGTGGATTTGGAGAGATTTGGGAGCATAAATGATTTTTGGCCAAAAATTTTTTTAGAGAAATTTGGCTAATCTCGAAACTCTAATCACCTCTTAATTTTGCAAATGAAGCCCTATATAGAATTGGGAAAAATTATAGCTGTTGGGGATACGCTGGATATTTTAAAAAAAGATTAAGCAAGTTAAATTAAAAATAATCCAATTTAAACTCAGTAAAATTTTGACAACCCGAGAAGATCAGTTGACCATTTTTAAGGTTTGGTCGACCATCCCACTAAGTTTGGTCGACCGGGGCATTTTTGAACTACAGGTTCGATCGACCGTCCAAAGGCGATTCTAAACCCTAAGAGGTTCGGTTGACTAGACTATGTTCGATTCACCAAACTTCATATACTTCGATTAACCAAGTACTTTTGAACCTTGAGGTTCGATCGACTAGGGCGTTGGTATACATTTTAGGACGGTCGACCGAGTGGTCAACATTTCTCAGTATCCTCTCATCAACGATCCTTTGAAACTCGCCGATGAGCCACATAAGCGACGTTGTCGACTAGAGAAGGAGCCTTGTCGACTATCCCTGCGATTTTCACCTTTTTAAATTCCTTCCCCTTTTATTATTTGTTTAATCCACGTTTCTCGGATCAAGTCCTTAGATAGATGATTTAACCCCCTTCAAAATATTTCTTTTGTGAAGCTCCTTCATTCCACGCTAACCTATATGCCCTAAACACATATGTCACAAAACGGTACCATTAGACTTAGACTCTGCGGCTGCAGCTGCACCTACAATCATTGTACCCAACAATATGTATACATTCCCCAGCACTTTCTTCCCCTTCATCACGGTCAGAACGACCTTGCTTACCTTCATTACCCCACCTTCAGATTTGTAACTAAACTCGTTACAACCTAAGATGTCTAACGAAACCAAATTCTTCCTCAACTCTAGTATGTGCCTCACATCATATAATGTCCTCACCAAGTCATTATAAATCTTCATTATGATATTCCTCATCCTAATAACTTTGCACGCAGCATCATTCCCTATTAGAACGGAACCAAAACTCACCAATTTGTACATGGTGAACTAGTCCTTGTTGGGCATCATATGATAAGAACACGTTGAGTCCAAGATCCAAGAATCTGCGAACTCATCCGACCCAGATGAAACCGAGAGCATATCACTGTCGCCACTCCCAAAGTCTCCTTCTTCTACTACATTCGCTGTGTTTGATGACCCTTCTTTGCTTGCAACATTCCCCTTCATCCTTTCTAGACACTCAAGTTTTATGTGCCCCTTTTTCTAGCACTTAAAACACTCCACGTCCTTCCTCTTCCTAAATTTGGACTAAACTCTATGGTTGCTCGATCCACCCTAGAACTTGCCTCTCCCATGATCTTAGTTGCCCTTCACCACGAGCCCTTCACCTTGTGAACCCTCATTGATGGCCTTCTTCGTTTGATGGAACCCTGGCAATGCACTCGTGATATTCTCCAACTCTAGGGTTTTTCCCCCCAAGTCAGAGTCGTAATCAGATTTTCATATACAGGGGACATCGATAGGAAATTTAGTAGCATCAATGCTTTATCTTCTTCCCCAAACTTCCCATCAACTCACTTCGAATCACTAATGATATGATTGAATGTGTTGATGTGCTGAGTCAGATCCGAAGCCTCTGTCATCTTAAGCCAATATAGTTTTTTCTTAAGATACAACTTGTTCGTCAATGACTTGGACATGTATCAGCTTTCCAGTTTCAGCCAAACCGTTGCTTGTGATTCCTCATCCATGATGTGATGCATCATGCCATCAGCTAGACAATGCCAGATAATGGACACAACTTTCCTTTCCAGCTCCTTCCAACTCATGTCATCCATGCCTTCCGGCTTCTTTTTGTATAGAGCCTTCACTATACCTCGTTGCACTAACAAGTCCTTCACCCTCCTCTGCCAAAGTCCAAAGTTCACTCTTCCATCGAACTTATTAAAATAGAACTTCATTGAAGAGATCCCAGCCATTGTGAACTAATAGCTCTAATAACAATTGTTGATGCAAGTGCGTAGTCGAAACCTCACACTAACTCGAAACAATCATGAAACAAGCAATACAATCACCCAATGATGAAAAATATGAAAGAAGCAATCACTCAACAATAAGAATAAACAAAAGCAATAATCAACGACACAATATTTACGTGGATCAGGAATGTACCGACGTTCACGAGAGCAGTAACTGAATTTTCACTATCAATAATGTCAAGCTTACAACTAGGGTTACGAAATATGATTATATACAAACCCTAAGCGTATAGGAACCTTAGAACCTATCTAAATCATCCCTGTAGCAATCCCTAGAGGAAAATTCTCCAATCCCCCCAATCTACTAATCTCAAAATTTAAAAATCATAACGTGTGCTGAAGGAAGTCGTCAATGATTTAGGACAACCATTGACAATTTGAAGCTGAGAGAATCCTTCTGCATACTGCTTGAAACTGTCAACGGTTATAGTGCAAACCATCGACGATTATCCCTTGATGCTGAATCCGTCGAGCAAACCGTCGCCAGTTTCTTCTTGCGAACTTCTCTCTCTTATTGTTTGCTTCACAATGTTTTCTCAGTGTTTGCATTCCACTCAAAAATATAAGACACATTTTCAAAACTTCTTATATCAACAATATACATAATCATCATTAGAATATCCCACCATCTTAAGGTGATTTGATTGCCTTCAAGTGATATAACGTTTAGTTCCATGAAAATATCTCATCACGTTCTTTGCAGCTTTACAATGACTCTCGCAAAAATCACTTAAGTATTTCCTAATTACAATAATTACATAAGCAATATCAAAATATGTGCATATTTGAGCGAACATAGGATGACTAACCATCCCCTCCCCCCTCTTGGGACTACACCTTTTTTTTCAATTGGTATTAGAGAAGGGTTATAGAAAATCTTAATTAGTAGCTATACAAAGATCTTAATGGCTCACATAGGCATAGCTCCCTTTGGAGAGGGGTAATCCTCAACTAGGCCTACTATCTTTTGTGGTTTAAACTATACATTTTGGAAACAACGCATGAGGATCTACCTTTAAACCATGGATTGGAAAGCATGGAGGGATATCACACATGGTGACCTTATCCCCACTAAACTTGTAGATGGTAAAGAAGTACCCAAAGAAGAAAAAGAATGGACCGACCAAGACCATAAGATGTTACAAATAAATTCTAGTGTTATGCATGCCTTATATTGTGCTTTAGACATAAATGAATTTAATAGGGTCATGGCTTCCAAATCAGCCAAGAAAATATGGGATAAATTAGAAGTAACCTATGAAGGTACTATTGATGTAAGGGACAATCGAATCGATATGCTCACTAGCGAGTATGAAGATTTTAGGATGAACCCGGATGAAACCATCACTAGTATGTACACTAGGTTCACCCACATAATAAACTCTCTCAATGCATTAGGAAAAACTTACACCACTTGTGAAATGATTAGAAAAATTTTTAGAGGGCTGCCACCTATATGGGAACCAAAATCCTCAGCCATAATGGAAGGAAGAAATTTGAAAAACACCTCCTTAGATGAACTTATAGGTTCTCTCCTCACAAATGAAATGATAATAAATGAAAGGAGTGAAAAATCTAAAGCCCAAGAATCTATTGCTTTTAAAACATCAAAAGAAAACTCTAGTCATAGTGAAGAAAAGATGGATGAAAATGATTGAATTAGCCTATATATCCAAGAAGCTAGCAAAAATTCTTAGAAGGAAGAATAAATTCAAGAGAAAAATCCAGAACTTGGAATTAGATGAAGAAGAAACCAATACAAAGAAATCAAAGAATAAAATCCCCACATGTTATAATTGCAAGAAGGATGGACACATAAAACCAGAATGTCCACTACTTAAGAGAGATTCCAAAAAGAAAAAGAAAAAGGCAATGAAAGCCACTACTTGGCACAATATGAGTACAACTAGTTTCGATAATGAATCAAGTGACCAAGAGGTTGCTTGTTATATGGCTTGGGACGATGAGGAAAGCTCCTCATCCAAATCCTTAAATACCTGTGATGATTCAGCAAAAGAATCCAATGATGAGTACATGCCATCTTATGAAGAACTTCAAAATGATTTATTCAAGGTGCATAAGATGTTAGTTAATGTGACTAAACGATACACATCATTGAAAAACAAGAATGAAAGAGTTATGAAAGAGTTAAAAGCTAAAAATCTTGTTGAAAGAGAAAGATTTGAAAATCAAGAGATTAGAAAACAATAATGAAAAGATAATGAAAGAAATAGAAGATCTAAAATTCCAAAGTTCTATGGAAATTAAGAAAGACATATATATTTCTGAATTAGAAATTAAAATTAATCACTTGTCTCAAGAAATAGTGAAATCACAAGTGAATGTTGATGGCAAGAAAGATATAGAGATAAATGATCTCAAAAGTCAAACTGAAGATAAAGAAAAGATGATTTACAATTTTACTAGAGGAAAAAAAAATTTTGACAAAATGATTGGCTCACAAAAAAATGTCCTTAAATAAAGAAGGCATAGGATTTAATGGGGTTGAAAATACAAAGAAAAAGAATTTCTACATGGGGTACTTCACAAAAGCCTCCAAAGACTATGCTAGCACCTCCACTAATGCCTATACTCACACTATATGCTTCCTATGTAAGAAGAATAGACATATAAAGTTTGAATGTTCATTAAAGAGGAAAGGTGTGAAAACAAAACAAGTTTAGAGAATTAAAGAAACATCCCTTATTAAACCATCGGGACCCAAGAAAGTATGGGTACCTAGATAAAAAGCCTTGTTCAAATCATAAAAAATCTCAAAGAAAAGTTTAGGAGCTTATTGAAACAAATAAAAACAAAAGTAACATTGTTGGCCAAAATCATAGTATGATTCATACAAGCCTTAAAATAGAAAGTATTAAGTTTTGAAAAGAAATATGAATATTGGGAACCCATATAAAAGAAAATGTAAAGCAAAAATCAAGCTTCTTGCATGAATATTTGGATTAAGAAAAATTTTTGAACAAAATGAGAAATATTTAAGAATGAGAACAATTTGAGCAATTTTTTAGTACAATGCACATGATAATGATATGCTTCATGCTTACATAATATGTTGATATGTTATATATGCTAATATGCTACATACTAAATGCTGACATTATGATACCAAAGACATGTGTGAGACTTGACTTGACTTATATAAATGATTTATGACTCACTATATATTGAAAATCTGAGCATGAAGTTATTGAGCAAGATTTAGAAACATGAATTTTGATATGATTTGATATGTGAATCTAAAATTAATCCTTGATCATGCATGCTAATGATGGATCACATTATATATCTCTTGCATAATTGACTAATGGATAAACTTAAGCATGTTATAACATAGAAAATATTGATATGATATCAGTATTATTCTTAATATTGGTATCCAGGAGCACTTGCATGAAATAAATTAATAATTGAAGAATGGAATGATAATTTTAATAAAAAAGCCAATTGGTATCTTCAAAAATACATAGTTTTCAATTGGTAATCTTGACATTTTCATGAATACATACAATTCACAATTAGTATATGAATTTATTGAAGATAAGATACATTTAATTCAGGGGGAATTAGATTTGATAAATAATCATGATCTATGTTCATTAGAAATCATTGAAAATTATAATATTCAATCCATTGTATCTTCTCATGCTACTTTGGAACTTGTTGTTTATCATTTCATGCATAAAGAATGCAAACTTTTGATTATGATTGCTCTTTGCCTTAATAGTTATACATTTCTCTAAATATCTTACTCTTTTTTATTGATGTCAAAAGGGGGAGAAATTTTGGGTAAAAATTGAGCATGATTTACCTAAGCATGATATCTTGAATGATTTATATGAGCATGATATTGAAATTGAAATTAATATTGATCTTGATATTACAAATATTGTTAAGATGATGCTTATTGTAAGGGGGAGTCTTTCTAAGACTTACTCAATTTTTTGCTCCTTATTTGTCATCATCAAAAAGGAGAAGATTGTTGGCCTTACAAGGCTTAAAATATTGTTTTGATGATAAAAAATAAGATGAACTTAACATATTTGTTAAAGTGATGATGTATCTAACTTGCTTATAGTGCAAAGTTCAAAAGCTTCAATAGTCATAAAGGATCAATACCATTAAAGCTATATTCATACTTAAAGAGATCCAAAGGAAGCTCAAAGCAACACCAAAATGATCAAAGGATGACGAATCTAAAGTCGACTCAAGCTAAAGTTCAAGGAAACTTAAAGTGATCATATCATGGAAGACTTCAAGCTTAGAGTGTAAGGCTTTAGGATATGAAATGTAAGTACTTCATATTAAAATACCATGAGAAAATATGGTAAGAGTTGTGGTATTATACTGATTTCTTGTTGACCACATTGGTCACACCCAGTTTTCATTATGACAAATACTCTTGGTACTAATGATTGTACTGAGAATTGCATACAGGTTCACCGTGCACGTATATTTGGACTGAAAGACAAATCATGATGGCGTGAGGTGTTCGTACCAAAGACTGAAGATATATGTTTTGTATTTTATATTCACTTGATTATCTCTTCATTCTGGGATGTAATTTATTATGAATTGTGCGCATGTATGGCTTGTAATAATTTGCATCATGTATGGTAGGTAGGTATGCTCAAAATGACCACAATTGGACTTTAGGTACCTACACAAACATTAGGGATTTTTCCCGGTAGAATAGAAAGTCCTTAGGTCTCTAAATGCACAAAAAGTCCCCATTATCATCTTCATATCAGGGGAATTACAATTGGCTAAAATATGAACTTAAAATTGAAAAGGTTGAAAGGGTTTATGCGACAGAACCCATGCTTTATAAAGCGGCTCGGGTGACCGATCAAAGTCAACATGTTGACTTAGCTTCGGGTGACTAAACCTTTTTGAACGTATCTCCCTCGAGCACCCGAGTGTTCTTCAGAGCACTTTTTAACTACTCGGGCGACCATCTGTCTATGTTCAAATAAAGGCTCGGGTGACCGAACTACCTAGTTTGGTTAACCGAACTCAGCTTCGGGCACCCGAACCTTGGACATTTGGCTACCAACTTTGATTCAGCCAACCGGTCCTCAACTCGGGCACCCGAACCTCTTAAAATTGATTTTTTAACTATGTCTATTCGGGCACGCGAACCTCAGGCCGAGCACCCGAACCTTGCGGGTTAAAATAATTTTTACTAATTTTAAAATCGAGTAAACTGGGTTAATTTTCTCAATGGTCTTTTAGACAAATCTAATTATACCCATTGTGTCCCCAACGGTCAAAAAGTCCTCCTTGCCTATATATACCAGTTCATTTATCTTAATTAGCGAGAATTAGCAAAATTGATTAGGGCAAAAATTCTCTCAACTCTCAAAACCCTAAAAACCCTATATTGGCCAAATATTTTTTGCAAACACTCACACACTCCTCATTCTCTTTCTCTAAGCATAGTGAGTATCTCTATAAGGCTATCGTGCTTAAATCTCTCTAGCTTATGCTCTCTCTTAATATATTGATTAATTGATTTTACTCGAGAGTATAGCCTAAAGTTCTTCCACCGATTTCATTTGACAAATCTAGTGTGGAAAAACTTTAAGGGTTTTGGTTCTTGCATTATTGTTGCAAGTTACCTAAACCTAGATTTTGTGTGCAAAAATCCTTTACAAAAGCTAGTCTTTTAAACAACTCCATTGTGGTTTATACATTGAAATATCCTATTAAGTTTGCTTGATTTATCTTACTTAGCATATTTGAAACCCTGATCTGATTTTGTGATATTCAAATAGTGTGTTTCAAATCTTGCTTAGATATACACTCTAGATCTAGACTGAAGATATATACGTGATTGAGTGTTTAGCACACATTAGAGCACTAAGCATATTTACATATCATTCGTGGTTGCATTATTGACTGAGCTATATTGGTGCACACATCTGCTTGTGTTGAAGCGCATTTATGTGTACAAACAATTTATGCACATTGATTGTATTCTAGGCATGGGCTTGAAGAGGGAGACTAGCCCTATGGAATAGTCCCGGATTGGCTTAGACCCGATTAGGAAAGTTAGGTGTGCCATCCTGTTAAGGCGTGTCGGTTGAGGTCAGCCCCTTGAATTAACCTGGTTGCATAGGTGCCGCTCCACCCAGTTAAGAGAGCATTAGTGGTAATCCTTGTGCTGGTGTAGTCAAGGCGGGGATGTAGGCTCAGTTGGCCGAACCCTGATAACATATCATGCGTGTTATTTACATTTCCGCAATTTACATTTACTGCACGTGTATATTTGTTTGATGATTGCATAGACTGACCTTAGGCTAAATTAAATTATTTTTAAAATCTATAGGCCTAGGTAACAAATTTTTAAATACCCAATTCACCCCCCCCCCTCTTGGGGTTGCACCATAACTATCAATTGATATCAGAGCCTCGAAACTTAGACTTAGAAGTTATTTAGTAAAAGATCATGATGGCTTGTGTTAGTGCATCCCCATCCTGTGTGGGAAGATTAGTCACACACCCACCTGTATTCTGTGGTATTGATTATGTCATATAGAAATTTAGAATGACTGTGTATTTAAAAGCTTTAAATTGGAAATTTTGGAAAGTCATTGATCAGGGTGATTGTGTGCCTATAAAGTCTATTGGGTGTACTGATGTTCCTAAATCTGAGTTTGAAATGAATGATCATGATAGGAACTTAGTACAGGTAAACTTTGATGCCATGAATACCTTACTGCATGCCTTAGATTCTAATGTTTTATTTGAGGTTATGGCCTGTAGCAGTGCTAAATTGATTTGGGATGAACTTGAGTGGAGATATGGTGTGTCCATGCAAAAGGGAGTCATCTCTCCATGCGACTCAGGCTCCTCTTATCTTAAGGAAGGTAACTTGTGTTATGTAGCTTTAACCAGTAATGAGGTTACTTCAGTTTCATCTATATTAGTAAATGAATATGAGCATGATTCTTGTGCTAATTTGAATACTGCATCTGATACTGAATCATATGATAGCACTGATAGTGAAAGCATGCCTACTTATGAGGAATTGCAAATTGAATATCTTAGGACTCATAAGTTACTTGTTAAATGTAACAAGAAATATTCTAATTTGAAAAACAAGTATGAAGCATGCATGAAAGAATGTGACTCTAAAGTTCTTGCTAAAAGAGAAAATATTTTGAAAATCAATAGTCTACAAAGCAAGAATGAATCATTAGAAAATGAGATAACTATTTTGAAATCTAAAATTTCTAATGATGATAGTAAAGATAACTTGATTTCAGATCTTGAAAGTAAAGCAAACAATATGTCTAAAGAACGCTTGAAACTTCAGAATATTTGCAAAAATTTGGAAAACTAAAAAATTCAAGATCTAGAGAAGAAATAGAAGATCAATCTAAGATCATCTATACGTTCACTAGAGGCAAGGAAAACTTTGATAAACTGTTAGGTGCACAAAAGATGACCTTAGATAAAGAAGGTATAGGTTATAATGGGATTGAAAATAAGAAAAGAAAGAACCTATACATGGGGTACTTTGTAAAAGAATCGAAACACTATGCTAGCACCTCCTCTAGTCCATACACTCACACCACATGTATCTTATGTAAAGAGAAGGGGCACACAAAATTTGATTGCCCCTTTAAAAGAAAAGGTGTGAAATTGTTGACCTTATAGGTCACGCCCTGGTTTTGATAATGACAAATACTCTTGTATTTAATAAATATCTAGTTCATGTGCAGGTTCATATTAGTATATCATCAATGACACATGAAAGCTCAAAAGCTTGAAGACAAAATGTTGATCTTAATTGTAATAATCTTAGTGAAATTTGTATGTAATAGTAATTAGGGTATTCGGTTTGTAATAAGCACACACATCACATGCATGGTTTATTTTGTAAGCTCAAACCAGATACAAATCAAAAATTGACCTTAGGAAGACTTTAGGGTGCACCTTCGGTCGACCGACACCAGACATTTTTGGTGTCTTCAAATTGGACCCCAAGTGCCTCTAGGACACTCACACTTTCACATATATGTGTTAGGCACTTGAATAGGGCTTGTTTGCTTCAATACGGGACCGAAATGCACACACGCTGCACTTTCGATCAACCAGCCAAGCCAGTTCAATTTGGCGTGGTCGACCGAAACTCCTTGGGGTCAAAGTTGACCACTTAGTCGACCAGCAAGGTTAGTTCAAAAGGCCCTGGTCGATCGAAGCTCCTTTGGGTCAAAGATTAACCACTCGATCGATTGAAACTTGTAGTTGAAAAAGCCTTGGTCGACCAAAACCCTCCTGGGTCAACATTTGACCATCCGGTCGACCGAGAGCTTTTGAACTACAACTACCTGGTCGATCGGAGGGTTCTCGGGAGAATTCCCAGTGGTCTGGTCGACCGAACCATGTAGTTCAAAATGCCCTGGTCGACCGAACCTTGAAAATTTGAAAAATTGCCTTACCTCGGTCGACCAACCACTCAGTTCAAAATACCCCTGGTCAACCGAGCCATTTGAGTCCTGGTCGACCGAACCATTTCTGGTCAACCAGACCTCTCGGGTTGCTCCTATTTTTTACCGCGGTTGATATTTTTAAAACAGGGTTAAATTGATTTAAACATCATTAATCTTTTCTAACAATCCCTAATAGGTCCCCAACGGTCAAAATTTTCAGCATGTTTATATATACTCTTTCATTTGATGGATTAAGATACATTAGCAAAAGGATTAATAAAATCTCTCTCAAGCAAAAATATTTTACTCTGCCTCTCACAGCTCATACTCTTTTGAAAATCCACTCAAGCTTACCTTTTTCATCTATCTATATCATTTTGTAAGTGTATTGAGTATTACTACTTAAGAGGTTTGCTCTCCCGTTTATTGCATATTTGAATCAATTTTCTTTGAGAGCACAACCTGAGTTTTCTTAGGAGGCTTTGCCAATAAGTCTACCCTAAGAAGACTTGTGGTGAATTCCCAAGTATTGCACTCTTATTGCAATAACTTAGGAAGTTCGTATTTTGTTTGGGGCTTGCAAAAATACTTTCAAATATACTCAAATATCCTGTGGTATTCATATTGATATATTTGTGAAAAGGTATTGGTGTGTGTTATATCAATCTTTGTAGCAATATCCATACAAGTCTACATTATCTGCTGAAATACAAAGATTTAGTATATCTTGCAAACCAAACATATACGTTGCTAGAGCTTCATATACATATATGTATTGAGAAAACTTAATGATTGAAATATATTGAGTTTGGAAAATATCTTTGTTTGAGCACTTAGATTGAATATCTTGTGATACAAAGATCATCTAGGTTTGCACTCTCATGCACTCATTACAACTATAGTAAATCTATTTGAGAGTTGAAACTATTTAGACCACACTGAGCTTACATTTTAAATCACCTATGGTATTTGTGTTTGTGCGGTACAAATCAGCTTTATGTGAAAGCACCCATATATTGTACTGTTTGATTGTCTATCTGAGGGATTCCAGGTGTGGCCTAAGGGGGCGGTAATCCAGCCCGGTAAGGATTGGTGTAAAGGTTGAGGTCAGCCCTATGGTAATTTGACCTGGTTTGTATAGGTGCCGCTCCACCCGTTCAAGTGAGCAAGTTAGTGTGATAATCCTTGTGCTGGTTAGCCAAGGCGAGGACGTAGGCAGTTGGCCGAACCTCGATAACATATCTTCATGTCATCTTCTCTTTACTGCTTTCTGGTACTTGTATGACTGTTTAAATTGCTTCATTTGATTTCTGGTATATTTACATCATTTGCACTAGATTGACCCTAGGCTTGTGAACATACTGCTGTTAGGAGGAATACCTAGGAGATAAATTTTAAAAATACCAATTCACCCCCCCCCCCTCTTGGGATCACGTTAAAGCTAACAGAAACCTAAACAAGTATGGAAATTCAAAGCATCACCAACTCCTAACCCATCAAAGACAAAAGGAAGAATAATGGTATGGGTGGTTAAGAAAGAAAAGGAAGGATTTGCTCAAACAGGAATTACATGATCACATAGCTCTTCCTTAGTAGTTAGGATTAGCTATTGGGTGTAGCATTCTCTAAAAGGTTAGGTAGTGGCTTGGGGCTCATTAATATGAAATCTTGTATATTCTCCATTCAAAAGCATACCAAGCATCGTGGAGAATTAAGCCAATATGTAAAATAAAGCACAAAACCAATCTAGCTTAAATGAATATTCTTGTTGGTTTAAAAAATATATATCATTGGCTATTTAAATCAAAATTCTCTCCTAAATGAACACGGTATAGGTGCCTTGCGTTTAAACTTCAAATTTCTTAACCCCTTGCTCAATTATGAACATCTTGCGTTAAGCATACTCATTCCATTATTTAGCTCTGAGGTTTGGAATTAAAGTCATAAATCTTGTCCCAATGTTACCTTGAAGTCATTCCATTGTCCTAACCCCTACATATAATCCATAGGGTCTCTTGCTGTAAGAAACAGACAAATTAAGAACAAATAGACCCAAGTCGGGCCACCTAACAAGTGAGTACATTTGTACTTCGGTCGACCGAACCAAAAGGTTGACCAAGCCATTGACCACATTTCGAGCGGCTGAATCCTCATGTTCAAATCCGTTTGGGCTGCCGAACCATCCTCGGGTCCCCAAATATATATTCGGGCTACCTAACTGAGACTTTCGGGCAACCGATTGACTTAGTTCAAAATCTACTCGGGCGGCCGACCCTTGAAAATACAAAATTGGTGCTTGAAATTCAGCTGACCGAACATTGTTTCGGGCTACCGAACAGACTCAGAGACCCCTCGTAATTAAGGTTGTTCGGGCGATCGAACCAAGGCTCAGGCACCCGTACCACGCTGATATATATGGTTTTCCGCGAAAAATGGTTCATTTTCCTCCATTTCCTTGAGAGCCTGCCTAGTTTTCTCTCTCACATCCTTCCCTAGCCATTCAGTCAGATTCGTCTCCATGGCTAGAGAAGAGAGACATGTTTCCGTGGGTGTTCCATTGGATCAATGGTTTCCCGCACCCGATCGCAAATAAAATATAAGAGGGTGTTTCGTCTGAAGGATCCCATTCTGGGAAAGATTCTTGATGTCGAGTTCATGCAAACTCACTTCAACATTGTCCTTGACATGTTTCGATATCAAGGATGGTACGAGTTCATAGCCTTTCAGACCAGGGGGATGTACCTGCTACTTGTTCGGCTCTTCTATGCCAACCTTGCCCAGGATGGCCAGGGCTACTACACCAGGGTGCTGGAGACAGACATCCATTTCGATGATGCATACCTAGCGGAGACATTTGATATCCAGCGTGGTGACTTCATCTGCCCCGATTCTTCCTCCACCTGGATAGCCGAGCAGGACTTCACTATAAGTACCTTTGTTAACTTGGTAATGGCATGTCTAGTAGCTAATTTGACCAATACCCCCTGCTACAAATCCATGACTTTAGAGGCAAAGGTGGTACACCACCTGATCTCCTATAACATTTTGCCCAAGTCAGGATCGAGGGATCATGTGTCCTACTTGGACTGCTTTGCCATGTGGTGCCTCTTCACCAGGAAGAAGCTAGACCTGCCTAGATTGATCCTACGGTGGATGTTTGTCAAAACCATGGGAAAAAGGATCATTTTATCCTACGGTGGGATTTTATCTAGGATATTTTTTAGGAAGAGTCTGAATAGGTCACCACTTGCCACCATCAAGAAAGTATGACCATCCGACGTTTTCAACTCCACCACCTTAAAGTTGATGGCATACGAGCTAACTAGCAACATGTGGTTGCCTACTGCACATGAGAGAGAGCTGGGAGCGCAGGAGGTCCCGCCGGAGCTGCCCCATGTACCATCTACCGCCGAGATCATGGTAGCCATCACCGATCTCTCCGCCTCGTTTTAGGAGTTTCGAGTCTCCATAACTAAGCAGGCATCTTCTTCTCAGGCTAGACTTGACTCATTTTACAGTGAGTTCACTGATTTTTGGTTCGAGGTGCGGGCTAACTTCCACATCCTTGGTGAGCGACTGCGAGAGATGAATGATGAGGATATCGGTGAGGACGACCCAATTGAGCTGAGTGGTGAGGAAGGAGATGATGATCATGATGACAGAGAGACCTACTAGTGCCTCATGAGGATCCAGTCCATCATTCTACAGCTTCCTATTTAATCATACATGTTACTTTATTCAGATACAGTTCTTTTATTTGGTCTGTACCTATACTTAAAACAGCTTATACATCTGTTCCTATTTGACTTTCACATTCACCACACATACACAAATACTATGATACGGTGACTGTGGTATTTGATTATGATATATATATATATATATATATATATGCAGTACTTTTGTTTGCATGTGTTTGTGTTTAAATGATTACTCTGTTAAAATACATGCTTGATATAGAATGTCTCCTGTATGGTGGATGCAGTGGTTGAGAATTGCCTGTTGTTAGACTATAGGTTCTCACGTGCCTTACACTTGAAATACTGCTTATTTGAGAATTGTTTTTTGTGCAGGTTAATTTTGGGAAATGTCTTGTTTACAGCCGGCATGCCACCAAATTTTCTATAGACATTTGCCCAAAAATAATTGAGATGATGTGCTTTGTTATATGCACTTGTGATTTATACTTAAAATCTAAACTTTTACGCTTGTATCATTTGCGTTATTTGATTAAACTCCTTGGAGCTGGCTGTGTGTATCTATTTAGAATACTGGTAGATTCTTATTAATTGCTTATATGTTTAGACAAAATGCTGCCAAAATTTTTGAAATCTTTGCATATAACCTAATATCATTTTCTTAATTCTAAACTCCTTAAAACTTAAGTGCGTTTTTAAGAAAATTTGTGAATTTTACTCAAGTTGATTTATAAAGAAAATGCATATTCTTAGGGGGAGTCCTTTATTTCAAAATCATTAGGCTCTGAGAAAATGAATATATAAATACAAATATCCTGCATTCACCGCTATATCTTTTGGAAAATATAATATCAACTGGTATCAATGTGCACATCTTGGTAAATTTATATTTGATATCATGTTCATTTCAAAACTAACAATATGTCCTTATAACTAGTGGTATTGTTTTAACAATTAGTATCTTCTCAATCACGTAGTTATAACAATTGGTATCAGACTCACACGTAGGGGCATACATGTTTGTTTTGGACACCAAAGATGATTATGATAAAATTAACTTTAAAATATTTTTGAAAGGATGAATGAAAACCAAATGAAAGATTAATCTTCATCCTTGCATAATCATCCACTAGGGGAGTATGGAACATTAAAATTATTAATGTACTGCATGCTACTTATACTTCCTTGATGCATATTCTGTTTGGGTTCATTGATTAAAATATGCTATATACTATTCACTATAACTCCAAAAAGGCCACTTAGGTACAAAATTATGATTGGGAATAGTCTACTTTCAAACGGCATGCTGCTGAAATTTTTAATCTTCCCAATATACTTCTTGTATCTAATTGATATGCTTTGCCTTCGCGCTTTATTGTTTAACTCTTTTTGCTGTTGCCAAAAGGGAGAGAAGAGACAAAAGTGGGTAATACTGTGCTTCATTATACTTACATCTCTTATTACTCATTACTTTAATTACCTTTATGCATAAAGTCAGGGGGAGCCTTTCTTGGCTGAACCCACTTTTATGTAGGGTATTTGTCATCATCAAAAAAGGAGAGATTGTTGACCACATTGGTCACACCCAGTTTTGATTATGACAAATACTTTTGGTACTAATGATTGTACTGAGAATTGCATGCAGGTTCACCGTGCACGTATATTTGGACTAAAAGACATATCATGATGGCGTGAGGTGTTCGTGCCGATTGGCTACCAACTTTGATTCAGCCAATCGGTCCTCAACTCGGGCACCCGAACCTCTTAAAATTGATTTTTTGACTGTGACTTTTCGGGCACCTGAACCTCAAGCCGGGCACCTGAACGTTGCAGGTTAAAATAATTTTTACTAATTTTGAAATGGGGTAAACTGGGTTAATTTTCTCGATGGTCTTTTATACAAATCTAATTATACCCATTGTGTACCCAACGGTCAAAAAATCTTCTTTGCCTATATATACCAATTCATTTATCTTAATTAGCGAGGATTAGCAAACTTGATTAGGGCAAAAATTCTCTCAACTCTCAAAACCCTAAAAACCCTATATTAGCCAAATATTTCTTGCAAACACTCACATACTCCTCATTCTCTTTCTGTAAGCATAGTGAGTATCTCTATAAGGCTATTATGCTTAAATCTCTCTAGCTTATGCTCTCTCTTGATATATTGATTAATTGATTTTACTTGAGAGTATAGCCTAAAGTTCTTCCACCAATTTTATTTGATAAATCTAGTGTGGAAAAACTTTAAGGGTTTTGGTTCTTGCATTATTGTTGCAAGTTACGTAAACCTAGATTTTGTGTGCAAAAATCCTTTACAAAAGCTAGTCTTTCAAACAACTCCATTGTGCTTTATACATTGAAATATCCTATTGAGTTTGCTTGATTTATCTTGCTTAGCATATTTGAAACCCTGATCTGATTTTGTGATATTCAAATAGTGTGTTTCAAATCTTGCTTAGATATACACTCTAGATCTGGACTGAAGATATATACGTGATTGGGTGTTTAGCACACATTAGAGCACTGAGCATATTTACATATCATTCGTGGTTGCATTATTGACTGAGCTATATTGGTGCACACATCTGCTTGTGTTGAAGCGCATTTATGTGTACAAACAATTTATACACATTGGTTATATTTCAGGCATGGTCCTGAAGAGGGAGACTAGCCCTGTGGAATAGTCTCGTATTAGCTTAGACCCGGTTAGGAAAGCTAGGTGTGCCATCCTGTTAAGGTGTGTCGGTTGAGGTCAGCCCCTTGATATGACCTGGTTGTATAGGTGCCGCTCCACCCGGTTAAAAGAGCATTTTAGTGGTAATCCTTGTGCTGGTGTGGCCAAGGCAGGGACGTAGGCTCAGTTGGCCGAACCCCGATAACATATCGTGCGTGTTCTTTACATTTTCGAAATCTACATTTACTGCACGTGTATGTTTGTTTGATGATTGCATAGACTAACCTTAGGCTAAATTACATTGTTATTAAAATCTGTAGACCTAGGTAACAAATTTTTAAATACCCAATTCACCTCCCCTCTTGGAGTTGCACCATAACTATCATTTCTGGAATTTTTGGGAATAATGCGTATTGGAATTGGAGTATTCCCAAGAGGGGGGGTGAATTGGAACTTTAAAACTTTTGCCTAAGTTAAATCAGGTATCAGTAATACACAACCTAGGGTCTTTCTAAGCATATACAAATTATGTAGATAAAAGTAATATGTGAAAATTAAATCGTGTGCAACATTCACAATATATCAAAAATAACATACATGTGTATGAATATAAAGTGTTGGAAATTAAAAGTAGACACACAATATGTTATCGAGGTTCGGCCAATATTGCCTACATCCCTGCCTCAACTCGCAAGCCCAAGGATTCCATTAGTGCTCACTTAACGGGTGGAGCGACACCGGTTACAACACTAGGTCAAATTAACAGGGCTGACCCCAACCTTTATAATCTGATCCTTACAGACTAGATCAACACCCCCTCAGGCCACACCTGAAATATAACAATGAATAAAAAAAATATGCGTACAAATAAAGATGCTTCTAACACAAGAAAATTTGTATCGATATGCCCAATTAATAACCAATTGCACTTCAATAGGATAGGAAGTATAAGCTCCATGAAGATATGTGAATCTACTCTCAATATTGTGTCAATATGCAATCAAAGTGTGAGAGTGTGTTAGCAAAGTTTCTTTGAAATAATCTATATAAATATATCAACCACAAATAATGTTTCAAAGATGTTAAGTGTATAATCAAATATCTCAAAAAAGATTTCAAAAGTTTAAGCACAAGAGATATTTAGCAACCAAGCTTGTCAAAAATATTTTCTACAAAACACAAGACAAGCTCAAGAGTCTTGCAATAAAGATTCAAAGACTCACAAGCTTAAGAAGGTTTCCCCAAAAATGAATTTATGAATTAAATCACCAGGGAAGACCTCTTGGCTTACTCTCACAAAAATCAACAATCAATTCATGTATTTGAGTGTATAAGCACGTATAAACAATATGGGGTATCTACCAATATTCTCACCAAAGATATTTTAGCAAAGGAATGAGAATGGGTGGAGTATATGGACTTGTATGGAAATGAAAGGCACAAGAAATTTTAGAGAAATGTTTGGCTAATGATTTTCCTTATCCATGCTTAATCTTCCAAATGAAAGAGTATATAGACATACTCAAAATTATAACTGTTGGGGACTTATTCGATACATTTGAAAAATTTTAAGTATGGTTAATAAAAAATAACCCCTGTTTTACTTCGGTAAAAATTGGGCAACCCGAGAGTTTCGGTCGACCACATTCAAGGTTCGATCGACTGTATTGCTAAGTTCGGTCAACCATGGCCATTTTGAACTGGAGATATGGTCAACCGTATTAAGGCAATTTTGAATTGTTCGAGGTCCGATCGACCAACAAAGAGGTCAGTCGGCTATTCATACAATTCGGTCGATCGTGGCCAAATAGAACTAAAGATTTGGTCAACCAAGTGTACAGGGTGTTAGGCACGTGGCAGTTCGATCGACCGAGGACACTGAGTTCAAAACTGGACAGTCGACCGTACGAAGTCAAAATATTGACTTTCGATGGTTCGGTTGACCGTATCATTTATACTGCACAAGTTCAGTCTACCGAGGCTAAATCTCCTTAGCTAACAATGGTTCAGTCAACTAGCATAGTATAACTAGATTGGTTTGGTCGACCAAGGCCCTTTTAATGGTCATTTTAAGTCCTTATTTTTATTTGAAGCCACCGTTGTTCACATAATTATAACTTATGAGTTATAGGGGATTTGTTATGAGGTGCTTAGGGACCTAAGGTCAGTTTATGGCCTAGGCTTTTAAATTAAGCCCAAAAATTCAGCATCGGTTGACGACAGAAGTCAAGTTTGGTTCCCTACAGTCCGTCTACGGTCATTATGGAGTTTTCATTCATACCATGCATACGATGCATTATTACACACCAAATAGAAAAACTAAATGCAATACGAATGAAATTTAAATATTTTCAATCTTCTAAATCTTGTGACTTCCTTGGAATGTGCCAGATAATGTACATGTTCTTCGAGTTTCTTCTAACTTTCATTTCCAGTCTCCTTATGTGTGTGTTTTGAAATTTTACCTATCTAAGCACTAAATACACACATAAGACACTGGTGGTTTTTCAGCATTAAAACAAAGATCGGACTCAAAAAGTCAACAATGTGGATATTGTGAATTTGATGGTTTAATACCGATCACGTGGAGGGTTGGAAAATTTTGGAAAGATTATTGTGAATTTTATGTTGAGAATTATGATCATGCCATTAGTTTTATTATGAAATTGCAATATATGGTTTAAACACCCTGAAGGACCAGTTGTATGGAAAGCTCGATGTTGTAGCTAGTGAACGAGTTAGTGCAGCCACATTGTTTTGAAAGTGTTGGTCTATGGATAGTCGATTTAGGCTGAGAAGGGTAGTGCCCACTTGTTTCCAGACCATGATGGAGAGGCAAATCGTACTTACAAATGCGTTAATTTGACTTAACTTTGGTGGTAGGCCAATCAAGGTTAAGTTCAGTCATCGGACCACACAACCCGATCATGAGGGTTATACATGATGTTAGTCCATTAAAGGGGGTGTTTCTATGCATATATGTGGATTTATGTAACAAGGCTATTGAGCCGAATTATGTTTTGAAAAGAAAACATGTATTTTTCAAATAAATAGGCAAAGGGGGACGGCGATACATAACACCCCAATCCTTGGGACTTTAGCCCGAAAGCTTTCTGAATTGGAGGACGGCAATACGTAACACCTCAATCTCAACGAGTGCTTGATATCTACAGATCATGGAAATTGTTACTGTGATGTATGAATCATGTGATTTGTAGATTTATATAAATGGGGCAAGTATGGGTTAGTTTTTACAAATGGAAAGAAAAATATGTATATAGATGTGAGTACAGTTTATAAATGCTATCTCATTTAAAGTTAATTAATGGATGTATTTTGCTTATATTAAAACTCATATAGTCACACGCTGATGAAAATTTATTCTGTTTTACTGAGAGGTATCTCACCCCAATAAATATTTCAACTTTTCAGGACCTCTAGGAAGACAAGCCTAACAAGTTTCGGGGCAGGATTAGTTTAAAGTAAGTCATTGTGAAAAACCAGTGAAATATGTTTTATGTTTTATGTGATGTAATGCTAATACTGAGGAAATGCCTATGTAAAATGTGTGGTGGTTTTAGTACTCTGGTATGATATTTGAGGTTTAGATTATTTTTCGCTGCTATTTTTAAATTAATTTATGGAAGGGTGTACCTTGGACCCCACTGGATTTGAGTTGTTTCAATTATGGTATCAAAGATAGTTTTATATTTTCCAAATGTCACATATGCCTTTTAATTTTACCTCTAAATTACAATTAGTTTTGATAACCTTGCATTCAACCGGGCAACACTGCCGTATCTCAGACTTTGTTGTAATATCTATGGATATCAACTCATCACATATAATATCCAAGATGGTAAGGGCTTCTCACAACCCTTGAATGGTAGTTGAGTCAAAACAAGCACACATATCACAGGAGCTTGTAATGGTGTAAAAAGAGAAGAAAACATTATGAGATATTATCTAATAATTTTTAAAAAGTATAATATTATTATAATATTATATTCAATTTTTGTATAAGTTATATGCATATAAAAATAATACTTTAATTAGAGAATAAATTCTAAAAATTTTGTGAGGCCATGAAAAAAATTTGCGTCAAATATTTTTAAAAATTATAAAAGCTAACTATTAATACTTATTGAATCGGTGCTAAAAGATATTAATTCTTTTACAATAGGCTTCTTCATGTTATTAATTAATTAATTAATTAAAGGTGGCCATTGATGTCATTATGTATAGCTTCATTAATCTTGAAATGATTTGTTGTTTTTGAATTTTGAGAAAAAAAAAAAGAGCATTTTGGTCCAAAATTATAATTATCATCTATAAGGAATAAGAAAAACATATACAGATTTCTTTCAAAATACTTTTTACTTTTATATCTTTAAACTTTCTTAGGCGAAGCTTGCAAAAAAAGGTGATGGACCAACTTTAACTTAGGCGACGATTATAAAGTCTTTGTCTAATAAATTCTACCTTATAGTTGTGTTGCATGAAAATTATACCAAAAGTGATTTGCTAACCCTAACCAAATTCAACCCATGAAACAAAATGCAAGCGCACTGGACCTTGAGCCAAGTGGTTCAAAACTTGACTCCCTATCGGGATGCTTAGGGGTTCAATCCAATTTGGGTGCAAATTCTCCTAGACAAAAATAAAAAAAACTAACGAACAAACAAAAAAATTGCTTACTAAGAGTACATAGTGTTTTTCTTATTTTGCAGGTATTGAAAGGGGGGAGGGGGTGGTATTCTGAAATTTGCTAAATTTAAATATAAGGCCTCTAGAATAAAAATTTCACAACCAAATCATTGAGGTGTCTCCTAAAAAATTCTCTTGGACATTGCCTCAAACATCTTATGAGCAAACACATAGACGCGCGCGCAATTCCTTGAGACAGGAATTGAAGCAAAGTGACAAGACAACTACAGCTAATTGACAACGCCGTTTTAATTTGAACACTGGAGAGTAAAATTAGGGGATGGGCAAAGTTCCAAGACAACCACAGCTAATTGACAGTGCCATCTTAATTAGCAAATTGAATTGAAGCAAGTTGCAATTGGCTTACCATGGGTGGGGATGCAGATGCTGTGTTTTCAAAAAGCAAGTTGTGAAAGGAGCTTTTAGGGGCAATTTTCCATGGTTTATTCTGACTTTTCTCCCCCTTTCCATCGCGACAAGGTAAAAAGCGCCAATGTGGTATGTGGTTTGTCGCCGCACTCACTAAAGCAAAATTTCCCTGACATGGATTGGTGATTGAAAGCAAAACCAATTGTTATAAATGAGTTTGATTTGAACATTTCTTGTATGAGCATTATCATTATTTGGAGATTTTTTTGAGACGCACAAATCACATGATTTTGTAGTTAAGATACTTTTCAATTAATAAGTCTAAAATGTAACGAATATGGTATTTTATTTTCATGTTTGTTTGGAGTTCGAAGTTCGGGTCACAACATGATTCACTCTCACGGTAGAGAATTTGAGTCCTCCTTTCATAAATCTTAGCTTCCTTGGAAGCCCATATTACGTTTTGGATCTCTCCAAAAGAAAAAATGGCACTGCTCTGCTCCTTTTGAAGTGCCTAAAAAGAGAAGGGTGGGTCATCTTCCTTGTCATATTTTTTGGGACCAAAAGATCAACCCCATTCCAACTTACTGGCAACAAGAGATGTGGAAATCTAAAGCTGAAAAAGGCAGTTTGAGGTGAAATTCTTGCAGGACGCCTTTGGGCTCCTTCCTGGAATATGCTCTTTTAAAAGCATGGCAGTATCAAACTTTGGACTCACCAGATGATCACTGTCTATGCGTTTGAAGAGTGTTTGTTTTGGGGATTGGGCTTCCTACCAATGGTGGATCCAAAAAATTTCTTCAATGGGCGTAAGGGAATGTATAAATAACTGTTTATATTTGTCTAAGCATGTAATTAAAATGTACAGATAAATAATTATTTCAAATAACATCAATTTACTTTAAAAAAAAAAATCAAAAGAAACACTTCTTAACATGTCGTTAACGTTACTTTATTTTACTTAAATTTATTAATTTTTTCCTAATTTTTGTTTTTAGGAATGAGGGCTGAGTAGTATTTTCAATGAGCTGCCTTTTAGTTTGCTAAAATTTATTATAAACTTTTAAATTTTCGGTGGGGGCAGGTGCCCGTACTCAACTGAATGTGGGTCCACCACTGTATCCTATGTTGGTATAACGACATTGTACGTTAAAGATTGTCTACGAGGAAGATTTTTATTTGGTGGGTGTATTTTATTTTTTTTTAAATATTACAAAATTATTCATGCATTAATTATATTCCTTAAAAGATACTCCTTTTATGTCATTTTAACATTTGTTAAGCACATTGCAATTCTTTTTTTATTACCAAAACTTTAGGATTAGCATTTTCTTTCTTACAAATTTGGGGACTAAAAGATATACACAACAACCTCAATTAGCTCTCTTGCATAATTCATTTTTTCTTTTTTAAAAGTCATAGTAAAGTCACACTAAACCTTGTGTAAGTTAATAGCTCTAATCCCTAAATGGTTTTCTTATGGCTAGGTAAGGGGGTTTAAAAGATATAAAACTCAAAAAGTATTAAGAAAAACTTTTTAATTCAATCCTTATAAATGATGGACCAATAACACAACAAGACAATTATCCTATTTAGTCCAATCTAGAAAGTGTGTGTATGTGTGTGTGTGTGTGCGCGCGTGCACGCATGCGTGTATTGCTTAGCAAGAATTCGCCAAAACCAAACACCAACAAACCACACCAACCAAGAAAACAACAGTAATAAAACAAATTGATCGAACTCAAAAGAAAACAGTCACCCTGTTAAAGAGGCCACAACGGGTTCTACTGGCATATCAAACCTAGATTGAGCATGGTGAGATCAAACCTCATTGCTAGAGATGTCAAGTGTACCATATGACAATGCAATGGGTTGCTTGATATATGCCATAGTTTATACTTGTCCAAATCATGCACATGCAATTAGTATGAGTAAGTTAATGGCAAATCCAAACGAGAAACATTAGAATGCTTTGAATTGGATCCTCGAGTACTTCAAAGACAGTATATTTTGGTATATATTGAGTTTGGTACAAGGCAAGATACAGTTCTAAATACAAGAATTCATTGATATAGATTATATAGGGATGATAGAAGGTCCACCATGTTGAAATACAGAATGGTTGAAAATGCTTCTCTACTTTCTCATTGAAAGATGGACAGATATTTATACAGAAAAATGGAATATGAAAACAAAATAAAAACTATTATAGGTTGTTGTATAAAAAATAGAAAAAGGAATAACTAATTACAAAAAGAATAACAAATCAGGAACTTCTAGATTCATGCATACTAGTTGTTTGTGAAGAGTCCTCCGTGAGGGTAGCTGGGTTGTGTAGCTTGATACGCCCCTTCGAGTCCAACGGTGTATCTACAACATTGAAACTCGACTTGAACCGAATGAACTTGTCAGCAACTAGTGGTTTCGTGAAGACATCGGCAATTTGATCTTTGGAGCTATTGAATGAGACTTTAAGTGAGTTGGCAGAAACCCTATCTTGAACAAAATGATCATAAATGTCCATGTGTTTTGTTCTTGAGTGATAGACAAGATTAGCGGAGAGGTACGTCGCCTTTAGGTTATCACACCATAAAGTAGGGGCTTGAGGAAGCCTGATGCCAAGTTCACACAACACTGTTTATAACCAAATGAGTTTAGCTGCTAAGGAAGCTATTGATTTGTACTTAGCATCTGTTGAAGATCTAGCAACAGTTTGTTGCTTTTTGGAGCTCCAAGAAATCAGGTATTTGCCAAGGTAGATGCAACAGCCTCCTGTGGAACGACGATTATCTGGACAACCCCCCCCCCCCCCAAATCGGCATCTAAGTAAGCTTGAAGAGTGAGACTTGAATTGGATGCGAAAAATAGACCATCATTTTGGTGGCTTTCAAATATTTGAGCATGCATTTCATGGCACTCTAATAAGGTGCTTTGGGGGAATGCATGAATTGGCATACCTTGTTGACTGAGTAACAGATATTTGACCTTGTAACTGAGAGATATTGCAAGCCTCCCACAATGCTGTAATATAAAGCAACATCCTCAAAATCAGGGGAATCGGATTTGGACAATTTTAGGGAGGCAACCATTGGTGAGGAAATTGGTTTGGCATGAAGCATATTGTTGCGGTTGAGAAGATGTTTGATGTATTTTCTTTAGGATAAGAGAAGACCGTCAACATTTTAATCAACTTCAATACCCAAAAAGGAAGACAGAGAGCCAAGGTCTTTTATTGGAAAGGCAAGGCTTAAATCATGAATGAGATCAATGATGACTGACTGTTTGGAGGCTGTGATAATTATATCATCCACATATATGAGCAAATACATATGAAAATCATAGCAATTGAGAATAAACAAAGATGGGTCAACTCTGGAAGCAATAAAGCCATAACCAAGGAGCCAGGAACTTAACTAAGCAAAATGCACCCGTGGTTCCTTCTTGAGACCAATATAGCTTTTTCAAGCTTGCAGACATGGGAAGGCCGAGAGGGATCCACGAAGCCTTGTGGTTGCTGTATATAGACATCTTTAGTGAGCACACCATGTAAAAAAGCATTTTCAATGTCAATTTGATGCAAGGACTAGCCATGAGAGACAACAATGGATAAAATTAGCCGAATGGTGGAGGGTTTTACTACGGGGCTGAATGTGTCATGAAAATCTACACCTAGTTGTTGATGAAAACCTTTTGCAACAAGACGTGCCTTCCGCCTTTCAAAAGAACCATCAGCTAAGGTTTTGGTGTGAAAAACCCAATGGCATCCTAACACATTTGTGTGAGGAATTGGAGGTGTTGGCCTTACAAGGCTTAAAATCTTGTTTTGATGATAACAAATAAGATGAACTTAACATATTTGGTTAAGTGATGATATTTCAAGACTCAAGAATGGTAAAATGCTCATAAGGATTATTCAAAACTAATTTCAAAGAAAGATGAACAAATGAAGCTTAAAGAGTCAAAGCATGGATTCAAAGATGATTCAAAGCTTGAAGAATGTGAGAGCATGGATGTTAAAGAAGACTTACTAAAAGCTTGAAGTATTTTTAAAGCTTGAAGACAAGATAGAGCCAAAGAAATACAAAGCAAGAAAGCTCAAAGAAAGACAAGCATGAAGACTTAAGAGCTTAGAATGTCAAATGTCCTAAAAAGTCTTTATGTAAGTACTTCGTATTTAAATATCTTATGGAAATATGATGAAAGCTCTTCTAGGTTTAATTATGGACTTAGAGACCTTATTTCAAAATTTAGAAAATGTTTTATAAGAAATCAAAGCAAGACAGCAAAAAAGATTTTTGAAAATAAAAATGAAAATTCTGAAGTTGGTCTGCCCAAACCACTAAGGTGTACCCTCAGAAGTCTGAAGATGCAACCTCAGACAACTGAAGATTTACTTCAGACGTATGAAGAATTTCTTCAAAATATTGAAGAATTAGTTCAGTCAATTGAAGATTTATTTGTTGAAACACAGAACAGGAAGAACACCTTCAGAAGACTAAACCCGCAGTTCAGCCGTCTGAGCTGGGACTTTAGAAGACTGAACCCAAAGTTCAGTCATCTGACCCTGTGTCCAAACAATAATTTTCAATGTTTTAAGAAACATCAGAAGACTGAACGCCATAGTTCATTCGTCTGAACACTGTTAACGGTTAGAAATTTTAAATGTTTTAAATTTCAAATAAAGGTTGCTTGTGTCCAAATTTTCTAAAAACTTGGAAGACACTTCAAGTAAACTTGGGCAACACGAAATCACTTTTCAAAGCCTATAAATATATGGTTTTTCAAATCAAATTAATATAGAACAACAAAGAATTAAAAAAATATGTTGCATTGTTGAAAGCACATCTTGCTATCTTGCTGCTCTCTCTTGTTCAACTCTTTGCACAACCGAATTACTAATGTTAACTTAGTCGTGATCCCAAGAGGGGGGGTAAATTGGTATTTTTAATTTTTAAGCTCTAGGTCAATCACCTAACACCAGTATATTCACAACCCTATGTTCAATCTAGTGCAAGTAATGTAAATGTATACTAGAAAGCAGTAAAGCAATTTAATCAAACAAACATGCACTAGAAAGCATTAAAGTAAGGGTGACACACAGAGATGTTATCGAGGTTCAGCCAATTGCCTACATCCCCGCCTTGGCTAAAAAGTACAAAGATTACCACTATAACTTGCTCACTTAAAGGGTGGAGCGGCACCTATACAAACCAGGTCAATTAGCATAGGGCTGACCTCAACCTTTACAACAATCCTTATAGGGCTGGAATACCGCCCCCTCAGGCCACGTCTAGAAACACTCAGATTTACAAACAAATGGTACAATGAAATAGTGCTTTCACGTAAATTAGATTTGTACCCAAATAATACACTCAATCAAATACGCATCAATATCATGGATATAGTGTAAGCTCAATGATGCAAGATTTGTTCTATCAATACTCAACACAGTATAGTCAATATAAAGTTCAAAAGTATTCAACACAATACGATCAGTATGATGCTCAAGAATAATCAACACAAGCAGTGGCTTGGAATCTAAACAGAATATTTCAACAAAACATTAATATTCCAAGTATACTAGGTAGATAATCAAACTAGTTTCAGAATGGTTTTCTTCACTAAAATAAGCACAAAGCTAGTTTGAAAAGATTGCTTGCTTGTTTGAAAAATTCTTTACACACCAAAAACAAATCTCTTAGACACTTACAATGAAATGCAAATATCCTAAACTTTCTTGGTTTAATCCCACACGAGATTTATAAAGGAGAAATCTGTGGGATAAACCTAAGTTATGCTCCTAATAAAATAAATTCCAAGTACACACAACAATGGGAGTATTAGCAGAGCAACAATCACATAAACAAAGATGGAACTCTCACACTCTTGGATTTTATCAAAGGGATGCAAATTTGAAAGTGTTAGGGCACAAAATGGATTTTCAAGAGAGAGAGAATTTTTTGCTAATCACTTTTCTTAGTTCTTTTTTTAATTGAGCAAATGGACTCATATTTATAGTCAGGTAAAAAATTATTATCGTTCGGGATATAATGGGCATTATTAAAAAGTCTCAAAAGATTAAAATTCAATTAGCCCGAAATAACCCTGTTTTACCGTAGTTAATTTATTTTAACTGGCTAAAGTTCAAGTGGCTGAACCGAGGTTCGTTCACCCGAACAGACATGGCAATAAAAGTGTTCTAGGCTAATTCGGTGCACGTGTCTTTGTTCGGCAGCCCGAACAAAAGTTAGAAACATTTGTTCGTAGGTTCGGGTGCCCGGTCCTAGGTTTGGTTAACCAAACTAGGTCATTCGGTCGCCCGAGCCACTTTTTGAACTAAGGTGGTCGGTCAGCTGAGTTGGTGGGATGTTCTACTTGAGGCGTTCGGGTGCCTGAGGAAAATGTGCACAATTAAGGTTCGGTCACCCGAGGGTAGGTCAACATTTTGACGTTTAAGGTTTGGGTGCCCGAGGAGTATTGTACTCCAAAGGTTCGGTTGCTCGACCCCTCTTAGCTTGCTTAGATATAATCAATTTCAGCACAATTTTTTCACACTCATAATTTATGCAATGTGTGTGTGAGAGTATTGGAGCCTAGGGTCTTGCTATGGTCTTAGTTGAGCTTACACTATATCTTGTGTGCATGATGTGCATGTGATAAGCATACATCCACATGCTTAAGTTACTATTACAGACCCATATTATTACAGACCGATATGAATTTCAATTACAAATTACAAATCTTCATGGTCTTCTTGTTTCCTCAAGTGTCCTTCCTTGGAATATTAATTTGAACCTGCACAAGCACTTGTCAATCATCAAATATCAGTATTTTTCATTATTAAAACCGGGTGCAACCTATAAGGTCAACATTCTCCCCCTTTTAGATAATAACAAATACACCATGCAAAAATATGGGTATAGCCTAAGAAGGCTTCCCCTATCAATATGCATTCAATTTATTTTAGCCAAATTAATTATTTACCCATTATTTGTTTTTGTCTCTCCATCTCCCCCTTTTGGCAACAACAAAAAGGGTTGTAAGAGTGAACACTCTAGGCAATGGATAAATGTTACATTTATATATGAGACATTTTGGAAAGATTTAAAAAAATTTCGGCAGAGTGTCGTTTGTAAATTGGACTTTCCAAAAATAAATGTTGTATAATTGTAACCTATTTGAGTGTAAATACTTCCTAACTGTTTATCCACAACTACTCAAACAATTTATCAAAGTCCAACAATCCAGTATAAAATTCAAAGTCATCATGAAGTGGACAGAGGAGTTGTGCATCACAAGTAATAATTAATATTCAATGCATTCAATATTATCATGCTTTAGATATATGTATATATATATATATATATATGACAGGTGTACATGAGCTATAGTTAACATCCACAAAGTCTAAAGCAAGAAGGCAAATCAACAATGATGTTAGTTGCTAAGACTTATACGTTTCATATGAAAGCTCCCCCTAAATTTATGCAAACCATGAAGTATCTAGGAAGTCTCTCTACTATGCATCAGACCTAACTCGCAACTAATTTGTATGAACCTATCTTCGGGAAGTGGTTTAGCAAATATATCTGCCCATTGTTCATTAGTGCATACAAACTCAAGAGCCACATCTCCTTTTTGCACATGATCACGAAGAAGGTGATGTCTAATCTCAATATGTTTAGTTCGTGAATGTGAGATAGGATTTTTAGAGATATTGATTGCACTAGTATTATCACATTTAATCGGTATTGTTTCATAGTGCAATCCAAAATCCACAAGTTGTTGTTTCATATAAAGAATTTGAGCGCAACAATTTTCAGCCGCAATATATTTTGCTTCGGCTGTGGATAAGGAGACTGAGTTTTGCTTCTTGGAGAACTAAGAAACAAGTGATTGTCCTAAACAATGACAAGTGCCTCTAGTACTCTTTCTATCAACCTTACTACCGGCAAAGTCAGCATCCGTATAACTCACAATCTCAAAGGATGTATGCTTAGGGTACCACAAGCCTAACTCTATAGTCCCAACTAGATACCTAAGGATTCTTTTAACAGCTTTTAAATAAGATTCCTTAGGGGCAGCCTGAAATCTAACACACATACACACACTAAACATAATGTTAGGCCTACTAGCAGTGAGATATAGGAGACTCCCAATCATGCCACGATATAGTTTTACATCAACAGGGATCCCTTGCTCATCTTTATCAAGTTTAATGGAAGAATTCATAGGAGTATCAAGAATTTTACAATCTTCCATATTAAATTTCTTTAGTAAGTCCCTGATATATTTAGATTGGTATATGAAAGTTCCATTTTTACCTTGTTTAATCTGCAGACCTAAGAAGAAACTAAGCTCACGCATCATACTCATTTCAAACTCACTTTGCATGCATTTGGCAAATTCATTACACAACTCATCATTAGTTGCTCCAAAAATGATATCGTCTACATATATTTGAACAAGGAGCATATCATCATTTTTAGACTTGATGAAGAGTGTAGTGTCAATCTTCTCGCGGGTAAACCCATTTTCGAGTAGAAAACCACTAAGCCTCTCATACCAAGCTCTAGGAGCTTGTTTCAATCCATACAAGGCCTTAGACAATCAGTAAACATGATCTGGATGTTTATGATTTTCAAAATCGGGTGGTTGTTCTACATATACTTCTTCATTAATAAAGTCATTTAGAAAAGCACTTTTAACATCCATTTGAAATAATTTGAAATTTTTAAAAGTGGAAAAAGCAAGTAGCATACGAATGGCTTCTAACCTAGCAATAGGAGCATATGCTTCATCAAAGTCAATCCCTTCCTGCTGGTTATAACCTTGGGCAACTAATCTAGCCTTATTCCTAGTTACTACCCCATTCTCATCTTTCTTATTTCTGTATAAGCATTTAGTTCCAATGATGGTATGGTCACTAGGCCTAGAACTAGAGTCCACACTTTACTTCTTTCAAATTGATTAAGTTCTTCTTGCATGGACATTACCCAAGACTCATCTTCTATGGCTTCTTTAATATTTTTAGATTCTGCTTGGGATAGGAAAGCAGAATGATTCACTAGATTTCTCAAGGAGGATCTTGTGGCTACACCACGGGATGGTTTACCTATGATTTGATCTATAGGATGATTTTTTATGAATTTCCAATCTTTAGGCAACTCCTGATTTCCAATTTCATTATCTTCAGGTGATTTTTCATTTACTTCTTGATTTTCATTTGCATTGTTATCAATAGACAATTTATCTAAGTATTTTCTTATATCAATATCATCTTCATCGTCTTTCTTAGAAAATGGATTAGATTCGTCAAAGACAACATGAATAGATTCAATAACAGTTAATGTTCTTTTGTTGAAAACTCTATATGCTTTACTATTGAGTGCATAACCTAGGAAAATACCTTCATCAGATTTAGAGTCCAATTTTCTTCAATATCATCTTCATCGTCTTTCTTAGAAAATGGATTAGATTCATCAAAGACAACATGAATAGATTCAATAACAGTTAATGTTCTCTTGTTGAAAACTCTATATGCTTTACTATTGAGTGCATAACCTAGGAAAATACCTTCATCAAATTTAGAGTCAAATTTTCTTAAGTGTTCATTATCCCTAAGCACAAAGCATTTACAACCAAACACATGAAAATAGAAAATATTAGGTCTATGGTTGTTCCACAATTCATACGGGGTTTTATTAATTGATGGTCTAATCAACACCCTATTCATAACATAACATGCAGTATTGATGGCCTCGGCCCAAAAATATTTAGGTAAGTTATGTTCATTCAACATTGTTCTACCCATTTCTTGCAATGACCTATTCTTTCTTTCTACCACACCATTTTGTTGAGGTGTCCTAGGTGCAGAGAAATTATGTGATATGCCCTCTAAGTCACAATATTTTTCTATGTTCTCATTTTTAAATTTCATGCCTTCATCACTTTTTATATGAATTATTTTATATCCCTTTTCATTCTAAATTCTCCTGCAAAGTTTGGTGAGTTGTTCACATGATTCATTATTATGTGCAAGAAATAATACCCATTTGAACCTAGAAAAGTCATCCACAATTACAAAAGCATAAGATTTGCCACCAAGACTTTGCACAGAATTAGGTCCAAACAAATCTAAGTGCAGCATCTCTAGAGGTCTAGTAGTAGATATGAGTTTCTTTTTTCTTAAAACTAGACTTTGTTTGCTTACCCATTTGACATGCATCACAAATTTTATCTTTTACAAAAGACATCTTAGGCAAGCCTTTTACCAGTTCTTTTCCAATTCATCATTTTCTTTGGTCATTTTGCCTAACAGTTTAGATACACGAATATATTCAAGTTGTAATTTTCTAAATGTAAGCATGCAATCAAAATCAGAATCAGATGAGCAAAATGAAGATAATGAACTAGAGGACGATATCCCATCATTGTGTGCCATCAAGCACAAATTAGCGACCTCCGAGTCACTGTGGTTTGAATCTGAATCGCTACTGCTTAACTTATCCCATGAGGTGCTCGCCTTCATAGATTTCTTCTTTTTCCTTATTTCTTTTTTTAGTAATGGGCGGTCAGGTTTAATGTGCTCGATCTTATTGCAGTTGTAACATGTGGGAGCATTTGAATTTTCTTTTCTTTTGCTAGGCTCTCCCTTTTCAATAGTAGATTCCCTTTATTTTTTAAATGACTTTCTGTTTTTCCTGAAAAATCTACTAAACTTTTTGGTTAACATAGTCATATCCTCATCAGTGTCGGATCCACTGCACTCACTAGATGTGTTCATGAGGTTTTTAATGCAATCACTTTCTTAGCCCTATTATACTCATTAAGTCTCTCATTTATGGCTAGTTCATAAGTGATCAAGGAACCTATCAGTTCATCTAGAGACATGGCCTTAAGGTCTCTACCCTCAGCAATGGTCATAGCTTTGGCTTCCCAAACATAAGGCAAGCCTCTAAGGATTTTCCTAACCATCTCATATGTGGGATATGTCTTTCCTAATGCATGCAGTGAGTTAATAATGTGTGTGAATCTAGTGTACATGCTCTGAATGGACTTACCTACATTCATCCTAAAGGCCTCATACTCACTAGTCAACATATCTCTTTTACTGTCTTTTACATCTCTAGTACCCTCATATATGACCTCTAATTTATCTCATATTTCTTTAGTAGTAGAGCATGCCATAATTCTGTTAATTTCATTAACATCAAGACTACAGTACAAAATATTCATGGCAGTAGCGTTTAAACTAACAGCTTTCATATCAACATCATCATATTCTTCTTTAGTCTTAGGAACTCTAGCGGTACCCTCAGTTTTCATAGGGACATAATTTCACTTAGAGACAATCTTCCACACCTTCCAATCAGTATTCTGAAGGTAGATGTGCATCCTCTTTTTCCATAAGGTGTAATTAACACCACTGAAAACAAGAGGTCGTGTGGAAGATGGTCCCCCAGGAAAGGGAGTCATAAAGCTATGAGTCATATGTGATCTTTTGCAAATTAACAGCTAGTCTATGCTACGTAGCTCTGATACCAATTGTTAGCTTTATCGTGACCCCAAAAGGGGGGTGAAATGGAATTTTTAATTTTTAAGCTCTAGGTCAATCAACTAACACCAGTATATTCATAACCCTATGTTCAATCCAGAGCAAGTAATGTAAATGTATACCAGAAAAAAGATAAAGCAATTTAATCAAACAAACATGCACCAGAAAGCATTAAAGTAAGGGTGACACACAGAGATCTTATCGAGGTTCGGCCAATTGCCTACATCTAACAAGCACAAGGATTACCACTATAACTTGCTCACTTAAAGGGTGGAGCGGCACCTATCTTATAGGGCTGGAATACCGCCCCCTCAGGCCACGTCTAGAAACACTCAGATTTACAAACAAATGGTACAATGAAATAGTGCTTTCACGTAAATTAGATTTGTACCCAAATAATACACTCAATCAAATACGCATCAATAGCATGGATATAGTGTAAGCTCAATGATGCAAGATTTGTTCTATCAATACTCAACACAGTATAGTCAATATAAAGTTCAAAAGTATTCAACACAATACGATCAGTATGATGCTCAAGAATAATCAACACAAGCAGTGGCTTGGAATCTAAACAGAATATTTCAACAAAACATTAATATTCCAAGTATACTAGGTAGATAATCAAACTAGTTTCAGAATGGTTTTCTTCACTAAAATAAGCACAAAGCTAGTTTGAAAAGATTGCTTGCTTGTTTGAAAAATTCTTTACACACCAAAAACAAAGCTCTTAGACACTTGCAATGAAATGCAAATATCCTAAACTTTCTTGGTTTAATCCCACACGAGATTTATAAAGGAGAAATCTGTGAGATAAACCTAAGTTATGCTCCTAATAAAATAAATTCCAAGTACACACAACAACGGGAGTATTAGCACAGAGCAACAATCACATAAAAAAAATGGAACTCTCACACTCTCGAATTTTATCAGAGGGATGCAAGTTTGAAAGTGTTAGGGTAGAAAATGGAGTTTCAAGAGAGAGAAAATTTTTTGCTAATCACTTTTCTTAGTTCTTTTTTTAATTGAGCAAATGGACTCATATTTATAGCCCGGTAAAAAATTATTACCATTCGGGATATAATGGGCATTATTAAAAAGTCTCAAAAGATTAAAATTCAATTAGCCTGAAATAACCCTATTTTATCGCGGTTAATTTATTTTAACCAGTTGGAGTTCAGGTGGCTGAACCGAGGTTCGGTCGCTCGAATAGACACAGCAATAAAAGTGTTCTAGGCTAATTCAGTCACCCATGTCTTTGTTCGACAGCCTGAACAAAAGTCAAAAACATTTGTTCGTAGGTTCGGGTGCCCAGTCCTGGGTTTGATTAACCAAACTAGGTCGTTCGGTCACCTGAGCCACTTTTTGAACTGAGGTGGTTGGTCGCCCGAGTTGGTGGGATGTTCTACTCAAGGTGTTCGGGCACCTGAGGAAAATGTGCACAATTAAGGTTCGGTCACCTGAGGGTAGGCCAACATTTTGACCTTCAAGGTTCGGGCGCTCGAGGAGTTTTGTACTCCAAAGGTTCAGTCGCCCGACCCCTCTTAGCTTGCTTAGATATGATCAATTTTAGCACAATTTTTTCACACTCATATTTTATGCAATGTGTGTGTGAGAGTGTTGGAGCCTAGGGTCTTGCTATGGTCTTAGTTGAGCTTACACTATATCTTGTGTGCATGATGTGCATATGATAAGCATACATCCACATGCTTAAGTTACTATTACAGACCCATATTATTACAAATCGATATGAATTTCAATTACAAATTACAAATATTCATGGTCTTCTTGTTTTCTCAAGTGTCCTTCCTTGGAATATTGATTTGAACATGCACAAGCACTTGGTAATCATCAAATATTGGTATTTGTCATTATCAAAACCAGGTGCGACCTATAAATTCAACAACTAAATTTTTGACGTGTTGGTCATCACACTACTAAGTTCTGAGTTGCTAATTCTCATCTAGAAGGAACTTGGTGAATTCTTAACTTGAGTTTCATTGTATTTCATATTGATATTTAGTATTGAAGTACATAGTATTTGAAATTGTACTAATCTGCTCTTTGTGAGAGTGTCATTGTACGGAGCTTTTTTTTTTTTTTTTCTTGAAAATTCCAGGTTGTTGGATCATTGACCAAGTGTGGGGTATCACTTGGAGAGGCACTGCTCTAGCCTATTGAAGGAGTGACCGAGTGTGGGGTATCACTTGGAGAAGCATTGCTATATCCTACTTAAGGAGTGTTTGAGCATGGGGTATCGCTTGTAAAAGGTTTGTTTCGCCCTGAAAGGAATGGCATAGTAGAATCCTTTGGTGGTATTGACTAAAGGCGAGGACGTAGGCTGAGGATAAGTCAAACCTCATAAAAAATATGGGGTCACTCTCTTTCCCTATTCTTTTTAATTTCCGACAAATATTAACTGCGTAGATGATTTAAATTTCCTAATCATAAAAACTATGTGGATTAGATATTAAATAAACTAAAGCTTAATTTGTTTTTGGGAATTTTCAGAAACCGAAAGGAACTACGTTAGTTAATTAATACAAATTGGAAACCGTAAGGGAGTACGTTGATTGGTTCAACACCCAAGACTTGTTAACTAAAAGTTTATTTAAGGTCTAAGTTTTTGGAAAGAGTGTTGGATTACATATTGAGCATTATATTGAGAAATAAAATCCATTAATACCGGGCTTGAATCAATTATATACACATGGCTGCAAACAAGAAAATATCTTGAATTCTTGTAAAAGCTGAGAATTCCCAAGAAGCTGCATATTATATCTTAAGTTGGTATCTTTGGTTGGTTAATTTAAAGTTGTTGATTGATTGTTGGTTGATTGTTTAAGTTTTGATTACTTGTGTTGTGTTAAGTATTGGTTTGTGGTTTGAATAATTAACTAAGTCTTGCTAGGTATTAGTTGAATTAATAAAAGGCCAAAGAATTCATAAAAAGAATTAAAAGAAATTTTAATAATCCAATTCACCCCCTCCCCCTTTTGGGACAACTCCTTAACTTTCAATTGGTATTAGAGAGGGATTATAACAAATCCTAACAAGTAGTTATATAAATATCTATATGGCACACCTAGGAGTAGCTCCCTTTGGAGAGGGTCAATCCTCAACTAGGCCTTCCATCTTTTGTGGTTTAAATTACACATTTTGGAAACAAAGGATGAGAATATATATTCAAATAATGTGTTGACCTTATAGGTCACACCCGGTTTTGATAATGACAAATACTTAGGTATTTGATGGTTTTCAAGTATATATGCAGGTTCAAATGAATATCCCAAGGAATGACACTTGAAGCAACTAGAAGACCCTGAAGACCTTTTCATTTGTAATTGTAAATTCAATATTTGTAATATGGGTCTGTAATTGTAACTTAGGATGTGGTCTGTATTTATCTTACCTGCACATCATGCATATTGGATATATGGTACGCTCAAAATGACCATAGGGGCTAAATGATCTTAGGGCACCCTTCGGTCGACCGACGCCGGATTTTTGGGACTATCCCAAAACCCTTGAAAAGACCCTAGTATGACTCTAGGTCCCAACACTCACACGCATAGCATATAATATATAGGAGTGTTGAAATTGTGCTTGAATTGAAAATTTCTTAGCAATGTAAGAGAGCTCGGGCAACTGAACCCTTGGAGTACAAAACTCCTCAGGCACCACGAATGTTGACAAGTCAACATGTTGACCAGGCTCTCGGGTGACCGAATTAAAAAGCGCTTATCTTCCTCAGGCACTCGAATGCCTCGAAAGGGACAATTGACCAACTCGGGAGACCGATAGTTTTAGTTCAAAAAGGGCCTCGGGCGACTGAACACATGAGTTCAGGCCATCGAAAAGTGGACCTGGCACTCGAAGTCATGTAGCTTTGCTACTGACTTTAATTCGGGTTGCCGAAGCTCTATCCGGGCAACCGAACTCATTTAAATTACTTTTATTCCTGAGTCAGGTCAGGCGACCGAACCAAGGTTCAGCCACCCGAACCTCGCCCGGTTAAAATTAGTTTAACCGCGGGTAAACAGGGTTATTTCGACCTAATTGCATTTTTATCATTTGAGACTTTTTTAATTATTCCCATCATATCCCAAACGGTTACATTTTTACCCCTGGTTATAAATATGAGTTCATTTGCAAGATTAGAGTAAGATTAACAAGTAGCTTAGCCAAAAAAATCCTCTCTTTTGAAAATACACTCTTTGGCCAAATACTCTCAAACTTCCATTCCTTTGATATATTCTAAGATTTTGAGAGCTCTTTTTGTGTGATTATGATTACTAAATCTTGCTAAATACTCCCACTTGTTTGTGTGATTGAGATATTCTTTTTGGGGAGTTTAGCTTAGGTTTATCCCATGGATTTTCATATTATAAATCTTGTGTGGGGATAAACCAAGGAAGCTTAGGGTATTTGCATCTTTATTGCAAGTATCCAATAGCTTGATTTTTGGTGTGCAAAAAAATATTTCAAACAAGCAAATATTTTCAAACTAGTTTTGTGCATATTACATTGAAGAAAATTTTCTTAAACTAGTTTGATTATCTGATTCGTATACTTGAAATATTGATTTGCTATTGAAATACTCTTTTTAGATTCCAAGATATTGCTTGTGTTGAACACTCTTGAGCATCATACTGATTATATTGTTCCAAGTGTTGTTTGTATAAAACTTGCATCACTGAGCTTACACTATATCCATGGTATTGATGTGTATGTGAATGTACGTATTTGGGTACATATCTGCTTTACGTGAAAGCACTATTTCTGTACCATTTATTTGAGCGAATACTATTGTATTTCTAGGAGTAGCCTAAGGGGGCGGTAATCCAGTCCAATAAGGATTGTGTAGGTTGAGGTCAGCCCTGTGTTAATTAACCTGGTTGTAAAGGTTAAGGTCAGCCCTGTGCTAATTGACCTGGTTGTATTAGGTGTCGCTCCATTCGTTTAAGTGAGTAAGTATAGTGGTAATCCTTGTGCTTGTTAGCCAAGGCGGGGACGTAGCAATTGGCCGAACCTCGATAACATTTCTGCGTGTAACCTTTAATTTATTGTTCTTTGGTGCATGTGTGTTTGATTAAATTGTTCTATTTACTTTCCAGTATACATTTTCATTACTTGCACTAGATTGACCATAGGGTTGTGAATATACTGGTGTTAGAATCTTTACCTAGGGATTAAATTTTTAAAAATACCAATTCACCCCCAAGCCCCGCGCGCGAGCGCTTAGGTTCACGACAAAGCTAACACAATGGATTGGAAGGCTTGGAAAGTTGTCACACATGGTAACCTAATTCCTACAAAACTTGTAGATGGAAAAGAAGTACCCAAAGAAGAAAAAGATATGACTGACAATGACCATAAGATGTTACAAGTTAACTCTAATACAATAAATGCCTTATATTGTGCATTTGATATTAATGAATTCAATAGAATTATGGCATGTAAAACAGCAAAGGAAATTTTGGATAAACTAGAAGTAACCTATGAAGGCACCATAGATGTTAGAGACAATAGGATTGATATGTTGACTAGTGAATACGAAACCTTTAGGATGAATTCTGATGAAACCATCACAAGCATGTACACTAGGTTCACACACATCATAAACTCACTAAATGCTTTAGGGAAAACATATTCCACCTATGAAATGATTCAGAAAATGCTTAGAGGACTTCCTTCAATATGGGAACCAAAAGTCACAACTATAACGGAAGGAAGAAATCTTAAAAGTACATCCCTAGATGAACTCATAGGATCATTTATCACATATGAGATGTCCATGAATGAAAGAAGTGGTAAATCTAAAGCTTAAGAATCTATAGCCTTTAAAGCATCAAAAGAAAACTCTAGTGATGAAGATTAAGAAGATGAACTAGCCTTCATATCCAAGAAACTTATAAGAATACTAAGAAGGAAGAATAAATTCAAAAGAAAAATCCAAAACTCAAGTTCAGATAAGGAAGAAACTAAGAAGAAAGAAACAGAGAAAGAACTACCTATATGCTATAATTGCAAGAAAGTCGGACACCTAAAATCAAATTGTCCAAAACTTAAGAAAGATTCTAAAAAGAAAAAGAAAAAAGCAATGAAGACCGCTACATGGGATAATCTAAGTTCTAGTAGTTCCGATAACGAATCAAGTTGTAACGACCTGCTTGTCTTATCATATATTAAAACCTAATAAATAAAATAGTCAACTCGAACCCGGGGGTAACGGGGACACCTGGCAAACACAGCGGAAACCTAAGCAGCTGTAAATGTAAATCACATTATTATAACCACAAAATACATAATACCAGAGTCATAATCCAAAACACTATATTTATGAACAATCTCCAAAAAATTACAGAATATAAACATATCTAGGAACTCACAACACCAATCTACTGTTCTTAGATCAAAACCTACCCTCCTAGCAGGGTAGTACTGTACTAACTCAACGATGGCCTCAATCCACCGGTCCCTTTGGATTTCTTGAAAATCATTTAAGTTCGGGGGTGAGATACTTCTCAGTAAGGAAAAATAAACTAAATACAGTTGTGTGGCAACATGAATATTTAGTACTATAATACATATACAGTACATTTCATAAGTTGAAAAACATTCATCATAACATACTGAATAATCGTATACTTTCATAGTTTCTAATAATTCATATTGATCATGAAATATCTAATATAACTGTAATACTGAAAATCTTCCCAAGATGAATAGCTAGCTGGTGTCATGTATTACCCCCCATGACGGGTTGTGTAGCCCGAAGGTGGGACCCAACAATGGCTGGCCGACCATTACTGAGTCAAAAATGTCTATAAGTACGATGGGCCCGCCACACCCTGGTCCGAACTGCCAGGTGGACGTCTACAACTCTACACTGAAAGTTACATCGACTATCCATCTTCCATCCCCTTATGGGGTGGTTAGCACAAGTCTGAACATAAATATATGATCTGTATAGCAATGGTATCGTGCTCCTGTAACTAAACTAAACTACCATCCGGGTTCTGATAACATATAATACGTGATAATATACTTGTTTAACATAAAAAGTTTAATAGTTTTTTCTGTAATAACATACATGCGCATATATGGCCTTACGCCGATTTCTTTCATATCTGCGGCCTTGTGCCGAACATTTCATAAATACGGCCTTGCACCAAAATCATACGTAAAACAGGATCTTGCGCTAGCTATCAATCATGGCCTTGCGCCGAACATTTCATACATATCATTTTGAGTAAATAATTCATTTATCATGTATTTTGAAACTATAATGTACTGTAATATTTCACAATTCCTGAAAACATACTTTATTCATAAAATTACCATATTATAATACTTCCCACGTAAAATAATATTCATGCCACACATTGTTGTATAAAACCATACATTATATTCTGAAATCATAATTTGTGGTGTTTCATACATATATATACATCTCAACATAATAGCAGTATTTTTCCAAATATACATTTTCTCCATGATATACAAATATAATACATGCTTTCCTGAAAATTAATTTGCTCATAAATATTAATAATTTACGTCGAAAATAACTGCTTTAGTTTATTCCCTTACCTGACACCGAGAAAAACCCCTTAAAAATCTACTCATCCTGCGCCCGCAGGGTTCCCCATTCAACACCCTAAATTCAACAACTCCCAGAACTAAACTTCAGTATTTTTCCATGAATATCATTTCCTATAACTACGGTAAGACCAAATTTGGCATATAAAGTCTTACCTTAACCCAGGGATGATTTCCAACTCTGCCCCACCAACGATCCGCTCCAGTAGATTTGGAGAGAACTTCCCTAAGAGCGTCGTGATGGCCTCAGATCATCAATCCGGCAAACAACGGAACTGAAATCAAAGAGAGAGGAGAGAGAAATCGTAGGGAGGAGAGAGAGAAAAAGAGTGAGAATTTTTTTATTTTTCTACGTAAAACTGAGTTTTTAGCACTATTTATACTATGGCCTTCGTATACGAGTCACGTCACCTTGTCGACGAGGTCAAGAAAGTTACTCGTTGACAAACTCCCCCCCTCGTTGACGAAATTCAAAGTCGCCTAAATATCCTCTTGGTATCTTCTCATCAACGAAGCATACCCTCGTCGACGAGCCCATAGTGCAACGTCGTCGACGAACGCGAAAGGCTGCTGCCTCTTTCTGTTATTGTTTCCATTTTTCTCCCTCCCTATTATTTAAATACCAATATTCTTTGGGTTGTTACACAAGTGACCAAGAGGTTGCTTGCTATACGACATAGGATGATGAGGAAAGCTCCTCATCCAAATCAATTAATGATTCCTGCAGTGAGTCATCTAATGAATCCGATGATGAAAGTATGTCTTCCTATGAAGAACCTCAAAATGAATTATTAAAGTTTCATAAGATCTTAGTTAATGTGACTCAACGAAACACATCATTGAAAAACAAGAATGAATAAGCAATGAAAAAGTGATTTAAGACTTGTTGAAAGTGAAAAAGAGTTAAAAATCCATAGACTAGAAAGCAAGAATGAGAAGGTAATAAAAGAACTAGAAAGACTTAAGTCCAAAACTCCCATGGATAATGAAAAAGACTTATATATTTCTGAATTAAAAAATAAAATCAGTAAGATGTCTCTAGACCAAGTAAAGATGTAAGAAAAGTATTTTGGGGTATAATGGCATATCATATGAGGTTATTTTGGGGTTTTCATATGACACTATATATACGTTGTAGCTGAAGGTTGAAAACCCAAAGTAGTTTTTCATCTGATAATGATAATTGCACATAGACTCCATACACATAGGGACATTATCGAATCATGTAAATTCATGATATTCTTTTTCTTTTTGATTTTCTTTAACTTTCATATTTATTGTGTATAAGCATGCATAATCTTAGGGCGTAATTTCACAAAAAAGGCGTCGCAACGTTCCGAATAATCGATTTGGATTAAAGAAAAGACAAAGAGAGAGAGAGAGAGAGAGAGAGAGAGAGAGAGAGAGAGAGAGAGAGAGAGAGAGAGAGTAGAGAGAGATTTTGTGCAAAAGTTAGAGAAATCAAAATAGAAAGAGACAAAGAGTGACATTTGTGCGAGAGAAAGAGAAAGAAGCAGAGAAAAGAAAAAAAAATAGAGAGAAAGGGGAGGAGAGAAGGAGAGAGTGAGAGACAAAGAGAGGGATTCGTGCGAGAGAGAGAGAGAGAGAGAGAGCGGAGAGAAAAAGAGAGAGTGAGAAGGAGAGAGAACAAATGCAGAGAAAAGAAAAAAAAAAGGAAAAAGGTTTTTATATGTATTAGTGGGACATGTGTCACCGTACGGATGGTGACATGTGGCACACTCAGGACCATGCGTTTAGGAAGCAACGTGGCACGATTTTAGTTGTCCATTATGTGTTTTCTCCGAACAACCAAATAGCTGTCACATCAGCAATCTAAGAAAAATTCCCAAAGTCAACCAAAATTTGCCACGTGGCAGGTAGGGGTGAGCATAATTTGGGGAAACCTGAATTAACCAACCAATTTCGATCGGTTCGGTTCGGTTAAGAAATAAGGTCGGTTCGGTTCGGTTACGATTTTACTAAACTTTAGTTAATCAATTATCGATTCGGTTAAGATAAATTTAATTCGGTTAACCAAATTAATTGATTTAATAATTAATTAACATTTAAAATTAAATTAGTATGATATATATGATATGTTAAAGGCAGGATGGGGGAAAGACGGAGCGGAGGCCAGGGCTATGTGTTTTTCCTTGTTAGGGATGTAGTGTGTCATGTCAGAGAAGATTATTGAACTGTTTTATTACTGGTATAGGGGAAGTGAGCACGGGGTTAAAGAGATCGGGAGGCCTACCCATTGTTTTTAGGGGGCCTTGAAAGAAGGAATCAATGAATCCTTGAGGAGAAGAAATAGAGATGTCAGTACGATAGGATCATTGAAGAAATTGATTTTGAGTATTCTGTTTTGAATGTAATGGGTAGACAATAGCATTGATATATATTATTTTGGTTAGTTTTGTGGGAAATTTGTGTGTATATCCCCATCTTGTTTTCTTTTTGATGCATACTGTTTGTCTACATGGGTCATATCCCCATGCTTTGGTGCCTTTTTTTTTTTAATTTTATAATAAAGGAAAGTATATTAGTTTGGGAAAACATTTACAATTATATTATGTTTTAATAATTAATTTCAAATTATTTTGGTTAAATTCGGTTAACCGAATTACCCTACAAGGTAATTTGGTTGGGGGTGGTTCGATGAGCTCCCTTTGTTTTATCGGTTCAGTTAACAGATATCATTAACCAAAAATTTTAATTAATTCGGTTAATTAACCGAATTTGGCCGAATTAACCATTTGCTCACCCCTAGTGGCAGGTGACGTCGTGTTGACCTTACCCTATTACAAGAAATTAAAAAAAAAATAAAAATAAAAAGACCCGAGTCAGCTTGAGTTGACTCGATTCAGATTGGTTGAACCGATCTAACCCATCAGAAACGCCGATTTATTTATTTAGTTTAAAAATATGATTTTTAATTAAAAGTTTAAATTTTTTAAAATTAGAAAAATAGTAAAAAAAAAAATCAGAACTTTTTTTTAAAAAACTATATATAATGAATTATTTGAGTTATTTTTGACTCAGATAACAAAAAATGAAAAAAGAAAAAAAATGCCAAAAATTGAGAAAAAGTTTAAAAATCGTAAAGAATTGTAGAAAAAATGTTGAAAATTTTTTAGAAAAATCTCAATCTTTTTTTAAAAATCTAGGAATGTTTTAAAGACTCTTTTTAATCAAAGTTGATGAATTTGTTTGACTATTTGTATATGCTCTATCTTTATGTGTGTGCATCCCAATAATTAAACAAAGGTTGAAGAGGTATTTCAGACTTCACCTATATTAATTATGAGGAGGGGGTTTATCTAATAAGATCCGCCCCTTTGGAGGTCATATTAGAAATTCCTAAATCACATCTTCTTTAACATTTTCTTTTAAAATTTTAATATTTTTTTATTTTTTTAAAAAAAGCAAATTAAAGACCATTAGATTTAGTTTAGGGATAATTTATGACTTCTCTTTTTAATTGTAACGACCCAAAAAATAATGGTATTTAAATAATAAAAGAAAGGGAAATGGAAATCGGAAACAGAAGGAGGCAATCGATGACGTTGCATTTTCAAAAGGATAAATCCCAGGAATTTTTCAGCTCCTCGTCGACATATACAGGGGACTCGTCGACGAGGGTATAACAGGAGCTCATCGACGAGGATGGGATTCGTCCACAAAAATATAATTGGGCTTATCGAAGAGGTGACGTGGCTTGTCAACGAGGAAATACCGAGGGGATGATTTTGGGGTTTCTGAATTACGTCGACGAAGGGGAGAGTTCGTCGACAAATTTTGTATTGACCTTGTCAACGAGGTGACGTGGCTCGTCAATGAAGACCACAGTTTAAATCGGCCTAAAGTTCATTTTCGGCTGAAATTTTCTATGCAGATCTTTTCTCTCTCCTACCTTCGGTCCCTCCTCCTTCTCTCTTCGATTTTGGGCCAGATTTCTGCCGATTCAAGGATCTGAAGCCACCACGACGCTCTTAGGAAAGTTCTCTGCACATCTGCAGGAGCGGATCGTCGATGGGACTGAAGTGAAAACCATCCCAAATCCAGGGTAAGACTTTCTACTCAATATTTGGATTTTTGGCAGTTGTAAAAAGTGTTATACACTTAGAAATACTGAACTTTAGTTCTGAGGAATGTTGTTTCCAAGGTGTTGAGTTGGGAACCCTGCGGGTGCGAGACAAATTTTCTTAGGGGTTTTTTAGGAATCAGGTAAGGGGATAAACTAAGCTAGTTCTTTTTAAGAAAATGTATGTATATATAGCATTTGATCTCAGGAAAGTAAATATGTTCATATATATATATGATTTATATTTGAGAAAACACTGTTGAAAATGATGGTATGTTGAATATATGAAAAATCTGTTAGTGTGACATGAGTATAAAATGTTATGAAATACTGTTTTCTGGAAATGTGATTATGATACGGATTTTTATAATGGAAAATCGGCATACGGGCTGAGATTTTTATATGTTTTGTCAATGTACGGGTCGTGCTATGTGAATGATTTGCCAATGTACAGGCTGAGTTATGAATATATTTTGCCGGCGTATGGGCCGTGCTATGGATGTGATTTGCCAGCGTACGGGCTGAGCTATGATATGATTTGCCGGCGTATAGGCCGAGCTATGGATGTGATTTTCTAGCGTACGGGCTGTGTTGCGATATGATTTTTCGGTGTATGGGCTGAGCTATGGTAAAATGTGTAATATCGGCGTACAGGCCGATGATTTTTATGATATACGTATATATGCAAAATGATATGATTGATCTGATAATTAATGATATGAAATATCCATGTATCACAGTTTCAGTATATGTTATACGATATCAGAACCTTGTTGGCTTAGTCTAGGCTAGCACTTGCACAACACCGTTGCTATGTGTCCATGGTCTTCATGATCATGATATTTGTGTTAACGCCGCTGTACAGAGTGGTGTGAGATTGGATGGTCGATGTGGTTTTTAAGAAATGTGTGAGCGCCCCTGGTGTACAGACCAGGTGAGGCAGACCCATCAGACTTACAGACTATATTTTTTACTTGGCAGTGGTCTACCAACCATTGTCAGGTTCCGCCTTCAGGCCACACAACCCAGTCATATGGGGGTAATACATGACAATAGTCAGCTAACCTACTAGGAATGTTTTTGTGTTATTATTATATGAGATGAAATATGATTATGAAAATGCAGTATGTTCTGCCATGTTTTGATGATATATATATGTTTTCCCATATTTGACAAAACAGTTACTGAATATGTTCTGTATGATATATGTATAACACGAAATACTCATGTTGCCACACACTGGTATTAGTTTATTTCCCTTACTAAGAGGTGTCTCACCTCAAAATTTTATAAATATTTCAGGAGCCCCTGATAGGAGAGCGGGTAAAGCCCCGCTGATCTAGTACGGTAGATCTACCCTTCCAGAAGGGTAAGTATTTTGATAGGGTCGGATGTATTTTGGGAAAATGGCCCTAAGACTTTTTTTTGGGTTGGGTGTTGTGTATATATATATATATATAGTGATTGTAGTAACTTTGGTATTGTGATGTATGGTATAATGAGGTGTTTGTGATTTATGTTTCCTGCTGCATAGGCTTCCGTGATGTATTTCTGATGTATCCCTGGTACCTATGGGTTCAGGTGGATTATGATCTACTAAGATTGGTGATATTGATTTTATTTTATTATAAAAAATATATATATATGGAAATTAAGCAGGTCATCACAGTGTGGTATCAGAACCTAGGTTGCTAGGTTTTGTAGAATTTAGAATGCAGCGGAAACAATACCAAAGTTTAGGAAATGGTTTGAGGTTTTGTTCTACAATCTAGAGGAAGGACTTCCATGGTATTTTCTGTGTTTTTCCTAGGGTGACAATTTCAGGAAAGCCATAGTAAGCTATTGTCGGGTTGTGTTCCTAGAATGTAGGATTGAGGATTAGAAATAAGTTAGAAATGTTGAGATAAGTGGTGAGGATAGGTGGGTAAATTATGAGGATAGGATTACTGAGTTGCAATTACTATTTTTTAGGATGGATCCAGGAGGAAGTAGTGCCCATGTGAGTGGCAGTGACGGAGCAGGACCATCAGGTGCAGCTAGGACCAACTCTGACGCAGTATTACGTAGCATGGCTCAGCAGGTTATAGTTAAGATCGCTAGGAGCTCGAGGGAGCAAAGTGGTCCATCTGCAGGCCATGGGTGCACTATAGAAAAGTTTACGAAGATGAATCCTCCGGCGTTCTCAGGTGGAGTTGATCCTGCAGCCGCTAAGAACTTGATGCAAGAGACCGAGAAAGTTTTGGCAATATTATAGTGTACATAGGAACAGAAAGTCCTCTTCGCCACCTATAGACTAACAGGAGAGGCCGAGAGGTGGTGGACTGCGGTGAGACTGCTGGAGCAACTGAGGGTGACTCCGATAGCGATGACATGGGATCGGTTTAAAGAACTATTCTTCGATAGATATTTTCCAACTATTGTTAGGGAGGCTAAAGTAGAAGAGTTCCTGAATCTAAAGTAGGGATAGTTATCCATCTAGCAGTATGCGGCACGTTTCATCGAGCTCTCTCGTTTCGACCAATACATTGTTCCTGATGAAGTGAAGAAAGCGAGGCAGTTTGAGATAAGCTTAAAGCGGAGTATATTCAAGCAGGTGGTGGTGCTGCGGATCCAGGACTTTGCTGAGTTAGTTGATAGGGTAGCCTTGGTAGAGATTGGTGAGAGTCTTGATGGAGAGGAGCAGGGATAGAGGAAGAGATCTGCATCTACTGGCTACCAGTAGGGTCATAGACCAGGTCAGTGGAGGAGAGGAAACCATGGTAGAGGGCGGAGGCAGGAGACAGGAGGATGCAAGGTGCCAGCGGGGAAGGGTCCTTCAGCCTGTTAGACTTGTGATAGGAGACACTGGGGAGAGTGTCGAGCTGGTGGTGTGGTGTGCTATCGCTGCAATAGATCGGGGCACATGGTGCGAGACTACCCTACCCCACCAGATGTTGTTCCAGCTCCCAGACTATATCGGGGAGGTTATCAGGCGCCATGTGGGGGCCAGCAGAGGAATGCGGCTCCAGCCAGGGTGTTTACTCTGACGTCGAGTGAGGTTAAGACGGCCAGTGACGTGGTGACAAATATAGTTATTATGCTTTCTTTTAAAGTTATTGCATTGTTTGATTCAGGAGCTATACACTCATTCGTGTCTTCGGGGTGTGTTAAATTATATGGGGCTGAAACACAATCATTAGATGTTGAATTGTTAGTATTTACACCGACTGGGTTAGCAGTAAGATGTAGTAGGGTGCTCTGGGATTGTCCAGTTGATATTCAAGGAAAGACTTTGTCTATTGATTTGATTGTACTGGACATGCACAGGTTTGATGTTATTTTTGGCATGGATTGACTAGCAGTTAATTTTGCCAACATAGATTGTCGAGCACGAGAAGTGATATTCAGATCTCAGGGGGAAGTAGAATTCAAATTCGTAGGGTCGCGAGTGCAATCTCCGCCTCAGCTAGTTTCAGCTATTCAGGCCAGAAGACTACTATTGAGTGGTTGTCAGGGGTTTGTGGGTGTTGTGAAGGAGATGTTAGAGAATGAATTGAAACTTTCTAGCACGCCTGTAGTAAAGGAGTTTACATATGTTTTCCTAGACAAGTTACCAGGCTTGCCACCCGATCGTGAGGTAGATTTCCCTATTAATCTACCTTCCGGTACAACGCTAATTTCTAAAGTACCTTATTGGATGGCGCCAGTAGAATTGGCAGAATTGAAGAATCAGTTGCAAGATCTGCTTGATAAGGGCTTCATACGACCCAGTGTATCTCCGTGGGGAGCTTTAGTTTTATTTGTGAAAAAAAAAATGGGATTATAAGGATGTGTATAGACTATGGGAAGATTAATAAAGTGACAATCAAGAACAAGTATCCTCTACCTCGTATCGACAATTTTTTTTACCAACTCCAGGGTACACGGGTGTATTTGAAGATTGATCTCAGATCCGGCTACCATCAGGTAAAAGTGAAAGCAGAAGACGTCTCGAAGACGGCCTTCAGGACCAGGTACGAGCATTACGAGTTTCTTGTTATGTCGTTTGGTTTTATGAATGCTCCTACGGTATTTATAGATTTGATGAACAGAGTCTTCCACCAATACCTAGACCAGTTTGTTGTTATTTTTATTGATGAAGTATTGGTCTATTCAAGGAGCTATGAGGAGCATGAGACACACTTGAGGCGGGTTTTGCAGACACTTCGGGAAAAGAAGTTGTACGCCAAGTTCAGTAAATGTGAATTATGGCTTGAGAAGGTCGTGCTCTTGGGGCATGTTGTATCTGGATACGGTATTTCTGTGGATCCTAGCAAGATTGAGGCGGTAGTGAATTGGGCTAGATCGAGAAATGTCCAGGAGATTAGGAGTTTCTTGGGGCTAGCTGGCTATTACCACCGTTTCGTTGAGGGATTCTCAGCTTTGTCAAGACCTTTGACACGACTGACAAGGAAGAATGTCAGATTTGAGTGGGACAATAGTTATGAGCAGATTTTCAAGAACTAAAGCAAAGATTAGTCACAGCACCAGTATTGGTTATCCCATCAGTGAGTGAGGAGTATATCATTTACAGTGATGCGTCCTTAAAGGGACTTGGCTGTGTATTGATGCAGCATGGCAAGGTAGTGGCGTAAGCGTCCATGCAGTTGAAAGAATATGAAAAGAACTACCCTACACATGATCTTGGATTGGCTGCAGTGGTACACGCATTGAAAATTTGGAGGCATTACCTGTACAGCGAGCAGTGTGAGATTTTCTCCGACCACAAGAGTTTAAAGCATTTCTTCACGCAGAAGGAACTGAATATGAGGCAGAGAAGGTGGTTGGAGCTTATTAAGGATTTTCATTGTACCATCAATTATCACCCAGGGAAAGCAAACATGGTAGTTGATGTATTGAGCAGGAAATCAAGGGAACCAGTGTTGGCGGCTATGGAAATCCAGTATCCAATCATGATGGATCTGGAGAGACTCGACACAGAGTTGGTAGAGAGTGATCCTCCAATGTGTATGGTCAGCCTAGTAGTACAGCCTACTTTGCAAGAAATAATTAAAACTGCTCAAAAGGAAGACCCAGAATTAGTAGAGGTGATAGACATAGTACAGAGTGGTCAGGGGGAGGAATTCAGTATTGCAGATGACGGAGCTTTACGGTTCCGTTCCAGATTATACGTTCCTACTGATACTGAGAACAGGAAGACTATTTTAGAGGAGGCTCACAGATCTTTGTATATAGTTCATCCTGGAAGTACGAAGATGTACAGGGATCTACGAGAGTCGTACTAGTGGAGTGGTATGAAGAGAGAGATCACCGAGTACGTAGCCCAGTGTTTGACGTGCCAGCAGGTAAAGGCTGAGCACCAGAGGCCAGTAGGGCATTTGCAACCGTTATTTATCTCAGAGTGGAAGTGGGATCATATATTTATGGACTTCGTGACAGGACTGCCGATGGCATTACATGGCTAGAATGCCATCTGGGTGATTGTTGACCGTTTAACTAAGACCGCCCACTTTTTACCTACTAAGATCAGCTACTCCCTTAACCGTTTCACGAAGATTTACATTCAGGAGATAGTTCGTTCTTATGGGGTGCCAGTATCCATAGTGTCAGATCGAGACCCGCGTTTTACGTCACGTTTTTGGAAGAGTCTGCAGGAAGCACTAGGGTCTCAATTGTCATTTAGCATGGCATTCCATCCTCGGTCAGATGGGCAGACTGAGAGGACGATACAGACATTAGAGGATATGCTTCGTGCGTGCATATTGGATTTTGGGGTAGTTGGACTCAGTTCATGCCACTAATAGAGTTCGCATATAATAACAGTTACCAGTCCAGTATTGGCATGGCACCGTTTGAGGCTTTGTACGGTAGGAGATGTCGATCTCCTTTGTATTGGGACGAGATAGATGAGCGGCGAGTTGTGGGACCAGAGCTGGTACAGCAGGCGTACGACAAGGTTTGGCTCATTAGTGAAAGAATCAATACAGCTCAGAGCCAATAGAAAAGTTATGTTGATAATCGCCGCAGGAATCTGAAATTTGATGTGGGTAATCACATATTTTTGAAGATAGCTCCGTTAAAAGGAGTTATGAGGTTTGGTAAGAAGGGTAAACTTAGTCCTAGGTTTATCAGTCCATTTGAGATTCTAGAGAAAGTGGGGTTGGTAGCCTATAGGCTAGCTTTGCCACCCATGTTGTTCAGGATCCACGATGTATTCCATGTTGCTATGTTGAGAAAATACGTCATAGATCCTTCTCATATCATCAGTTATGATGAATTAGAGCTTAGTGATTCACTGGTGTATGAGGAGGTACCAGTATAGATTCTGGATAGGAAAGTACAGGAGCTACGTAACAAGAAGATTCCTCAGGTAAAAGTTTTGTGGAGGAATCATACAATTGAAGAGGTTTCTTGGGAATCCGAAGAGCAGATGAGGCAGAGGTATCCGCATTTATTCCAAGAAGTTTGATTGGATAAAATGTAAGTAGTTAGGTAGTATTTCTTTTGCAAGTACATATAATGGTTTAATTAGTGTAGCATTTTAGTTTTGAGAGAATTCTTCTTTTGTATGTGTAATCTCCCAGGACTCGGAATGTAACCACAATATTCCTCCACCATAAGTGACGGTAAGTAATAAAATAAGTAGCTCCTTTTCTTGTTAAGGGATGACGAGTTACGTGAATAGTAAATTTCGAGGACGAAATTTTATAAGGAGGGGAGAATGTAACGACCCGAAGAATAATGGTATTTAAATAATAAAAGAAAGGGAAATGGAAACCGGAAACAGAAGGAGGCAATCGGCTTCATCGACAACGTTGCATTTTGGAAAGGATAAATCCCAAGAACTTTTCAGCTCCTCGTCGATGAATACAGGGGACTCATCGACGAGGGTATAACAGGAGCTCGTCGATGAGGATGGGATTCATCAACAAAAATATAATTGGGCTCATCGACGAGGTGACGTGGCTCATCAACGAAGGGGAGAGTTGGTCGATGAATTTTGTATTGACCTCGTCGATGAGGTGACGTGGCTCATCGACGAAGGCCACAGTTTAAATAGGTCTAAAGTTCATTTTTAACTAAAATTTTCTGTGTAGATCTTCTCTATCTCCTACCCTTCGGTCCCTCCTTCTTCTCTCTTTGATTTCGGGCCGGATTTCCACCGGTTCGAGGATCTGAAGCCACCATGACGCTCCTGGGAAAGTTCTCTGCACATCTGCCAGAGCGGATTGTCGGTGGGACTGAAGTGGAAACCATCCCAAATCCAGGGTAAGGTTTTCTACTAAATATTTGGATTTTTGGCAGTTGTAGAAAGTGTTATACGCTTAGAAATACTGAACTTGGGTTCTGCGGAATGTTGTTTCCAGGGTATTGAGTTAGGAACCCTACAAGTGTGAGACAAATTTTATAGGGGCTTTTCAGGAATCAGGCAAGGGGATAAACTATGCTAGTTCTTTTTAAGAAAATGTATGTATATATAGCATTTGATTTCAAGAAAGTAAATATGTTCATATATATATGATTTATATTTGAGAAAACACTGTTGAAAATGATGATATGTTGAATATATGAAAAATCTGTTGGTGGCATGAGTATAAAATGTTATGAAATACTATTTTTTGGAAATGCGATTATGATACGGATTTTTATAATGGAAAACCAACGTACGGGCCAAAATTTTTATATGTTTTTCCGGCATACGAGTCGTGCTATGTGTATGATTTTCTAGCATACGAGCTGAGTTATGAATATATTTTGCCAGCGTACGAGTCGTGTTATAGATGTGATTTGCCAGCGTACAGGCTGAGCTATGATATGATTTTTCGGCGTATGGGCCGAGCTATGGATGTGATTTTCCAGCCTACGGGCTGTGCTACGATATGATTTACCGGCATACGGGCCGAGCTATGGTAAAATATGTAATACCGGCGTACGGGGTGATGATTTTCATGATATACGTATATATGCAAAATGATATGATTGATCTGATAATTAAAGATATGAAATATTCATATATCATAGTTTCAGTATATGTTATATGATATCAGAATCTGGTTGGCTTGGTCTAGGCTAGCACTTGCACGATACCGTTGCTATGTGTCCATGGTCTTCGTGATCATAATATTTGTATTAATGCCGTTATACAGAGTGGTGTGAGATTGGATGGTCGATGTGGTTTTTAAGAAGTGTGTGAGCGCCCCTGATATACGGACTAGGTCAGACAGACCCATCGGACTTACAGACTGTACTTTTGACTTGGCAGTGGTCGACCAACCATTGTCAGGTTCCGCCTTTGGGCCACACAACCCAGTCATGTGAGGGTAATACATGACAAAAGTCAACTAACCTACCAGGAATGTTTTTTTGTTATTATTATATAAGATGAAATATGATTATGAAAATGCAGTATGTTCTGCCATGTTTTGATGATATATATATATATATGTTTTCCCAGATTTGACAAAATAGTTACTGAATATGTTATGTATGATTATGTATAACACAAAATACTTATGTTGTCACACACTGGTATTAGTTTATTTCCCTTACTGAGAGGTATCTCACCCCAAAATTTTATAAATATTTCGGGAGCCCCTGATAGGAGAGCAGGTAAAGTCCCGCTGATCTAGTACGGTAGATCTACCCTTCCAGAAGGGTAAGTATTTTGATAGGGTTAGATGTATTTTGTGGAAATGGCCCTAAGACATTTTTTAGGTTGGGTGTTGTGTATGTATATATATACAGTGATTGTAGTAACTTTGGTATTGTGATGTATGGTATAATGAGGTGTTTGTGATTTATGTTTCCTACTGCATAGGCTTCCGTGATGTATTTTTGATGTATCCCTGGTACTCATGGGTACAAGTGGATTATGGTCTGCTGAGATTGGTGATATTGATTTTATTTTATTATAAAAAAATATATATGAAAATTAAGCAAGTCGTCACATTAATTCTCACAATTCTTTCTAAAAAAAATTCTCAATAAACAGTTTACTATCCGGATCTCAATTACTATCTGTCCCCTTGTCCTTCTGAAGTTCTCTATTTATAGGCTTAAGGAGCAACTGGATTTAAATTTAGTTGATCAATTAGTTTTAAATTGAACAATCAAACTTAAAACTAATTAGCTAATTAAACTTATTAATCAATTTTCAAACTATTATATCACATTTTAAAAGCCAATTATCATTTATTCTGATTTCTTAACTGACATTTTTTTTTTTTTTGTATGTGTCTAGATAAAAGCATAGAGAATCTAGCCCACTTTTTTAATTCCATATCCCTATTCTTTTTTTTTTTAATTTAGAATTTTAATTTTTCCTGTATTTTCTCACTTTATCACATGAATAAATTTTGCCCAATTTGTGTCATATAAGTCTCAGACAAATTGAGCTGTTAAAAACGAAAATGAATTTTTTAATTATTTTTTATTTATTTTAATTTTGTAAATATTAACTAAACAAGTTATTGGTTTCAAATTTTTAGTTTCTGCTTCTAATTTTTGGTTTTCATTTCTAGTTTCCACTTCCCTAATTTTTGACAATAATATCAAACAATCCCTAAATTTTATGATGAAAGATTTTTTTTAAAATTTTCAAATTTTAAGCAAAGTTTGTGATATTTTTGAAATTTTAAGAGGTTCCAATACGTTTTTGAATATTAGAGAAAATTTATATTTATTTGTCAAATTTCAATTGACATCATTTTCTTTTGTCCTAAATTTTATCTTAATAAATATAAGTTCAATTGAAATTTAAAATTCATGTTTCCGAACAAAATTTTAACTACATCTCAGAATTTTAAGGTAATTAATTTCTGGATGTGTTTGTTTAATCTAATTTTATATTAATTGTTTAATGATATATAACTTTGTGGCAAAATAAAAAAAAAAATTTGTGAAATTGACTAGAACATGTTTGGAGAGAGAGAGAGAGAGAGAGAGAGAGAGAGAGAGAGCCACCGAGCAGTTCCTCAACCTCTTCATGGGAAAGTTCTAGAAAGACCAAAAAGGATATAGGATTCATCCGGTATATGCCCCGTACGGTCCCATTGAATTGGTTGGTTAGCCTAATTCATTTGGATGTGAACAGCGGAAAATGCCCACCCAACTCTAACAATCAATTCCCATCATCCCAACTCAAATAACTCATTCCTACCATGGAGTTATCATATTTTTCTTTATGCTATTATTTTTTTTTTATGTGAATCTAATATATTTTCTAATTTTCATGTTAAACTACTACAGTTGTATGCTTATTTTAAGGGTTAAACTGGCCAATCCAACCGAAGTCGCCTCTTTTTTATTTGTTTTGTTGTTACCAAAAATTGAATGACTTTTACGAATCATTTTTCAACTGCGACCACTTGAAAAAAACCAAGCATAGATAATTTGGAGGATGCGACAGATGACTCCGATGCCTAAGTTTAGAACCGTGGGAGGTTTTAAGTTGTAATAGTAATAGAAAAGTGAGAGTAAGAATAAGGTGCTTATCTCCTCTCAGAGTACTCTTTTATATTAGTGGAGAATGACTCTCTTTCAATTTGGCATTAATGGACGCATTATTGTGCTCATGGGGGTTATGAAAAATTTAAGGGCATTTTTATAAAGGTTTTAATTGCGGTTTTATAACTGTTTCCTATCATGAATGTGCATATTAAGTTTACTATGTCGGTTATGCAAAGGTGTTAATGGTGGTTTCGTAACTATTTCTCCTCATTAATGAATCTATTAATTTTGGGTATATCATTTTTAATATATTTGTATCTTAGGCATGACTAATTAAGACACCTAAATAATTACAAATTTTAGTGATTAAGCTTAAAATATATATATAAACTAACATGTTTTTCTTTTTTGTCTATACATGCCGAACTATGTTGGAAAGCATGATTATGTATAGAGAAATTATTAATCCTCACCATAATTCCTTCTTGCTAAACTAAAATGATCTTTCATTTCTTTTTTAGTATTTTAGTACTGTTGATTAAGGTGTAATCCCAAGAGAGGGGGTAAATTGGATATAAAAAAAAAATTAAGCCACTTAGTTTCCTTTTACACACTTCTTATCAATTTACCAACTACTTCTTGTTGTTCAATTATGTATAAGTGTGACAATCCTATCTATGCATGCAATATACTCAATTTAAATATAACCCGGAAAATAAAGGGTAAAAAGAACAGAGAAGACAAACGCGATTTTATGAGGTTCAGCCAACTTGGCCTACGTCCTCGCCTTGAGCAACCACTCAAGGATTTACTAAAAACCCTGCTCCTTAAAGTGGGATAGAGCTTCCCTTACAAACCGCTGCTTACAAGAGGTACAGCTCCCTCCTTATCCGCTGCTCACAAGAGGTACAGCTTCCTCCTCACACTCGGTTCACAACCCGAACCGTGTTTACAATGAAATCTGAAAATAACACTCAAAACAATGCTTCTAACAAAAACTTATGAGTACAATTCAATTTCCTAGCACATTAACATATGATATAATTTGAAACTCAAGAATGTATGAAAAACGATACAATCGTTTGATGTATGATATGTGTCAACACACAAATTCGTATTTAATCAAAACTCTCAAGTAAAAATATATTTGAAATGCCTTGGAGTTAACTAGAGTTCTTGGTTTACTTTGTAAAAATGCATAAGTATATTTGAAGCAAACTAGTTAACAAAATCTTTGTCTTGAATACAAACTCAATCAAAATCACAAAGCTTCTTTCAAAGTTCAATCTTTCCACCAAACTAGGTTTTTCAATAAAAAGGCCCTATGAACAAAATCTTTGTCCATTAAAGTAAACAAGTTCCCTTTGAAAATCTGACTTGATTTGCCCAAGCTTGAAGATTTTAGATTGATATATAGGCAATCGTATAACACTTTTCAATGATCTTGCAACAAGGTGTGTTCTTCTCTTTCTTGTGTGTCTAACTTGTGTTCTAGGGTTTAGATATTCATAATATATAGTATATTACCCTTAGAATTAATATCAGCCGTTGGATCAATAAGATATTTCGCGTGTGTTTTTAATAAAGAACTGATTTTTAGGCTTTCCCGCGAGTTCAGGTAACCGAACTCGACTTTAGGCTCCTGAAGTGTCAACTTCAGGCGCCTGAGGTTCCAAGGTCAAGCGACCAAGGTATCTTTGTTAGGTTCTGTCTTTCCCGTTTAATTCTTCAGGAGACTGAACTTAATCTTTAGGCAACCGAAGAAATTCTTCAAGCTACTGAGGTTTGAGTTCAGGCAACCAAAGTCCCCATTTTCTCAAATTTTCATTTCTAGTTAAAAATCTATTTTGCTCCTTTTCTTGGGTCTTTCATAAAACATATTTTTCATGATCTTGAAAACATTCCAAGGTCCATGAGAGTTTCCTAATGATGTACATGAAATGCATGAATCCTAAAACCATTCTAAGTTATAATAAGCCTCAAATTAAATTATACGAAAATGTAAGTACATGAGTTCTAAATACCATTTCCCAAGATATTCTTGAACTTTGTCTCTTGCATCTTGATTCTCGTACTCTTTAAGTTCCATGGATCTTGGCAAGATTTGTTAACTTTCCGTGCATGCTTAGTGTAAGTCCTATTCACAAACTCAATGCACAGATCAAATATCAAGTGATTTGTCATTATCAAAACAAAATTGGACTCGTAGAGTCAACAATCTCCCCCTTTTTTATGATGAAAAATGCACGAGCAAAAATATATATTTATATATATATATATATATATATATATATAATGGGTTACGCCTAACAAAGCTCCCCATAAATTAATGCATCAAATATTCAATGAATGACAATATGCTCATGTTCATACACAAAGTGTTTAGCTTGAATCCAAATGAAATATGAAATATGCTCATAATGAATGTAATATGCTAGATTTCTCCCTTTGAATATCTCACCCTTTGCAAATTAGTTTTACCAAGACTCTCTGCTTCATTTTATTATTTTTGCTTTTCCAGATTTTCTCCCCCTTTTGACATCAACAAAAAGGTGTAAACAAATAAAACATGAGTAGATGCAACCTTATGTTCTTCTCCCCTTAGAGATCTTAAGGTTTTGAATGTATCCAAACGTTGATACCAAATATTAATAATATGCACTTTCAAGTGATTAAGTTGCAAGAGATGTTGCTTCCCCTGAATTATATCATTTAACATGATTCTAAGCAACCTCTCGACTATGCATGAGACCTAATTCACGTCTAATTTGTATAAATTTATCCTCCGCAAGTGGTTTCATGAATATATTGGCCCATTGTTCATCCGTGCATACAAACTCAAGCCTTACATCTCCTTTTTGTACATGGTCACGAAGAAAGTGATGTCGTATTTCTATGTACTTAGTCCGTGAATGTAATATGGGATTCTTTGAGATATTTATTACACTCGTATTATCGCATTTTATGGGAATTGTTTCATAGTTTAATCCAAAATCTTTCAATTGTTGCTTCATGTAAATCGTTTGAGCACAACAACTACTGCCGCTATGTATTCAGCTTCAGCTGTGGAAAGAGCGACTGAATTTTGTTTCTTAGAAAACCAAGAGACCAAGGAGTGTCCTAAGAAGTGACAAGTATCACTAGTGCTCTTTCTATCCACTTTACTACCCGTATAATCAGCATCTGAATAACTAAGAATCTCAAATGATGTGTGCTTAGGATACCATAACCCAATGTCCACGGTTCCTATCAAATATCTAAGTATACGTTTAACAGCTAGCAAGTGAGACTCTTTTGGAGCAGACTGAAATCTTGCACACAAACATACACTAAACATTATATCTGGTCTATTGGCAGTCAGGTATAACAAGCTACCTATCATTCCACGATATAGTTTGACATCTACTGGTATACCTTGTTCATCTTTATCTAATTTCAATGAAGTGCTCATAGGTGTACCTAGTATTTTTCCATCTTCCATGCTTAGTGTAAGTCTTGTTCACAAACTCAATGCACAGATCAAATATCAAGTGATTTGTCATTATCAAAACAAGATTGGACTCGTAGAGTCAACAAGTACAATTATTTTTAAGAGACTTTGTAACTTTTTTGAATACCCTAATCACGTATATAAGGTTTCTTTTGTCTTATTACTCCATTTAGATAAAAAAAAAAAAATTTTTTTTTTTAAAAATAAGAGGTTTCTTTTGTCTTATTACTCCATTTTGATCAAAAAAGTTGTTTGAAAAAAAAAATGAAAGGAAAATAATAAGAAAAATTATTTTTCATAGTATTTTGTATCTATATCAAATACTATTAAAAATAAAAAATTATTAACATGATTAGAAATTAAGAAAAAAAAAAAAAAACAAATGACAATGATCTGTAAAATTAAATTTGTGCTCGTGAATTGATTTGGTATACTTCCTACTTTTCTTTCTTAACTTTCTTGATAACCAAACATAAAAAGCGTAAATTCATTCGAATTTTCATTTTCTTTTCTTGTCATCAAACACGAAGAACTATTTTTGAGTAAAAACACCTTTGACATTTATTAACACTATTTAGAAGGCCTCAACTATTTCCCCATCTGAATATATGTTTGGAAATTTTGTATTTGAAAAACGTAATTTTAGCTTTTAACAACTACCAATATTATCAGTAGAAGAGAGACACTCTTATTTTGGCTAAGTCACTAGTTTTGAGAAATGCAATGTTTTCAAATTGTTCTCTCATTTTCTTCTTCTCTAAGGTCAAACCCTAAAGTTTTTTGTTTACTTGGGAAAATAGTGTTTACAAAATATTTTTTTTTCTTTTTCATACAACCAAACATGCCATTAAAAAAAAAAAAAAAACAAATATTTGGGTTGGAAGAGTTCTATTGCTTACTAACTTCCTGCTACATTTGTACCGATTGTAGCTTTACTATTTTCTATTTGGCAGGGGAACGCAGGCCTCGTCCCTCACTACTTGGCAGCTGTGAGCTAATTTTTATGATAGCGGTTTATGCTATAGCTAATCATGTGGCCAGCAGAAAATTGAAGAGGATGTTGAGCTTATCATGTAGGGAACCTCAGATTATGGTTTAGATTGCGTTTGACAACACCAATTTAAATTTAACATGAATATTTTGAATTTTTAATTGTGAAGCATATGCATATATAAACTCATTATTTGAATAATATTTAAAGATCGTGAATTTGAAATGCACGCACTTAAAAATTTATTAGAAGTATCGAGTTATGTGAGAATGGGTGGGATAGCAACATTAGTTCGTGAATTTGTGGTGGGAAAGGGTTCTCGGATTCGCTTTTGGAAAGATCAACGGTTGGGGGAATGCTATTCTAGCCACATCTTTCTCTTGCCACCTGAGCCCGTGCCCGGGGGTTGGAGCCCATTTCCTTCGTATTTGGTCTATTTGTACGAGTTTAAATATTGACATTCAAAAATTTCGAATTGCCAACAAAAAATCCAAGAAAACCGAACAGAACCGGTAAACTAACGGTTGGTTAATTTTTTTTTACAATTTGTTGGTTATTGGTTTACTAATTAAACCAATTGATTTGGTTTAGTTTTCGATTCAAACCAAAAAAAAAAAACCAACCAAGTATACCCCTATTAAATTCCTCACCATCATTCATGTTTCTTTCCAGGTTTACAAATTATAGAGCTTTGATTGGGCTAATTTCCGGGCCTATACTCGATTGGTGCTTATGGTCAAAAATATTATTTCCAGGCCCAACCCAATGCCATCGGGGCTGGGCCTCAGATCATGAAAGCATCAATGTCACACAAATTCCAATTAGGAATGCAGAATTTTCGAAACAAAAAACTATCAAATACCATAAGGAAGGCGTGAAGTAAAAACTAAGCATAAATTTTATGTTTGCTATTTTTTAAATTTTATGAACCTCAATGTGAATGATTATTATACAAAATAAGTTGTTAATACCAAATTTTAAAGAAATTTCAAAGCAAATAGGAGCAAACAAATAATAAAAAATATATAGACGCACACACACACACGCACGCACATACATATATGTGTGCGGGAGGGGGGAATAAGTGCACGTTTGTTTTAATATATCAAAGCCCAAAATTTTCCTTTGTCGTGAACCCGTTAAAAAAAAAAAGGATAAAAATTTATTTGGAAATGATTATATTGATATTTGATAAATAATCTTTCTCGCTGTAGACATCCCATTTTATCCGAGGCATTTATATAGTAAATTTTAACTTTTTTATTTTTTCGATTTTAGTGCGTTTTGGGGTCTTTATTAGGTATAATTTCTCATTCAGTTTTGAATTTAGCATATGGTTTTGTAGATATTCATCACAATGAAAATAGAAAATACAAGGAAAATGGAAATAAGAAAAAATTGAATATGTGGAAAAAAAATTTTAAAAAAATTGAATACATTGAAAATGAAAATAAAAATTAAAAATTAAAAAATAAAACAAAAAATTCAGTGAGTCAGCATCTCCATCTTTAAGCTTGCACGCATAAAAGGAAAATGACAATTAGACATGTAGGAAATTATACACTTAAACATGTGAGCGAAATTAGATTTTAAGACAAACATAAATGGATCAATTCAGTTTAAATTTGATTGATCAATCAAATTGGATGGTTCCCCGGCCTATAAATAGTGAGCTTCAAAAGGGATATGGTGGGGTGGAAAGAGAATTGCTCACTGAAGAAAGAGAAAGAAGAAAATTTGAGAGAGAAATATTGGGAGAGCTTAATGTTCGAAGGAAAGAAGCAAAAGGCTAAAGGAAAGGTGGTCGAGTGATTAAGACTAGAGAAATTAAGAAAGGTTAAAGATTGAAAGGTTAGAGGGCACAAGTAGTAAAGGCATTGGCAGTGGAGACTCAAAGTAGCAGACTTGAAGATTGGAGGAGATAGAAGACAGAGGTTGGTTCATTAAATTATGTTTAGTTGTATTTCAATTTCTTGGATATTTAAAATTGTTAAATTTTAAGTTCAAAATTTTGTAATTTGAATGTGAGCATAACTTTAAAACAAAATTCAACTTGATCTAAAATGAAAAACCTAATAATTTCTTCCTGAATTCACCAAACAGATTGGGATATGTAACCTGGATCCGAAAGCATGGTTCAGACCTAAATTTGGATCCACCATATCTGAATACCCATAACCCGGGTCAATTTGACTTGAGTCCAAGTCCATTGACCCAAACTTGAATGATCGGCCTTGAGACCAAGATCACATTGACTTGGGTCTACTGCCCCTAGTCCAGCCCTCAAGCCCATCACCCAAGGTCCAAGACCAATTTAAAGCCAACCAACCTAATTGTACTTAAGCCCAAAACCCAACTTACTAGTCTAACCGAGCCCAACAACCCATGAAGTTGAATTAGGCTTAACTCATATTAAATTCAATAGGCCAAACTTGATTTAGCCTTAGGCCACACCTTCCCTAATGCCCAATTGGTTTTAATCTAAAAACCAGCCCAATCTTAGATATACGTCCAACCTAAAATAAATTAGACTCACTTACACATCGAGCCCATTTGGGCTCGCCCCAGTTAGCCAAGCCTCATTTAATTAAATTCAACCCATTTGCAAAGTCCAACTAAACCACCTAGCCCATTTAGCCAAGCCCCATCAGGATTTAAGTCCAAATTGATTCAACTCAGCCAGCCTAAAAGCCCCAGATACCTCCAAGCTCAATTGGGCCTAACCTTAAATTAACCTAAACCCGAACCACTCGACCCAAATTTTAAATCTAACCCAACAACAGAGCCTAACCCAACCCAACCCTGGTTAACCTGACCCTAGTTCAGACTAACCTCGGTTCCCCTTGTTTATCCCAATAAAAATGAAAAAAAATTAAAAAATAAAAAATAAAAAAGAAGAGAAATTTAGAACAAAAAGGGGTTTAGTTCTTATCTCTTGATGATTTGAGCTTGGTACATTGCCTTTTACGACCAAGATTTGCAAAAATAAAGATAACAAAGTTAGAAAGCAAAACAAAATTGATAGAGAGTAAAGTAAAATAAAAAATAAATAAAAATTATTTGAGTTATTTTTTAACTCTAATAAAAAAATAAAAATAAAATAAAATATGAAAAATAAATAAATGAAAAAAATTATTTAAAAATACAAGAAAATTGCACGTAGGAAAATGCTAAAAAAATTCTTGAAAATATTTTGGAAATATTTTAAAGACTTTTTGCTTGATTTTGATGAGTTTGTTTAATTATTTCATATTTAAATATCTGTATATATTATATTTTGTGTGTGTGTGTCTCAGTGATTAAATGAAGGGTAAAGAGGTGTTTCAGATCTCACTTATATTAGTTATAAAGAGGTTTTATCTAATAAGATCATCTCCTTTAGAGGTCTTATTAGACATTCATAAATCGCACCTTGTTTCACTTCTTTTTTTTTAAGTTTTAATATTTGTTTGCTTTTTAAGAAGTTAATTAAAATCCACTAAATTCAGTTTAGGGATAATTCATGGTTAATTAGGTACCGCTCTCATAATTAAACTCCCAATCCCAACTCTGGTAAATGTAGACCGATACTATTAATTTCTTGGCTTAGGTGTTGGAATTGGTGTATTCTTAAGAGAGGGGTGAATTGAAATTTTAAAAACTTTTCCTAGATTATGTTCAAATTATGTTCAAATCCACAAACAGTATACTGCAACCTAGGGTCTTTCTAAACATATGTCAATTATCCAACCATATAAAACTGAGCCGATAAATAAAATAGTTATAGTAGACTCAGTATTTCACAACCATTCAAAGCATGTATGTAAAATGATTAAGACAATAAATAATACCATACATGTACAGAAAGTAAAGTGTGAAAATAAGGGAACACGCGATATGATATCGGGGTTCGGCCAATACTGCCTACATCCTCGCCTCAAGCTCACAAGCAAAAGGATTCCACTAGTTGCTCACTTGTGGGTGGAGCAACACCGTTTATAACACCTTACCAAGATGGTGTACCTAGTTCTCTTAACCGGGTCTGAACCAGTCCGGTGCTCTCCTAACCGAGTCTGAGCAAGTTCGAGACTATTCATAGGGCTAGTCTCCCTCTTCCGACCACCCATCGGGAATACAACAGATAATCAAATATTTGTGTACAATAGAGATGTTACTTACACTAAGCAGATATGTACCATTAAACACAATACAACCAAAGCACTCACAGATGATAAGGATTTATGCTCAAGTGAGATTAAGTTTAATCAGTATATCAACTCACAACATTATGTGTTGACCTAACATGGCTTACTAATCTTGTTTTGATGATAACAAATCAAAAAGGTCATTTAACATGTTTTGTTGAAAGTGATGCAACTTCAGGAATCACTTTTTAAACTCAAGATTCAACGTCATCACAAAGTTCATTACAAGACTCCATGAAAAAGATATGAAAGCTTGAAGATCATGGGAGCATGAATACGAAAGAGAACTTGATGAAAAGCTTAGAGATTTGAAGCTCAAAGACAAGAATGACTCAACAAATGACAAGCATGAAGACTTCAAGTTTAGAATGTCTTAAAGTCTTGAGAGAGTCTCTATGTAAGTACTTCATTCAAATGATAATTTGATTGAATTTGAAGCTCATTAGGAAACTCATTGACTTAGAGACCATGTTTTGAAAAACCCTGAAAAATACTTTTCAAAAGTCTTAAATTATTTTGGAGAAAGCAAAAGAGAAAAAAGAATTTGGAAACAAAATTTAAAAAAAAAAATCAGTTTTTGGTATGTCTGGGAGACTGACAAGGTCTTTCCAGTTGACTTACAAATAATTGAAATGTTTTTAAAACAACCCAAGAGGACCCATTCGATTGACTCGATTCTGCCTTTGAAAATCTCAGTGTTTTAATGAATCCAGGTGACTAACTCTTACTTTCTAGTTGACTAACTCTTCGAGATTTCAAATTTTAAACATAACGAGAACTTTCCAAATTTGATTTTTTGAATTCTAAACGTTATGAAAACTTGAGAAACAATCCAAGTCACTTGGGGAACATGAAATACTCTTGATTAATCATCAATAAATACCCCCCAAGGCTAAGGATTCAATCACACCAAGCAATACAGCATTCAAAGCTCTCTTGCTCTCAACATTCTAAAGCTCTCTCGTGCAATCAATCTCTGAAGTTTATTGTTGAGTTTTGCTGTGAAACTCTCTCACAATTTTGAGTCTATTATGAATTCTTTCAATCTAGAAAGAAAGCTCACGGTGATATACTTCTAAAGGCTTCAGATTCTTTCAATTGTTATTTTGAATTGAAGTATATTTTAGTTTTTAATTGTTGTACTAATCAGCTCTTGTTGAGAGTGTCTTTGTACACCAAAATTTGTTTTTGTTTTGTAGACGGTTCAAGTTCTTGAATCGTTGTTGGACCAAGCGTGGGCTATCGTTTGGAGAAGCGGACTCTAACCTATTGAAGGAGAGATTGTAAGGTTGTTCATACCCGTAAAGGAGTTGTTAGCTTTACCATGATCCCAAGAGGGGGCTGAATTGGTATTTTCAAAATTGATATTATAGGTCAATCCCCTAACAGTAGTATTACACAACCTTAAGGTCAATCTAGTGCAGATAAATTAACTCAATTTAAATATACAACGGAAATTAAATAGCACAATTAGATTAACCAATCATGCACAAGAAAGCTGTAAATAAAGATGACATCCAGAACTATTATCAAGGTTCGGCAAACTACCTACATCCCCGCCTTGGCTAACAAGCACAATGATTACCACTATAAGACTCACTTAACAGGTGGAGTGGCACCTAAACAATCAGGTCAATTAGCATAGGGCTGACCTCAACCTTTACACACAATTCTTACAGGGCTGGATTATCGCCCCCTCAGGCTACGCCTGGAATACAATAGTATTTCTCAATCAAATTTGCGTACAACAGATATGCTTCTCAACTAAGTAGATTATGTACCAATATAATCAATCACAAGCACATCAATGGTAAAGAATATGTAAGCTCAGTTATGTGAATATTTGTGCAAACAACACTCAACAAGATACTATCACCAGAATGTTCAAGAGTGTTCTAAACAAGCTATGTCTTTAAAACAAGTTATATTAAATCTCAATGTTCAATCAGAGTCCAAATATTTTCCTTCAATGTAATGAGCTCAAGAGTAGTTTGAAAAATATTATAATTTGTAGAAAATATTTATGCACAACAAAATCAAAGCTAAGGGAATCTTGTAATAACAATGCAAAGATCCCCAAGCTTGTTAGTTTATTCCAGTACAAGATTTATAATATTGAAATCACACAATCAAACAAGAATAGTGAGAGTATTAGTAGTATCTAGTAATCACAAGCACACTCAATATGCTCTCGCAATATCAAGATGTATCAAGGGAATAAATATTTGAGAGTATTTAGGTAAAAAGAGTTTTTAAAAAAGAGAGGATTTTGCACTAATGATTTTTTCTAATTTTTGCTAATCCACACAAATGAACTCATATTCATAGACCAAGGTGAAATTATAACCGTTTAGGATCCATAGGGAATTCTTAGAAAAGTTTAAAAGCACTTAGGAAATATTAGCCCTTATTTAATCAATTTAACCTCGGTAAAGTTTAATTAACCCGAGAAGGTTCGGTTGCTCGAATAGACAGAGCTTTGAAAAGCATTTTAAATGGTTCGGTAGCCCGAATCTGGGTTCGGTAGTCCGAACAAAAGTCAAAAGCATTTGCTCCAAGGTTCGGGTGCCCAGGTTTGGGGTCGGTAGCCTGAACAAAAGTGTTTGGTCTGCCCGGGGCACGTTTTGAACTAAACTGCTCGGTAGCTCGAGTTGGCGAACTGTCTGTTGGAAGTCCCATCCCGAGAGTATATAGTTTAGAGGGGGGGTGAATAGACTCTTTTTGCGGAATATGTATTTTTCTACAAAATAAAAACTCTTGGCAAGATACAAGAAATTATATCGCAATATAAATATAAATCATGCACAAGATATAAAATAAAGAGTGTAAGGGAGAGAAAGAATAACACCGGTATTTTTACATGGTTCGGCACCAAGCCTACTTCCACGCCTTAGCACCAAGCCAAGGATTCCACAATCCACTATAATCGCTCCTTCCACAGCGAAGCAAACCTTACAAACTTGGGAACAAATCCCTACCGCTCACAAAGAGTCTTTACCGATTCGGTTCACAAAGAACCTTACAACTTGGTTCACAAAGAACCTTTCACAAGAAGATGGAAGATTACAAAGAATGCTCCTTAATATAAGCAAATATGATTTACAACTCAAATCTCACACTATTCTCTCAAGAATTGAATCAAACACAGTAAGTGAGCAAGAGAGAATGAGCACATGTAATGAAAAACTAATATGCAATGTGTTAGGTTTTGTATAAAATGATGTTTTTTACTAACAATGATCAAAGATCTTCAAAACCATGTTAATACAAGTCTAATAGCTTGTATTTATAGCCCAAGAACCTTAGGAGCCGTTAACTAGTCGTTGGGGGGAAGAAAAAATATTTTATTTGGCAAACTAGCCGTTTTCCACCCGTTGGAGCGCTTCTGCCTGTTGAATTCGTCGACTAGGCCCTGCACTCGTCGACTAACCATACACTGCGCCTCGTCGATGAATCCCCTGTGTTCGTCAACGAGGTCCCTGAATCAGAAAAAAGTGATCAACATGAAAGTTGTGGAATTTTGTATTATCTTTCTAGGGACACCAAGATCGTCCTATTTGGACTTTTCTAACAAAAGTTATGCCCAAAATACCGAAGGGTGTTCAGGACTCAAGGTTGCACGACGGTAGTGACAATTGTTTTGTTTTTCCTTGTCAAAAGGCGTTTTAATGACTTAAAACATTCTTGGACAAAAGTATATGAAATATATTGAGTCTAATGAAGATTAAAACTTATCCAAGTGAGTTTCCCCATAAATATAAGATATCTTGTTTTATGAAAACATATTTGAAAACTCGTTTCGATATCTTATATGCTTAGTATGTCTTTTATTGAAAATATGCTTGACTTTTAGGACTTTAGGACGTAGAGCTAGTTTTGTAAAATCGAGACCAAGTTTTGAAAATGTTTATAACTCATATATTACTTAACACTTGTCCCATTTTGAAAACTTAATTGAGTATATGATTATTTTGACAAACTCTTTGTTTTTACTTTGAAAACTATGAATTGTGAGTTTGTTATTTTTGTGCAAATCCTATATGCTAATGTGTCCTAGTATGCTTATGCAATGGCTCAACTCTTACTCAGAAATCATGCAAGACACCCACCACAAGATTTACAATACACACTTACTAACACAACCCTTATTACAATTAATTTATACACAATAAAAACTCCGGGATGTGCTTTGGTGCTTCTAAGTCAGTGTCCTTCCGATTTTTCTATTTGATGTCTACTCGGCCCGATCTTTGCTTCTGATTTGATACCTCCATGTATCCGAAACTTTGTACCTGTACTAAATAAGATCTACAAGGATGGAAAATACTAGAAACAACAAATAGGTTAATATCATCAAAACATATAAACTAAGATAGTGTAGCTGACAGAGCTAACATTCTTTCCCTTTTTGATGATGTCTAACCTATTAAGAATCTACTTAATCTTTGCATTTGTGTTTGTTCTTACTAAGGCTTATTGTGCAAAGATAATCTTACTTAGAACCACTAATGGGTTGTTATCATCAAAACAAGACAATTAAGCTTACGTAGCCTCTAAGGCTAATATTCTCCCCCTTTTTGATGATGGCAAACCATTAGTGTTCTAAATGGGGTATGTTTTAAAACTCCCCCTTAATTTATGCGCTCCCCCTTAATTTATGCATATTGTTAAATGATATTTATAATTTGCTCCCTCTTACTATATGCATATGAGGCATAAAAATAATTCATGTTCATTTGAGCTTTTAACATACATTCCATATTTTCCCGTTTCCCTCACATATATAACACCATAAATCTTATCCCCATGGATAACTTCAATTATCTTCTCCCCCTTTGATCATCATCAAAAAGAGAGGTCATTTATCTTAAAAATACTCTAAGAGCCTATTAAGACTAGTTTCCATGGTGGTGAGGTGAGTGTGTGCAAAACACATATACCAAAATTTTGGGTGCTAAACCATAATATTAGAAAAGTCTAGATTGGCTTCCTCCCAAACTCATGAATGATGATTCAGAAGTTAAACCATTTGTTGTAGATCAATCATTCAATGATCAAACAAGAATGGACATTTTCAAAATAAGCACAAAATATTCATGCTTATAATTTAAGCATGGTAAATGTGTCCAAACAACTTGGTAAAGAGCCTGTGTATAATTTAAAGCATTCTAGGAAAATTCAAAGGATTATTGAAATTTTTGCATGTTTTTTAATATAACATACAATGTTTAGGATTCAACATGTACCACTACCTATTCAATTATTCAGCATGCATTATAAAAAATTCATAAAGTTCAACCCACATGCAATGGATTTCATGCCATGATCATTTAACATGCAAAGACTTATAATTACAAATGAATTTTCATGCAAATGATCTTTTTATCATGCATCATTTATAAATATTCATTAATGACAATGTACATGAACCAATCTAAGTGACCACTTGAGGTTAAAACACTAAGTTCAACTTGGTCACCATACTAATACTGCATAAGACTTTCAAAAGTATTTAGAATTTAAAAAATAAGTCTTATGAAGTCATAATTTCAGTTGACTAACTAGCATGTATGTCTAAAATAGATCAATGAATTCAACATGCCAAACCCTAGTCAACTACCAGCATGCAATGCACAAATCTGCATCAATCAAGTAGATTATGTTCAAATCAAGCATGCAGTTCAGTATATTCAATCCATATAAACTATTAAATAATATAACATTTAGAAAGTAATGGATAGTAATCGTTCAGTTCACATGAAGCATCCAATATATAAAAAAAAGATATTTCCAAAATAAGCACAATACACTGAAGTATTTATTGGATGAACTTTAAATTTACTACTTCCCTTCAATTATACAACCCAAGCACAAAAATTTTATGATCTTTTTGAATATATTAATCATTTAGGCTTCAAGATGAGTTTAGGGTTATATGTGCAAAGTCTATAATTAATTCACAAAAGCTCAATTTTGTATGATGGACAAAATATACTATATTTTAAGATGTTCATACAAAAACATATGTATATAGCATTTAAAAAATTATTTAACTAGCTAAGATCCTTTGTCCAGTTAGGGGGTTTACTTAAGTATGCAATAACCAATACTATCATATAATAACCAATCATAATGATATATATATTAAGTGAAATAGATTGGATGTTTCACTAAAGTTCTCATATTGGCTTGATTTTCCTAAGGTTCTTAGTATAATAATTGTAGACACCCTATTTTTGCCCTAGTCAAATAGAACAAGGGATCTTTTTTCATTGTATTATTATTATTATTATTACCTTATTTTTATTATTATTATTTTATTATCACTATTATTATTATTATTATTATTATTATTATTATTATTATTATTATTATTATTATTATCATAGCATTTTATTATTATTACCATTACCATTCTCATTACTATTATTAATATGTTATTATTATTATTTCTCTTATTATCGTTATTTTAAATATTATTTTATTATTATTACTTTACTTATTATTATTAATATTAATATTATTATTATTATTATTTTTAAATATCACTTTATTATTATTATTATTGTACTATTATTATATTATTATTTTCAAATCTTGCATTATTACATTACTATTATTATTATTATTATTATTATTATTATTATTAAGATATTATTATTATTAGTTACTATATTTATTATTACCATAAAAGTACAAAAAAGAAAAAAAAAAAAAAAGGATTTTAGGGTTTGGTTTAGCTTATAAAAGAAGAGAATAGGCCCAAAGAAAAAGGGGCCGGGGCGCAGAGGCTAGAAAAACACCAAAAGAAAAAAATTTTCCATCATCTTCTTCTTCTTTTCTACATGAAACTCCCCGGTTCCAGTCCAGCCCTCAACTCCTCTGCCCTCAGTCTCACCATTCTCTAATCTCTCCGGCCCTCTCTTCCTGTTCCATCTCCTCTCCCTCATCTCTCTTCATCCCTCTCAATCTCTCACAGTCGAGTTCCACAGCCCTGCCGTGAACCACCCTCTGCTTCCAGCACGGCGCCCTCCTGCCACAGTCTCAACTCCTGGTCCCCCTTCATCCCTCTCCTGCTCTCCCATCTTCTTTCCTCTCTCCAGACGAACTCCGGCCACTCCTCCTGCTGAATCTGCTGCAACACCATCATCCGCCATCTTCTCTGCTCCGCCGACCTCCAGCGAGTCTCCCCACTGCACCTTCGGCAACCACCAGCAGCAGACACTGCCCGAAGCCCCCACCTTTCCTCCGAATACCATCACATCCACCACGATTCCGGCAGCCCCGCAGGAACAGCAACACACGAGCAACTCCACTGCTCCAGCTACCTGTCAGCAGCAACATCTTCACGGCCTGCACCACGAACCAGCCCGCAACGCCGTCCACGTCTCCTTCAGTCCAGCAAGCTGCCGGAGTCCTCTGCCTCCCAGCTACTGCTTCCTCACCACTCCGCCTCCACTCACACACGCAACACAGCCCCTCCCCAACCAGCAGGTATATATGTATATATTTTTATAATTATTATTTACATATATAGTTACGTCTTATTTATGCATATATTGTTAATATTAGTATTGTTAATATTGTTGTTTTATTCTTTTTGGATGCAAGATTTTTGTTCATATTTAAATTTTTATTGTTTTTATTTATGCATATTAAATACTAATTGATTTATTTTTCTTGGGTGCAGGATTTTTGTTCATATTGGATGTTTGCTTGATGTTTAAATATTATTATTGAATTTGTATTATTTAAGTCATAGCTCTTTATGGTATGTTGTAATATTGTTGTTTATTGGTATTTTTGTCATTTATGTATTTAGGTAATGTGGTAATATATTATTTCATATTATTTTTATTATTATGGTTTATTAGGTTATAAGGTTGTTATGCATATATAATTTAGGTATATTAAGGTTTATTATATTGTTTCTATTATCATATATATGATATAATTCATTATTTTGTATTGTACGTAATGTAATGGTTGACCATGTAATATTGTATTATTATTATGTTAACTGTTTAGGATTGTATATCGAATTTGATTTGATTTATTACTATAAGTTTAGAAGTAACCATACTCATTGTTTACATATTGGTAATGGCTTGAATAGGTTTCCATAAGTTCATTATTTGTTTGTCTTTAATTTGATTTGTTTCGTTAATTAATTGTCAATATACGTGTGTATTGAATCTTTAACCGGGTGTCAATATTAAGATAAATAAAATATGTATATTATTATTACCATAAATATTGTTATTATTCCTATCGTTATTTATTATTATCCTTATCATTTATTACTTACTATTATTATCATATTTATTATTTACTATTATTATTTATTCGTTGTTATTACTATTATATTTACTACGTATATTAGTATGGTATTATTATGATATTATATACTACTATTATAGTGTGGCATCGCAATATTAATATGATATTATTAGTATAGGACTATTATTATAGTAATATTATTGTCAATATTGTCATCACTTTTAATTATTACTAATGTTAAATATTTTTAGTATTTTTGTTCCTTGGGTATATTTATATTTTGTATCATGTATTATGATATTTATTTTTATTATTTTATGGTATTATTTATTTTCGCGTATGTTTATCCCTATGATTTTAATGCTAAGGTATTAGCCTTCGGGTTTTACTTACCTTTAGTTCTGAGGAAATATGTAAATATTTATATATTATGTATATTTTTGTATTATTTATTTATTTATTCATTTTGTGTGTGTATTGGTAAATTCATTAGAGGAGTAATTTTAAAGACTTATTAGATTAACTTAGGGATAATTCCAAATTAATTAGGTACCGTTCGTAAGAACGGGCGTGTAAGGGGTGCTCCTACCTTCCCCTCGCGTAACCAAACTCTCGACTCCAGCTTTGGTAATGTAGGCCCATTCTACCCCTAACGGGGTTGTAATCATGTGTTCTAACCACACTAAAGGTTAGTGGCGACTCCGACATTCCTTGTTTTTCATGAAAATTATAAAACTCATTTTTATTTCGCCACTGGAGACACACGCGCGCCGGGACGTCGCGACAATAATAATGTATACTAAAATTTAAAATTTTAAGTACAAAACACTATTTAAGCTTTTAAAACATTATTACCCCTTATAACCTAACAAGAATCTTATGAGTAAAAAAAAAATTTCTTTTAAGATATCTCATAAGATATCATGCAAATATAACCCATGATTCAATAATGAATTTAACACAAGATGTAAATCATGAATCTTGGCATGAGATAAAGTAGAATGAGGAAGATATACCTTTTCAATTAACTTGACTTTATTTGACAATGCTCTTAGAAAATAGGAGACATGTTCTCCTAATTTGCCACTAATGGGAAGGTATTCTTCAAACATATGATATTACAAATAAATGCTTCATTTTGGAATGTCACTTGTTGTTATGATTATTTTTACTAAAATTCAATTTATGAATGCTATGTTTAGATATTTTACTATGTATTTAAACAAGAGCATATATCATCCAAACAAATTATGTGACTAAGAAATACATATTTTTTTCCATAAGAGATGGATTTACCTATCATAGCGTGCCTTTGAGCTTAAATTCAAAACCTTAATAACTTATATGAGAAAAACAAGGTATTTCCATTTAATAAGCTTGGAGCACATGCTATTTATCCCATAAACAATAGCCAATATTTTCAAAAAGAAACCAATTGATAATGACATATACAATTAAAGCATCACATTGGTTTTATAATTTGAACTCATCAATATTGACATGTTTTTTAAAAGTTCCCAACAAAGTAATTTAAACAATTCAAAATTTGGGAATTTTCGCTCATTAAATACTTTTACCTAGGTGGGGTTTAAATCTACCTAAACCTAATTCCTAATCGTAGGTCATAAGGAAACAATTCAAAGCGTTAATGTGTTTACTTTTGGTACCCATTCCTCCTTGGGTCCCAATGGATTTTTCTTCACAACCCATTTCATTTTTCTTTCTTTGCCTCTAACTCCTCTAAATGGGCAAAAATATCTAACATGACCTTTCTTTCACAATATAGATAAATCTTGTTTTCATGTGAGGGTCTTGACTTATTTGTATTATTTTTGCTTGTTGAAGCATAACCTTGTGATTTATAAAAGGATTTTGAATTCTTTTTAAAAACATTATTTTTCTTAACTTCCAAAGATTTATTTATGTTTTCTTTTCCTCTTATGACTTTACCATGATTTTCAACTTTGTTTTTCAAGAGAGTATTTTCTTTCAAAATATTTTTAATTTTATTTTTCAAAATTCCTACTTCCCCTTGAAGAATTTCATGGTCTTTTTGAGCTCCTCATTTTCCCTTTTTAAAGAGCAATTTTCTTCTTTCAAGATAGAACAAAGACAAGGTTCCTTGCCTTTGGATTTTGACAAATTTCCTTTCAAATTTTCAATCTTTTCTTTCAAAGTTTCATACTCTTTTAGAGAATATAAAACAAACTCTTCATTTATCCTTTTAAGGGATTTATTTTCTTCTTTCAAAGAGAATTCCATTTGTTTTGACAAAGCAAGCTCTTTCTCAACATTGTTGTTCTTTCTTTTTACTAAAAGTAATTCATCAAACAATTTAACACAACTATTCACAATTTCATCATATGAAGGTGCATAATCCTCCTCATCCGAACTTACTTTATCTTCTTGTTCGTTAGCCATGAAGCAAGGATGTGCTTCTTTCTCATTTTCATCATCGGTGACTAATTCATCGATTTGATCCCAAGTAGCACCATTTATGGCATTATAATCCCCATTTAGAAAATTTTCTTTATTTTGATTTAGGGGGCAATTTATCATGTCATGCCTAGAGTTAGTACAATCGCAACATTCAATGCATGACTCTTCTTTTTCTTTTTATTGCGTTCTTTTACTTACAAGTTTTTTAACTTCCCTTGTGAAGAATGCAATATCATTATCTTCAATTATTTTTTGTTGATTAGTACAAGATGATTCTAAAACAAAATCATTTTTTATTTTAGGTTTTTCTAGATTTCTTACTTCTTCAATGGTCATAGATGACTTAGGTAAAGATTGGAGAATTTTTTGAATATAATCTTCTAATGAATAAATTCTACCAAATGCTTTCAAGTTGTTTATGAGGCGTGTGAACCAAGTGAGCATGGAAGAAATTTCTTCACCATCATTTAATTTAAATATTTCATATTCTCTAACTCGCATGCATATTTTTGATTGTTTATTTTGTGATGTATTTCCATAGATGTTTTCAAGTACATCCTACATTTCTTTTGCGGTTTGACATTCACAAATAAGACTATGTACATCATCATTTAAACCACAAAGAATAATATGCTTTGCTTTAAAATTTAGCTCAGCTAACCTTTTTTTGCTTGGTGATTGTTCCAATAAAGTCTTTGGAATATCCTCATTTTTGTTTGTGATTGAGAAGTCTCCTTCGGAGATGATCTCCAACAAATCCAAGTCGTATCCTTGAATGAACACGGACATTTGATTTTTCCATGCTTGGTAGTTTGAACCGTTGAACGTCGGTGGTTGATAAATGGATCGTCCATATGAAGAGGTGTTCACCGAATACTCCATTTGATCTTTCATGCTTTAGATTTTACTCCGAAAATACAAGCGCTTTGTTCTGATACCACTTGTTGGAAGTCTCAGCCCGGGAGTATATAGTCTAAGGGGGGGGTGAATAGACTCTTTTTGCAGAATATGTATTTTTCTACAAAATAAAAACTCTTGGCAAGATACAAGAAATTATATCGCAATATAAATATGAATCATGCACAAGATATAAATAAAGAGTGTAAGGGAGAGAAAGAATAACACTGGTATTTTTACGTGGTTCAGCACCAAGCCTACGTCCACACCTTAACACCAAGCCAAGGATTCCACAATCCACTATAATCGCTCCTTCCACAGTGGAGCAAGCCTTACAAACTTGGGAACAAATCCCTACCGCTCACAAAGAGCCTTTACCCATTCGGTTCACAAAGAACCTTACAACTTGGTTCACAAAGAAACTTTCACAAGAAGATGGAAGATTACAAATAATACTCCTTACAATGAGCAAATATGATTTACAACTCAAACCTCACACTATTCTCTCAAGAATTTAATCAAACACATTAAGTGAGCAAGAGAGAATGAGCACATGTAATGAAGAACTAATATGCAATGTGTTAGGTTTTGTATAAAATGATGTTTTTTACTAACAATGATCAAAGACCTTCAAAACCATGTTAATACAAGTCTAATAGCTTGTATTTATAGCCCAAGAACCTTAGGAGCCGTTAACTAGCTGTTGGGGGGAAGGAAAAATATTTTATTTGGCAAACTAGCCGTTTTTCGCCCGTTGGAGCGCTTCTGCCCGTTGAATTCGTCGACTAAGCCCTGCACTTGTCGACTAACCATACACTGCGCCTCGTCGACAAATCCCCTGTGTTCATCGACGAGGTCCCTGAATCAGAAAAAAGTGAGCAACACGAAAGTTGTGGAATTTTGTCTTATCTTTCCAGGGACACCAAGATCGTCCTATTTGGACTTTTCTAACAAAAGTTATGCCGAAAATACTAAAGGGTATTCAGGACTCAAGGCTGCACGATGGTAGTGACAATCGCTTTGTTTTTCCTTGTCAAAAGGCGTTTTAATGACTTAAAATATTCTTGGATAAAAGTATATGAAATATATTGAGTCTAATGAAGATTAAAACTTATCCAAGTGAGTTTCCCCGTAAATATAAGATATCTTTTTTTATGAAAACATATTTGAAAACTCGTTTCGATATCTTATATGCTTAGTATGTCCTTTATTGAAAATATGCTTGACTTTTAGGACTTTAGGACGTAGAGCTAGTTTTGTAAAATCGAGACCAAGTTTTGAAAATGTTTATAACTCATATATTACTTAACACTTGTCCCATTTTGAAAACTTAATTGAGTATATGATTATTTTGACAAACTCTTTGTTTTTACTTTGAAAACTATGAATTGTGAGTTTGTTATTTTTGTGCAAATCCTATATGCTAATGTGTCCTAGTATGCTTATGCAATGGCTCAACTCTTACTCAGAAATCATGCAAGACACCCACCACAAGATTTACAATACACACTTACTAACACAACCCTTATTACAATTAATTTATACACAATAAAAACTCCGGGATGTGCTTTGGTGCTTCTAAGTCAGTGTCCTTCCGATTTTTCTATTTGATGTCTACTCGGCCCGATCTTTGCTTCTGATTTGATACCTCCATGTATCCGAAACTTTGTACCTGTACTAAATAAGATCTGCAAGGATGGAAAATACTAGAAACAACAAATAGGTTAATATCATCAAAACATATAAACCAAGGTAGTGTAGTTGACAGGGCTAACACTGTCTTTTTCAAAGGGTTTGGGCGCCAGAGGAGGATATGATAAAAATAGGTTCGGTCGCCCGAAACATGATCAAACTGTTGAGAAGTCAATAGTTTGGGCACTCGAGGTGATTTGTTCACCTGAGGTTCGGTCGCCCGAGCTCTCTCATACTTTCCCTATTATGTTCAATACCATTCCTTTTTACACACCTGATTATAAATGATATTTGTGCATGAGTGTTGGCTCCTAAGGTTTTATTAAGGTCTTACTGAGCTTACAGTATATCCTATATGCATGACATGCAGGTAATTATTACAGACCTTATATACTGATTACTATTATAGATCTATATTACATAAAATGAATTTAAAATACAATACAAATATGGTCTTTAGAGTCTTCAAGCTCTTCTTCATGTGTCATCATTTTGATTTGCCCAATATATACCTACTCATATCCTTAGATAGCCGTCAAATACAACAGGTATTTGTCATTATCAAAATCGAGTGTGACCTATAAGGTCAACAGGAGTGGTTATAATGGAATTCTTAGGTGTGTTAGCCTAAGGCGAGGACATAGGCGCGTATAGCCGAACCTCGTAAAAACTCTCGTCTCACTCTCTTCCCTTCTCTCATTTAAATTCCTATTCATATTAACTGCGTGGTTGATTTTTAATTTTTAGTTCATATATACTACGTGGATAGGATATTAAATAAACTAAAGATTAATTTGACTTTGGGATTGCGGAAACTAAAAGGGAGTACATTGGTTGATCAATATAAATTGCAGAAACCATTAGGGAGTATGTTGATTGGTAAACACCCAAGACTTAGTAATTGAAAGTTTATTTAAAGTTTGAGTTTTTTGGAAGAGTGTTGGAAGTTTGAATTGTGTTTTATATTGAGAAAATAGGTTTACCAATACAGGGCTCTTTATCAGCAAACATACATTCTTAAACTCTACTTTGAGTTACTAAAGTGCTAAAACTTTGAAAGCATTGCAAAATTCTTTCTCTATTAAGGGTTGTGTTGTGATTGTGTTGATTGGTTTATATTGAGTTGTTGAAAGGGATATTCAACTTGGTATATCCATTCATAAAGGTTTTAACAAAGTTAATTTTCTGCTGAACTTGTAATTTAAAAACAACTTTACTTGTGTGGTTGATGAACTTAAAACAAGTTTAAAAAAAAAAAAGAATCAATCAAAGAAGGTAAAAAGAAATTTTAAAATCTCAATTCACCCTCCTCTCAGGAATACACCTTCCTTTTCAATTGGTATCAGAGCGGGGTTATAGCAAATCTTAATTAGAAGTTATATAAATATCTCTATGGCACACCTAGGTGTATCCCCTTTTCCTGAGGGACAATCCTCAACTAGACCTCCTATTTTTTGCAATGTAAACTATACGTTTTGGAAATAAAGAATGAGAATCTATCTATAAACCATGGATTGGAAGAAATGGAAAGTTGTCACACATGGTGACCACATTCCCACTAAATTAGTTGATTGTAAAGAAGTATCCAAAGAGGAAAAAGACATGACTGATAATGATTTTAAGTTGCTACAAGTTAATTCAAGTGTCATGAATGCATTGTATTGTGCCTTAGACGTAAATGAGTTTAATAGGGTCATGGTGTGTAAGTCAGCTAAAAAAATTTGGGACAAGTTAGAGGTAACCTATGAAGGAACGGTAGATGTTAGAGATGGTATAATAGACATGCTCACAAGTGAGTATGAAGCCTTTATGATGAATTCAGATGAAGCTATCACAAGCATGTATACTAGGTTTACTCACATAATAAATTCCTTAAATACTTTAGGGAAAAATTACTCAACATATGAAATGATTCGATAAATCCTTAAAAGACTTTCTCCGATATGGGAACCTAAGGCCACAACAATCACGAAAGGAAGAAACCTGAAAAATACCTCCCTTGATGAGTTGATTGGATCCCTTCTCACATATGAGATGGCGATAAACGAAAGAAATTCAAAAAACAATAATAAAAATAAGAAATTGATAGCCCTTAAGGCTGTCAAAGAAAGTTTTAGTGATGAAGACGAAGATAATGAATTAAATGATGAAAAACTAGCCTTCATTACTAAAAGACTTGAAATTTTTTTTAGAAAGAATAGGAAATTCCCTCGGAAGTTTAAAGGAACAAAAACTAACAATTCCAAAATTTATTGTAAAAGAATGATAAATGTACTATTATAAAGAATGTCAAACATCGCACAAGCATTTATAGAAATATGTATTTCTAAAATTATATAAATGAACTTGCGATTTTCTTGAATACACATCCAAAAGAAATTTGAAAATGAGAAGAGCTCATACTTTTAATAAATAAATAATTGATATAATTCTATTATTTCAAAAAAGAGCAATCTTACTAATCAAAAAATATTCCTAACTCAATTTTTGGTTTTTTTTTTTTTTGCTTAATTGTCTTTTAAATTACATAAAATCACAAAAATATTCTTTTGAGATTAAAAGTGTTCTTGTACTTAGGAAAAATCACAAAAAGTTCAAAAAAATCCTAGAAAAAATTACAAAAATTATTTTTGAGATCCCGAAAAGGGTTTTCATCTTGAATAAAGTCCCAAACCTCCCAAAATATTATTTTTCATACTTAGAAAATTCTATAAAACTTTATAAAAATCTAGGAGCGTATTTTACAAACTTATTTTCTCGATTTTCCATCTCGAGGATTTAAAAAGGAGGCATGAACTCTTCGGAGTATGGTATGCCCCGATTCTGAGTGAATACTTATATAGCATTTTTATTTTTTACATTTTCTTCACAATTTTTTTGAAAGAGAGTAATTTTTGAAAGCTTATTAAATTTAATTTATGGGATAATTTTTGATTAATTAGGTACCGTTCGTAAGGACGGGAGCATAGGGGGTGTTAATAACTTCCCCTCGCGTAACCGAACTCCCGAACTTGACTCTGGTAATGCAGACCAATTCTACCCTTAATTGGGTTGTAATCAAGTGTTATAACCACACTAAAAGGTTAGTGGCGACTCCATCATACCATGTTTTCCACAGAAATACTTTTTAAAACCACCTTTTATCACTTTGTCTAGTTCGCGTCCGAGAACGTCGCAACAAATGCGTTGATGTGTTGGTTCAAATCCAAACCTTTCACCATCTTAAGCCAATATAACTTTTAATTAAGAAAAAGTTTATTCGTAAGATACTTAGACATTTATTGGCTTTCAAACTTTTGCCACACAGCAGTAAGAGAATCCTCTTCCATGACGTGATACAGCACGTCATCGGCTAAACACAATCTGATAGTAGCCACAACTTTTGCTTCCATTTCCCTCCAATTTGCCTCATCCATGCCTTTCGGTTTAAATCTGTGTAAGGCCTTTACCATACCTTGCTGCACTAACAAAACCTTCACCCTTCTCTGCCATAAACTGAAATTTCTGGTTCCATCAAATTTGACAACATCAAATTTTGTAGATGAAATTCTAGAGGTGATTATAACAATGCTCTGATACCAATAATTGAATTGCACAACGAAATATCGGATCAAACAAATGTAGTACTCAATGGTAAAAATACATAACAACATGACCACGCAAAATATATGAAAGCAATAACAAGAGACAAAGGATTATGTGGTTCGACAATGCCTACATCCACATGAGTAATTGACAATCTTTCTTACTATCTTGTGTCAAAGACACAAATAACATAACAAATACATCATAATCAACATATATATAAAATTCCTGGAGGCTTTCCCTCCAAACCTCAACCAACTTAATCTCCATATTCAAAATTTGAAAAATTTGTGCTGGGTTCCTGAGACAAACTGTCGACGGTTTGAAGCATACCATTGACGGTTTCCACAGCGTACTTCAACACACTATTTTCACCATGTTTTCATCTTGTGCATGCTTTCTACTCACAATATGAGCCATGACTTACTCAAAAAATGAGCAGCTCGGAAGCTATCCAAAGTATAGGAGTTCTGTCGTGTAATATTCAACCCAAATGCCAGATCGTCTCCTCAGGGAATGCGGTTTGATTCCAAATTTATGTATTTCCAATCGAAAATAAAAAGTCACTGAACTTAGTTCAGATTCGCGTTTTATGGATTTTTGAGATTTCTTTTGAAAAATTAAATGAGCATGCAATTTAAATTCTAATCCTAACACGCATTGAATTCAATAACGAAACATAGAAATCTTACGTCTAATCAAGCAAGAATTTAAACACGCATTGAACTTCGGACAAGATTAAAAACAATGACTTAACGCACAAACTTAAACATGCAATTAAGAACTAAATCAAACACAAACTCAACCAAGAAAACCTAAATTTTTGTAATCAAGAACTTGAATCAAAATTACGATTTTAACAACTAGGCAATAAGCTAAATACACTAAAAATTCTAACTACTCTAATTAAACCGAAGTTAAAGTAAACGGACATCAACAAAATTTAAATCCTAACAAAGAATTTTTTTTATTTTTGTATTTTATTTCTTTTATTTTTTTTCTTCAAGAAGCCAAATCAAACTTTAAGCAATAAAGAAAAATAACTCAAGCAAAACTTTAATCTAATACTAGTATTAATTAAGAGAATAAAAAATTTAAATAACTCAAGCTTCAAAAATTAAAACTTTAAATAAAATTCCACCCAAAAAAATACCATTATTCAACCAATTAAAAACAAGAACAAATAAAACTAAAAGAAAAGAGAAGAAAGAAGAAAAAAAAAAAGGAAGAGAAAGAGAAAGGGAGGGAGGGAGGGAGAGAGAGAGAGAGAGAGAGAGTTATCGGGTAGCAGGTGGCTGACCGTAGCTCCAACAGCAGGTTCTTATGGCAGAGCAGGAGGCTGTTGGTGCTGGTGTTGCAGGTACAGAGCAGGCTCTCGGTGGCTGGCTGTGGGTAGTGGCTGGAGCAGCAAGAGTCGTAGAGGATGACCACAGTGGGTAGCTCGGATGGAGGGCTTCACGGTAGTGCAGCAAGAGGAATGGCAGCAGCAGCAAGCAGGGGGCTTTGGGTCTTCAAGGCATGGTAGGAGTTAACAGAGGGCACAACAACAGACAGAGAAGGAAGAAGAAGAAGAAGAAGAAGAAGAGGGAGACAGGCCGGAGTAGAGCAGCAGACCTCTCGGAGCAAGGGGTTCGTGAGAAGATCAGGGAGAGAAGGGAGAGAATAGGAAAGGGGAAGAAGAAGGAAGAAGAGGGAGAGGAGATAGAGAGAAGGAGGGAAGAGAGGGAGCTGAGAGAGTTCAAGAGAAAAGGAGAAAGAGAGGGGGTGCAGGGCTGCTTGAAGAAGAAGAAGGAAGAGAATATAAAGGGAGAGGGGGTTACTGCCCTACGCACATACACCCATAGAAGGAGATCCGACCCGGCTGCATGGCCGAGTCAGATCAAGTTTTTTTATTTTTATTTTTTTTCTTCTTTTTGTTTTTGCTTTCTGTTTCCTTCTTTTTACTTTCCCGCCAACAAGACCAAAATCGACCATCCTAGAGTCTATATCTCTCAAAGCTTGAAACATGAAAGTTGTAGATAATCTTCTCATATTTCTCCAAAATTTTGAATCGTCTCGATCAAAGCTCGGATGGAAAAGTTATGTGTGAATTACGAACTGATGCCAGTTTTAGCTTCCGATAATTTTCCTACGACAAAAAATGCCAAAAATTCATAAGTTACTCAATAAAACCCAGAGATTATAAATAAGACACAATGTTAAAATATTGAGAGTAATTAGGTATTTAATGAAAAATATAAGCTCCCAATGCATGAATTAAAACACCTAATTACGCAGTTTAAGCGCGTAATCAAGCCACATATCACAACAGCCTTAAATACTATTGAAAGATAGGATTAAAACCAACTCATCCTACTAACCGAAATCTCCTTACCATATTTATGAAAAGTAATCCAATTCTTTTGACTCTAAAGAGTAACTTTGGAAGAATTATCTCTTTGATTTCAGTTTCAAGAGTTCCCAACATATGAAGAGAAGAAATCTTAATAAACTAGAAAACACCCTTTTTCTGACAGAGGTCAAGTACTTAATATTCTAAAGGGTAGTTTAAAAAACTCATGCGTATGTGGGGTTCGAAGAAGAGGTGGACTATAATGAGTTTATAGAACATAACATCATCTAGTAGTTTTGCAGGAGGTTATTTTGACATCTTGAATCTATGAATTCCAAGTCACATGACGATAACACTATCGTTGTGCCAAGACTCCCTTTGAGGGGAAAAACAATTAAGTCTTCTAGGACCTACCATCCAATGAAAACACTCCAAATATTGGATTTCCTATGATATGACTCATGTATGGTTTAAAAGGACATACTATTTATAATATTTTCATTCGATGAGAATGCTTGATGGGAGAACCATGCTGATCCTCTTCGAAGGACCTACCTTTTTCTCCTCCTTTAGTCCCCTACTATTCAACATTGCTTTATTCACTTTCATTATTTGGAACAATAGTAGAAATAGTTCCATCAATCTTAGCTCAAATCTTGGGGAGGGCATGCCTCACTCCATTTTTTCTTTCATAATTCATATTTGATTTTCATCCTTTTTCTTAGTTGAAAATTGTCCTTAAGAGTAGTTGAGGAGAGCAAAAATTTCTTTGCCATATATATATATATATATATATATTCCAAATCATACCAAAAACAATTTTGATATGAGAAAATCATAGAGACTCACTATAATTGTAGCGCCCCGACCCGTCACGTGAGCCTGGGGTGCTACTTTAGTGACGTCTGTGTACCTGATACCATCTCAACATATAAAATATGCAGTAGAATAAATAAAACATTCTCCGCAATCTATTACCAGAGTCTAAATATCAACATACATCCAGGTCTTTCCATACTTATATTACATCTCAATCTAATAAGTCAACAAACTCGATCCACACGACCATAAATACAAACCCAAAGGCATACTACAATAACTACTCATATCTGAGTTCTTAAAGACACTCAAAAAAAGTAACTAAACTAGTCTCCACCCCCTGAATCCCGCTAAACTCGATCTCTGGGATTCCTTGAAAAGATATGTTATACAACAGGGTGAGACACCTCTCAGTAAGGAAGATTAAGTTAATGATAGTGTGTGGCTAGCATGCGTTTTAGTGAATGCAAAAATCCTAACATAACTCTCTTTTACTAAACATTGTATATAAATACTCATTTCTCACTTCTCATTTCTTAAACCAAACAAAACAATACTGGAAATAATTTCATCAATCACATGAATATACAGATATGCATGAAAGACACTCCTTGGAACTACTCGCCATGTATAAAACCCCGTGGTCAGGGTTGTGCGACTCGAAGGCTGGACTAAAACTTAGGGGTCAACCCAAGCCAAGTCAACTCCTTACTATAATACGTCAGCAGGTTTACGCAAGCTCACTTATGGGCCCGATTGCATCTCGGTCAATCGGCTAGGACCACCCAACACTACTCTCTCGTAAGTGTGGGCGCAAGCGGTCAAATGGTGAAACTCTCTCTAGCAATGGTACCGTGCTCACAACAACAGCGTTCTCAAGGTTCCTAAAGCATATCATGCAATTTAAGTAATTAAAACTGTACTTTAAAACTCATTTCATATAATAAACTCCGGCCTCAGCCGTACTATACAAACTCGGGTCTCGGCCCTCTCATAAAGTACAAACTTGGGCCTTGGCCCCTCTGTTACAACTCGGCTCTCAACCTTTGAATAAAACTCTGTTATTTTATAAATCTCAGCCTCGCGCTGTTTAAGACAACCTCGGGCCTCGGCCCCTTTTGTTACAACTCGGGCCTTGGCCCTCTTATAAAATCCCTGCATTTCTCAAAATAGTTCCAGTATATTTCGCAAACAATTCAGTATTACACAAACATACCCATTTTGGTATTCTCAAAATAATATTCACTTACCACACAATTTTCTATATATATATATATATATATATATATATATATAAATATAGCCCGTAGGTAACCATGAAAACATTGTATAAATGGTTTGTAGAATCAAACCAAACTTTCCACCGTTCATTTTTACTCAAAATATCATTCGTATATCTTAAGTTAAAAAACGAGCCTTTTGAACGGTTGGTTTTTAAAAGAATAACCAAAAACATAACATACTTACAAATATTTTTATCGGTTCAAAATCATTAAAATACTGCATTAAACATAATCCCCTTACCTTTTTCCTAAAATAAATTGAAACGCTCGAAAACCCAATCTCGACTTTTCACGAAAACAAGAATCTGCTCTGCTAGTACTATAGATCTTTACTCCCTGATCCTTTCCAATCGTCGAAACGGGCGACGGACAATGAAGAACTGGAGAGAGAGAGAGAGAGAGAGAGAGAGAGAGAGAGAGAGAGAGAGAGAGAGAGAGAGAGAGAGAGAGAGAGAGAGAGAATTTTGGGTTTCTTAACCCTCAAGCAATGAAAAATCCTATTTATAGGCCTTTTGACTCGGTCAAATTTGTTGACGAATTGGTCCTTCGTCGACGAAGCATAGGAGACTATTCATTGACGAACCTCCTCCTTTGTCGATGAACCCAAATATTTTTCCCTGTCGGTTGGGATCTCTTTGTTGACGAGATTCTGAATTTTGACGACGAAGCACTAAAGGGCCTTCGTCGACAAGTACAATGACTTCGTCGACGAAGCCTACAAAAATCCCCCCCTTTTACCCTTTTCTTATTTTATAGGTTCGGGTCTCTACAATAATTGTCCAACTTCTATATTGTTTCATATCTAATTCAATTTCAAAGATCTCCTTTAAAAATTTCACCAAAATAATTTCTTAATTCTTGGAGTTTGCAATCAAGAATAATTCTTAAAACTTCAATCGAGAAATGTCTCTACTCCTAAATAGAATCCTCAAATATATCTTTTATTGTGACGAACAAGAATGAATATTGATCATCACATATTGCAATTACAAAAACAAATTAAAATAATTGTTATGCATATGATTTAACATACTCTATGTTATAATCATGAATAAGAAGAGAGTATAAATTTTAAGTTTGTATGAAATTGAAGCTTCCAATTGTGGGGTATGGCATGTATTAAAATTTTTGTTTGATATCATAATTCACACACAGCAAGGAAAGGAGTTATTTCCCATTTTAATTTTATTATTTAATAAAATATTAAATAATACTTTGTTTGGGAAAAAAAATTCTCATTTTAAGGCTTACGTAATCTCGCAGGATGAGCTTGTGAGATTTAAACAAATTTCGCAGGACCATCCTACGAGATTTAAGCAAATCTCAATTCACTCCCCGCGAAAATAGAGCAACCCCCAACTTAATTCTTAGGAAGAAAAACAAAATACCTTCTTCTTCTTCCTCCCTCGTCATCGTCTCCAAATGTATGGTCTCCCCAGACCATAAATCCAAAATTCAGACTCTCAAGCCCCTCACCTGTGTTCAGGTTATGGAGCTCACCAATGGGCTCTTCATCTGCTTCACCTGAATTCGTCGTATTTCCGATGTGTTATGGTGTTCGAATCGTTGGAGGTTCAATTCTCAAATTCCCTGCCAGTGGTGCCAAGCTGACCTTCTCCATTCCTTATCAGCAATTTGCACGTCATTTAAATTTTAAAAAATATACAACCCGAAGGAATTATAATGCTCATTCTCATGTTTTTAATTTTTTTTCTGTTTTCTTTTGTTTAATTTTATAAAATTACGTTTTTTTATTTATTATAAATTTTTCTTTATCTAAGGTTGGTGAAAGTTGAAAATTTTGAGTGACAAAATTTTCTGGCACTCCGAAAAATTTTCTTTTTTCCTTTTGAATTAGGAGATTTCCCATGCTGGAGTGCCGGAATCGGCCATAGACTGCATCCAAGGTACACGAACAGGGCCAGGGAAGATGTGAAGTGTGAACTCCATCACCTGGCTGGTGCCGGAGACGATGATGTCGCACCTAAAGCCACATGTGAATTGCTACCGAAGAAGATTATCGCAAGGATCGATGGTGAAGTTCCAAGAGCCCACAGAGAGAGAGAGAGAGAGAGAGAGAGAGAGAGAGAGAGAGAGAGAGAGAGAGAGAGAGAGAGGATGATGATAGCTTTTGGATTCTTCAAGCTCCTCTCCGTCTGCAAGTATATAGCTACCTGTTGCTCTGTTTTTATTTTCTTTTTCTTCCTTTTATGGCAACCTTGGATTTTAATGAGACATGCAACCAAAGAAAAAAAAAAAAGAAAAAAAGAAGGGGTGCAACTTTCACTTCACTGGCAGAGGAAGAGCATTTATACCATTTAAAGGGTACTCTGTTTTTCCGACTACAACACGAGGTGCAGCTTTCACTTCGCCATCTTTAGCGAGGCAGAATATTTAGGCTCGAAGAATGCAGAGGGAATAGAGGCAGGAGCTCAGGCTCCGGCCCTCTCTGCTAGGGGTGAGCAAACGATCGGTTCGGCCAAATTCGGTTAATTAACCAAAAATTTTGGTTAAAGAATACTATTAACCGAACCGACCGAACCGTTGGGCCTCACCGAACCGAACCTGATTGAATTTATTTTTCGGGTAATTCGGTTAACCAATTTTAACCGTGAAACAAGGGAACTAGGAAGGGGGGAAGGTGTACTAGTGTATGTGTATGTGTATCCAGACTGAAACGAGGGAAGGTGGGGGAAGGTTGAAGCCTTGAAGTCCCGAGTCACTGAGTGTAGATCCATCACCATGCCCACGCGAGGGAAGAGCCGATCGAAGAGGGATTCGGGATCGGGACGGGTCATGAACTGGGAAGACTGGAAGAGGTGCTCAGGCGAAGCCGTGAAGCCAAGAAGAGGCGATTCGCGAAGAGGGAGAACTTGAAGAACTGAGAAGTGGAGAAGAGGTGGTTGGTTAGGGAGACGATTGGGCTCGAGTGAGCTTGATGCCAGTGAGGAGGAGCCGGGGTGGTTCTCGGTGAACTGCTCTGTGTGCAAGACTGCGAGAGAATAAAAATGAGAATGAGAGGGAGCTTGTGTGCTGGCGACGATGGCCAGCGACGACGATGGTGATGGGCGCAAGCGATAGCATCGCGTGAAGATGGTGGTGCGAACTGTTGTGGACTGAGCTCGGGTGAGCGAGAGAGAGGCAGCGAGAAAGGGCCTTCTGACTTCTGAGTTTCTGAGAGCACTGAGAGTGTGAGACTGAGAGTGAGAGGGAATAGAAATATAAAATAACGTGATTTTCATTTACTAATTTAAATTTAAAATTTAATTAATTATTAATTTGGTTAATCGGTTAACCGAATTAATGTTTTATATTCACCGAACCGAAACCCGAATCCCCGAAATATTGGAATGCATAACCGAACGGATTCGAACCGATTTTTTTAACCGAACCGAACCGAACCGAACTGACCAATTTCGGTCGATTAATTTGGTTTTCCCCGAATTATGCTCACTCCTACTTTTTGCACGATGACGTGGAAGGTGGAGGGGTCGGCTTGGATGAAGGTGGTGTTGGAGGAGTCGTGGGATTGCTGAGAGCTTATTGGCCGCGTTGTTTGATGCAATGAAAGAAAAAATAGAGATTAAAGAAATAAAGACCGAAGAAACAGAGATGGAGAGAGAAGTGCAAATCTTGCAGGATGGCCGCCACGCGTCAATGCTCGAATTGTATGGTCGTTTAAATTTCGCAGGCCCATCCTCCAAGATTACGTGAGTTTTAAAATGAGAATTTTTTTTCCAAACAAAGTATTATATAATATTTTATTAAATAATAAAATTAAAATGAAAAAAACTCCAAGGAAAGTGCACACGCAATTTCCCTAAAAAATAAACGACGTCGTCCATTGCCAAGTGAAACCGTGCCGTGGCAAAGCACGCAACCTGCTGGGTCGGTGTTCTCCCGTCAACTACTCTCCGTTCAAAATATCGCAATACGACATAAGCGTTGGCCGACACGTGGACACCTCGACGTTTCACAACTCGATAAAAAGGTGAAAATCCCCTCTTTCTCCCTTAAACCTCGAACCCTCGCCTTTCGTAGACTGAAGGGGAGCGCGGAATCAGACACGACTGGAGGCATAGAAACCCTAGATCAATCTCCTCTTCACTAGATCGTCGTCGGTCGATTACAGATCTCAGATCCTGACCTCGCAATTGTCAAGGTTTGCTCAATCTCAAGGGCTTTTCTGGAGTTCCACCAGGATTGTTGGAAATCTTCGATTTGATTTTGTTTTAAATTTTTTTTTTTTGTTGGGAGATTGATTTTTGGTGCCGGATGTTGTTGTCAGGGGTTAAAGATGGTGTCCGACGCTAGCAAGAAGAAGGCGGCGCAGAAGAAGGCCGCGGCGGCCGCCAAGAGAGGAGGGAAGTCTGCAGCTGCTGCGTCGTCAAAGGCAGCAGCGGTAAACGCGCAGAACGGTAGCGGCGTCGATAAATTAGCGAACGGAATCGGGTCTATTGAGATTTCCGATCGGACTTGCACTGGGGTTCTTTGTTCACATCCTCTCTCACGAGATATACGCGTATGACACGATTCCTTTCTTTTTGACTAACTGTTAAATACTTCAATTCAGTTTTCTGAGATGCATCTGATTGGCGAATATCTGTTGTTTATGTAGCATTTCGAGTATATTTGTTGAAAAATGCTGAATTAGGTATAACACCCGTGTTGTTTTGATTGTGATATTGGAATGTTAAAACATTCATGGCGTTTGACGTCAGTGCCTGCATTATTGCATATTGATGCCTTATTTACCGTTATTTTGACTTGGAGCTGTTGCATTCCTTTGTTTTTTGTTTTTTACTTGACTGCTGAGTTCATGGGTGATATTCTTTGTAATTTGGTGTCTTGCTTGCATTCTACGTTTATTGATTGCTTTGGCCTTCATTTTGCCACAAGAAAGTTGTTGGGAAAAGTAGCAATGGGTTTTTTGAAACTATGCTTAAGCATTATTCCCTGAACCAAATGATGGATTTTTCTTTCCGAATCATGATCTAAGCTGCAGTGTAATTCAGGTGGGAACTTTGAAATATATTTTGTTTTATTTTTAGAAAATGGGAGTTTCAAGTTTGATGCTTTGTGAACCTCTTTTGTGAGAACTTATTTTCTTATGATGCTTTAAGCCTTAAGTTTGTGCACAACTGACCCTAGTCCCATAGCTAGAAAGTAAAAACCTTTTCCTAGGATTTTTGATTACTGTTAAAAATAATATTTTAGCCAAATATTATTTTGGAAAAGGCAGATTAGGACATGTATAGATGATTCCAAGTAGCTGGAAATAGGGTTATGGTTTTGGATTGATTTCACACTCCTGGAGGATTTCTTCTTTTTAATATTCCTTCCTGTGTTGGCAATACATATGCATTCCTGAATCTTGAAGAAAAACATGTTTTGGAAAAATTTGATCAAGATCCATTTTTCTGGGTTCCCCCTTCTGATTGGACACCAGTAATGGGCTGAAAGAAAGTCTGTAGCTGTCCTATTTGTCATATAGTTTAGACATGGAGTCCAATCTAATGAAATATATTTGTTTTGTGTCCTGTAATAGCTATGCGAACATGCCAATCATGTTGACTTTTGACCAATAAAATGTTATCATTATACTGCATACATTGCTATAGTTTTGTGGTTGATATGAAGTTGGAATTGTTTCGATATGAACCTCATTTGAAATTATTAAATCTGATTAGGACTTGGATGCACATGAGAATGCTGCATCCTTCCTATTTTTGTTTCATGAAAGCAAGAATGCATGTTTTCTTCTGTTTTCTTTTAAAAGAAAAATGAAGATACAGTGTTGAAAATAGTTGGAAGCAGCATTTTTATAATGAGTTTCTAAATCTGACTGTTCTGGTAACACATTTTCAATAAGAAGCAAAAGAAGATTGTTTTAACTAGCATTTTTCTGATATGGTTTTACAAGACGGTTAGAAAAGCTAATAACAGGAAACAAAAGCATTTCTGAAAGCGCTGTAGTTCTTACAATATTTATGTTCTATGCACTCAGATGAAATGCTCTGTGCTGGTACACTGATATAAATAATCACTGGTATAGGAAATGCAACTTCGTTCATGGGAACATGACCCTTCAAATGATGAACCTTGCTGTGTTCAATTCCAAAATCTTACCTAGTTTTGAAAATAATATGGGCATTTGAGGATTGAATGTCAAATTGTAAAGGAATTATTTATAATGACATTCTCTGGTTTTAGATTTTGTATCCCCTAGTTTTATTTCAATATGTTGTCATTTAGATGTCAAAATTGTCATTATTTTTGTTGCTGGGTCTTAAAATTTTTAATTTTCTGTATTTGCTGGACATATGTACAGCATATATGGTTATTAAAATGGTATGAACAATTGTAAAATCATATGAAAACGCTCTAATTAGTGAGTCTCACTTTTAGCTTATTGTTGCTAGCTTGGTGCACCTAGACGAGCAGCTGGGTCTGTCACCAGGGTGTTCTGCCTGCTATGTTGCCAGGGTTAATTTCTTGAACATTCTCTTTTGTGAATATATCCAATTCCCTGATCCTTGTCAGAAGCCTCATATAGGAGGTAAAATTGTGCATTGAGAATTATTCTGTATACCCATTAATTAGCTGAGTTTCATCATCCCTGTATCTGCTGGATTTGTTATAGTGGTTAGAAAACTGATGCATTTTACTTTGTTGCAGATTGAGTCTTTATCAGTTACATTTCATGGACACGATCTTATAGTTGATTCTGAATTGGAGCTCAATTATGGCAGGTTTGTTAACTTTTGGTCAGTTTAGTTTTTAACATTTGGTATATTGGTTGATAATGCCTGTAAACATGTATCTTAAGAGCGTTAAATTTTTCAGACGCTATGGTTTGCTTGGATTGAATGGCTGTGGGAAATCTACTTTGCTCACTGCAATAGGGTGTCGAGAACTCCCCATCCCAGATCATATGGATATTTATCACCTCACTAGGGAGATTGAAGCTTCTGACATGACTGCTCTTGAGGCTGTCATAAGTTGTGATGAAGAGAGGTTGAAATTGGAGAAAGAAGCTGAAGCCTTGGCTGGGCAGGTGGGTCTTTGAAAGTAAACATTTTTCATATCCACAATCTTGGTACTTCAGAAACATTTACCACAATTTTATATTGTTTAATTGCCTTAGGATGATGGAGGGGGTGAAGCTCTTGATCGCATTTATGAGCGTTTGGAAGCCATGGATGCATCTACTGCAGAGAAACGTGCTGCCGAAATCTTGTTTGGTCTTGGTTTCAACAAGAAGATGCAAGCAAAGAAAACACGTGATTTCTCTGGTGGCTGGAGAATGAGAATTGCGTTAGCACGGGCTCTATTCATGAATCCAACAGTTCTGTTGCTTGATGAACCCACCAATCATCTTGGTTAGTTACTGACCCCAACCTTGCTCTTGATGTTAACACTACAGATTATGGCACATGTAAATGCCTTACTGAGCATACCCTTAACCTGAAATTGACTAGGACTGTCTATAGTTTATACTGCATGTTACATTGCTGGATGCTTTCCATGCTGGAGGTGATACAAAGTTGGTCACAATGATCAGTGACTCGGTGCATTGGCTAAAGGCATCTGTTAAAATAAGCAATGTAAAGGTCATCCTCCTTTACAGAATTATTTTGTAACCAATTTTTAAGGTCCAATAAGATTTCCTCCCCTCCTTCTTCCCCAATCTCTTCTTTCCTCTTAAGAAGTTTAGATTTATTAATTAAAAACATGGCCTGTATTCAGAAGACAATTCCATTGTAGAAAAGTTAGGAATAGGTAGTTTAGATGGATTTTTAATTAAAAATTGCCCACAAAATGTCCGTGGGATTTTTTCAATTGAAGTATGATATTGTCTTCTATTCCTTTGGAATATTTTTCGAACTTTCTGTTTTTGTAATATAAAATTTTTGGTCCCATGGAAATTCCATACTTATGGAAAGAAAAGATTTGTTGAGATAGCAGTTTGTTAGTTTCTCTTCTTGAATTTTTCAGATGGTAATGACCATTTGGCTTTTCTCAAACTTGCATGCATTCATTCTGGATCTGTAGCTGTTTATATTTTATCAATGTTATATTTTCTTTGTTATCTTCCACCATAATATACAAATCTGAGTAACTGATGTCAGTAATTGAATTCTCTACTTGTTACAGATTTAGAAGCTTGTGTCTGGTTGGAGGAAACTTTGAAGAAATTCGATCGCATCCTGGTTGTGGTATCGCACTCTCAGGACTTCCTGAATGGTGTCTGCACAAATATTATTCACATGCAAAACAAGAAACTGAAGATCTACACTGGTAACTATGACCAGTATGTTCAAACTCGTTCAGAACTTGAAGAGAACCAGATGAAACAGTATAAGTGGGAGCAAGAGCAGATTGCTTCAATGAAGGAGTATATAGCTCGATTTGGTCATGGCTCTGCAAAACTAGCTCGGCAGGCACAGAGTAAAGAAAAAACTTTAGCCAAAATGGAACGCGGTGGTCTCACAGAAAAGGTGGTGAGAGACAAGATTTTGGTGTTTCGCTTCACTGATGTGGGAAAGCTGCCCCCACCAGTATTACAGTTTGTTGAGGTCACATTTGGCTATACTCCTGACAATCTCATCTACAAGAACCTGGATTTTGGGGTAGATCTGGACTCTAGAGTAGCATTAGTGGGACCCAATGGAGCTGGTAAGAGTACGTTGCTGAAGCTGATGACGGGGGATCTGATTCCTCTTGATGGCATGGTTAGGCGACATAACCACCTGAGAATTGCTCAGTTCCATCAGCACTTGGCCGAGAAACTTGATGTGGAACTGTCTGCTCTCCAGTTCATGATGAAGGAATATACAGGCAATGAGGAAGAGAAGATGAGAGCGGCTATTGGGAAGTTTGGGCTGACAGGTAAGGCTCAGGTGATGCCAATGAAGAATTTGTCTGATGGCCAAAGGAGCAGAGTGATATTTGCATGGTTGGCCTGGAGGCAGCCCCACATGCTGCTTCTGGATGAGCCAACCAACCATTTGGATATCGAGACAATCGACTCTCTTGCCGAGGCATTGAATGAGTGGGATGGGGGTCTGGTTCTGGTTAGCCATGATTTTAGGCTGATAAATCAGGTAGCCCAGGAGATATGGGTGTGTGAGAATCAGGCAGTGAGCCGATGGGAGGGTGATATTATGGGCTTTAAGGAACACCTGAGGAGCAAGGCTGGATTATCCGATTGAAGCAGGTTTATGGGATTCCATGGAATTCTACTATGGCTGGATTATCTGATTGAAGCAGGTTTAGGGGATTCGACGGAATTCTACTATGTCAAATCCGTACTCGCGGATTCATATATTTATTTACGAGGTAGTACTGGTTTTTGCCGCATCTAGCTCATGCTCGAATGAGTATGTAATGGCAGTAGTATCAGAGCTGAACTGGTGACCAAGGCTTGGTGGTGGTTTCAGAGCCACTGAGTGGCTCCATCCTGTGGCCGTGTGGAGGTGATATTTTTTATATGTTTTTTTTTTTCCCACCCAATACAATATGAGTTGCTTCCTCCTCTTTCTTGTGCCAAAGAGACGAAAATGCTACTTGTAGGAGCGATGCCTGCATTGACCTACGTACCCCTATGCTTTAATCTCTATTTAGTGTACTTGAACATGCATGGTTTAAATTTTACTCTCGAGATCAGTTCTATCTTCTTCTTGATGCCTTCTATGGAACTACCTGCATGCAGTTGAGCTATTCGATTGAAATTTCTCTGCATCTGTGTTGAAATTACCTGCTGCCTCATTTGTTTGCTTTATCATTCATATGTTCTACCTCCTGATTTTTCGAGAGGCCCAGTTGGTCATCGGGGAACTTTTAACCAGTGATGCGTAGTAGCTTGTGGAAGGTGGTCTTTATACAATGCCTCTGATCAGAAGCCTTCTTTGGGTTAAAACCATGCACTACCAATATATAAGTGAATAATTACAAGTTTTAATTTGATGGAACTAAAAGCATGCTTGGCTGTAAAATGGGAATGTAGCAAAAAATGGCTTACTAAAAAGTTTCATGAATAGTATTGCAAATTTGCAAGCAGTTGGGAATTCATTTTAGTAAGATTTTGTTTGGGTTTGTTCATTATGCAAGTGAATAATTAAAAAATTTAATTTGAGGCTCGTGAAATGAATTGAGTATCATAGCGGAAAATTGAATATGGATGGTTTGGTTCAGCTTGTTTGGATCATGAATAGTTTAGGGAATTTTTAATTATTATTATTATTATTATTATTATTATTATTATTATTTATCTACATCTTCTTGGCACTTTTCTTGAGAGGGTTGCAAATGAGACAAATACTCAGTAGCTTTGCTAGGCAAGTTGCATTCTCGAGTCCATTTTTGAGATTCATTTGATAAACGAGTAAAGTTATTTATTTAGGTAAAGTGAATAGTTCATTTACAGGCTCTGTTTGGTCTTAAATTAGGCTTTTTAGAAGTTCAATGAAGTCTTACATACACAAGTGTTGAGGAAGAAGATGAATTTGCATGACTAGATCTTTTTATTTGGCTCTTTTTGTTGTCAATCTAATTCTTAATATAACTTTCTATTTTGACTATGAAAAGATGATTTCCTGCTTCAAGTTCGATAATGCTAATGGCTAGGAGAGTCGTGAGGATGTCAAAGTCATTCCTGCAGCACTCCCACGTATAAATTTGTACAGGATGGTGTTTTTGAGTCTTGTCCGTAAACTGGATATGTTAAAAGCCTATTGCCACCTTTGTGCTTTGTTTGAATCTAAATAACTCTAGATGAATAAGCCTCGTGGTAGGTGTAGCTCTTATAGAAGATGAGATAAGGGAGGGACGTCTCAGATGGTATGGAAACTTGCAATGTAGGTCTTATAGTGTACTTATGAGAAATAGCGATTTAGTTATTGTGGGGGGCAGTAAAATGGATAGGGGTAGACTTAAAATAATTTGGGGGGAGATAGTAAGGATTTAATATCCTTGAATCTATCAAAAGAAATGGTCCATGATCGCATAAATTGGCGGAAAATGATTCATATTGCGGATCCTATTTAGTGGACTAAGGTTTGGTTTTGTTGTTGTTGTTTAAATGAATAAATCTCGAACAAAGTTAATTTTGGATTAACATAATAAAGTTTGATTCAATCAATGTAGTGGTTCGAAGTACAAGTTTGAACATGTATTTTTGAGCTTGGTTTTAATAAATAATTTTGAGTGCGGTAAATTAAAATTAGGTTTGAGCTTGTTTTGTTTTTAACTTGAGACCTTATTTAGAATTTGAAAAATATTTTAAAAAATATGAATTTTTTCTTTTTGACATTTTCATGTTTTACTATAAAAAAAGTGAGGAAAAATATCAAATATAGGACATTAACAAATTAATGAACCAACATGTCATTTAACATTTATTTTTCATTTTTGAAAATTTAATAGCATTTGAACAAATTTACATCCTTAACAATATTTTATTTTATTTTATACTAAACTGAAAATCCTTGATCTAGAATGGAGTCTTACTCAAAAACCAAATTGCTACTGTTGAGCGTATATTTCTATTAATTTGTACAATTTATATAAAAAAAATAAAAATTGGTACCCTGAAAGTGAAAGTAAGAATAAATATTCATTTTTTATAAAAAAAATTTCAATTTCATTATAAATTCCTTCTAAAAGGTATATAAGATTTAAGCATAAAAATCTTTTTATGTAAATAATTGGATATGAGCATATTATAAGAGGCTTGTGATGCCAGGAGCTCTTGGGTTTAATTCCAGACGAAACAATTTTGGATTCATTAGGAGGGAGCGTACTCATTTTCCTAAGGATAGAGATGTGAATCAATGAGCTAGTACCGAATTAATTCAATTATATTATTAGCATCAATTTTCTTAAATTGGATGTACTATTGTGCTCTATTCTTCTTGCTTTGATCACTTGGTTATAATAATACTGTGTGGGAAGTCTACCTTTTTTTTTTGGATATCGTCCGGGTGTCCCCAGCCGGCATCTACTAGATTACCCTTGGATGCAGCATGGCCGAGACTAATCCGCACGCCCCACAGAACCCACCCCAAGACCCTGCAGGGAGGTAAATCGGGATTTGCTCAAGGCAGCAGGAATTGATCCTGAGTAGCTAACCTGGGTCACAGGCTCAGCCGGGTCACCCTTGCCACCCGAGCCAGCGCCCGGGGGTTTGTGTGGGAAGTCTACCTTGTCCTATAAAGAGGTTGCTAAAGTTGTGATCAAGTTAATGAGGCCAAAAAGGAAAAAAAAAAAAAAGGAAAAATTTATTGATGAGGACCATAATTAAGTGTAGTGCTTGGTTGCCAAGGTTGAACAAATTAAAAAGAGAGAGATTAATAGAAAAAGAGGAGAAGAAGGGGAAGCTGACGCTTAAATTAATTCCAAAAATTTTGAATGATACATACATGCAAATAAGAAGGGGGCATTACATGTGAGACTATCCTCGTTGGAGCAAAGGGGAAGATAATAAGGATCAACACTCACGATAGCAACGATCAATGAATAGTTCAAAGGGTGAGGGGCTTATATTGGTTGCTATGGGTAACAACCCTTTACATATATGGAGTGGATTGAGATCTAATGTGAATGGTGGGTCGTAGTTCATAGGTATGATCGTCTTTGTCTAGTTATGGACATTGGTACTGTGAAGGTTAGAGTATTTGATGGTACCATTGAAATATAAAAAATCACACATATATATTTCAGAATTGCATGTAGGAGAATCTACTTTCATCCAATTACTTGTATAACTTTGCATGCTTGGTCTTTCAATGGTTCTACATTATAGGATTTTGAAGGGGGTGAAGGATGGTATGATTGTTAACAGGGTCACAAAGCAAGGGCCTTCCAAAGAGACCTAAAATGGAAATAATCTTTTTACAAATTTTGGAAAAAATATAGACAGAGTTAATAGAACTTGGGAGTCTTTAAAAAAAAAAAAAAAAGCCAAATTTAGGAGTTAATAGAACTTCCAAAGGAAAAGAAAGTAATAGGGTGAAAATGAATGTTTTCAAAGAAAGACGATGCTTCAGAAGAGGAAGGTAAATGAACCAAAGCCAAACTAGTGGCAAAGCAATACACTTAGAGGGAATAGATTGGTAGTCCTTAGGCATTTCTTTAGTTGTCTGACACACCTTCGTTTGAGTACAGTTATTGACTATAGCAACTAAATTGATTTTCGGCTCGAGCAGTAGAATGTTGAAATTAGATTGTTTAATGGATTTAGAAGAGTAGATGTTGTGGTAAGATTGTTTAATGGGTTTAGAAGAGCAGATGTTGTGAAAATTGAGTATAGGATGCACAGCAGAATATGTAAATTGCAACAAACGATAAAGCACCAAAAAACAATTTATGCACAACCAATATATATGAAAGCAAATAAAGAAAACAACACGAGAATATACGTGGCTCGGCAAAATCTACATCCACGGGAGCAATCGGCATAAAAGTTTTACTATGAAAATGAAAGTACACAATACACTTGATACAATGATCTCACTTTAGTCAAAATATGCCCAGAAGAACATATATAACAACCCCTTAGAGGCTTCCCTCCAAATACTCATCCGTCCCAACGTTCCAATTTAAAATTTGAATTCTTTTTCGCAGCCTCGAGAGCACTTGTCCATGAGTAGGGCACTCATCGAAGAGAGAGAAAGAGGTCCACTCGTCGACTATTGAGGCTCACTCGTCGCCGAGTCTTTGAATTTATGATTTTCTTGCTTTTGGTATCTTAGAACTTTTGCATTTTTCTGACTCTCGGTATCTACTCATCGACGAGTAAGGCACACTAGTGGACGAGTCTCTGCTGCACAACACTAATGAATTCATCCATATGCTTTTCTTTGTTTATGAGCCCCACCAAGTATAAGAGCCACACCCAAATGCAATAGTAGATTTATCCAGTATTGCTAAAAGGTTTTAAGAAACCATGAAGGAAAACCATGTCAATCTATGTACATAGAAAATTATTAATTACATGGATTAAATTAGGGGTGACAAAACGGGTTGAAACTCGATGAGTGATCCATGACCAGCCAGTTTAAATCGGCTTTGAGTTTAATACAAGATGCCCCACTTATAAACGGGTCAACCTAAACCCAACCTGTTTAATAAATGAGTTGGGCGGGTTTGGGTTGGGTACTCGTCGGGGGACCCATTCATCTTAATATATATTTGTATCATAAAACCTAACCCTACCCATATATATGCAGTACCCTTCCTATAACCCATTACCTTGACCTACCTAATACCCACTCGACCACTCCCACTTGCAGATGTTGAGATGCAGTCTCATGTAGTTGTGGCTTGCGATCGGCACTTGACACTGTTGGTAGTCGACACTCGGGAGTCGGCACCACTACCTTGCCCAGAAAACCCTACCACACTACTAGAGTACTAGTGAAGGTGATTAGGTGAAGTAAACTCGACTATAGCCTGCAAGCGCTGAGGCATAGCTACATAGAAACCTTCATTCCCCATTCCCCTCAAAGCCTATTCGGCGACAATGGCAATCGACAATCGACGCTAAGGCACAACCAGTGAAATAGTTACCAAATCCTCATTCAGTCATTCCCCAATTCCCCCCTGAATCCTTGATTCGGTGATTCCTTTTTTTTTTTTTTTTTTTTATTTAAGCCAAAGGCTGAAATTGGTACTAGGTAAAAATTAATTTACATATACTTTTTTGGTAGTTGAAGCAATGCTATAGAAATCGTGGGGGATTCAATGAAAGCTCTAGGAAGCAAATCACTGAGGTAAATGACAGGCTAATTGTGCAGTCTGCTGCCGCTGTTAGCAGAGAGAGAGAGAGAGAGAGACCCTAATAAGGTATTGCGGTTCGAAGAAGGATGATAGGGAGAGAAGACAAAGGATTGTGGGAATGGGGAAGAAGAAGAAGGTATCAACAAAGGTGTTTTGCGAGTTTGATGATGAGAAGATACTGGTGCATCACCGGAAGGCTAAGCACTTCAAGTTCCATGTCTGCCACATAAAGCTCCCCACCGTTTATGACTCGTTTTTTAAACGGGTTACACATTTATGAGCCGTTTATTAAATAAGCGGGTTTGAGTTTGCATATTAATCACCTGCTAATAAACGGGTCAATCCGAACCTGAACTCATTTAATCCCTGCCCATTTATGAACAACCCAAACCCTACCCATTAACCTGTTTTGCCACCCCTAGATGAAATCAATCACCAAGGTAGTGGTACAATCATTTTGACACGAATATGGTGAGGATTGGATATTTCTGTTAAGAGTATGTCTATTATGTTTACTTTATAGTTTATTTAATGGTTGATTCATCTTCTTCTTGTTATGTGTATGTGGATGATATGATGATTACTACAAATAAAAAATTTGATATAAATCACATAAAATCTTTATTGAGTAAGGAATTTGATATAAAGAATCTAGGTGCTTTAATGAAGATATTTAATTAACATGGAAATTCTCAACAAAAAAAGAGGCTTTCTTAAAAGTTATACAAAATGGCGAGGATGTGTTTAACATGAGTAAGCTAAGTCAATCTTTTCTCGATTAAAAAATATTTTAAAAAATATTTTAGCAAATTATCTACATTCAAAATAGTATATGTATCTCTATATGCGTATAAATATAGAGTACAATATTCCAATGTTTTGGGATGCTTGACTTATGCCATGGTTTATGATATATTGTCCAAATCTTACTCATATAATTAGTATATGGCGAGTAAGTTCAAGACAGATCGATCTAGGTAAGAAGCATGTACATGCTAATTTTGAATTGTGGATTGTAACATATGTACTTAAAGGGTACAATACTAGATATTGACAATGAGTTTGGTAAGTGTAAGATTTAGTTTTAGTTGAATGGTTTATAGAGGCCGTGAAGGGGGCTATGAGAGGTTATTATAGAGGCTGTGAAGGAGGCTATGAGGTTATGTGATTGAAAGAGTAAGTAATGCACTTTAAGGAAACAAACTATTTATTTGTATTAATTTAGATTGTTCTAATGTCATTTGTGTATGCAATGAGTTAGGTTTACCACTCTAAGATAAAACATACTGTAATTAGGTGTCACAAGACACAAGATCGAGCACATTGTGGTGCTACTAGTGACATTCAACTTGTTAATGCATGTATTTATGGAGAATGCAATAGGCACGAGGACAAAAATTATAGTTACTAAGTAAAAGTTCTTGAGTTGCTTGAACTTGCTTCATGTTGGAAGTTGTTGAATTGGTAGGTTATAACTTTAGGTGGAGGTACAACAAATATGAGAAGCGCCTGATTGGAGGGGGTATGTGCATTTTGGACTAAGGTGAAGATTATTGAGCAATGACACATATTTAAAGAATGGTCTACTTGAAATGACAGAAATGTTTCATGTAGAGGCGAGTGATCAAAGAAGTCTCCCTTGAGGGATAATGTAGTACATCAAGCCCCAACACAATTAAATTTGCATGCTAGTAGACAACCATGCAATATACAGGTTATTTGATTATTTAAATTTTAAATACAAAAGTGTTAACATCTCTTTTTTAACATCTCTTACCCTCTATTTGAGAGAGGTTTTGGATAAAAATATAAAAGAATTTGTATTGAATTTTGTCCAAATCTATACAAATTCAAATTTATGGTCCAAAATCCATGCTTCTATATACTTTTTTATTTTATTTCACATCCAATTGCTTAATCTATTTAACTAATTAATCTCTAAATAAAATACAAAAAAAATATTTTATGCTACACTATCAAGAAATGGTATGTCCCATGGAATCATGAATTGAGAGGTTACTTTAAAATTGACCAGTTAGGATATTTTCTAAAGAGAACATACATTTAACACATGTGCCAACCCACACATTTATTTAATACATGTGCATTCCCAATAAACATGTAAGAGATTTGTTCGGGCTGTTAAAATAAAATATTTTATTTATTAAAATTTTATAAAAAAATTTAATCTAATTCTTATAATTTTGATATTTTTTTATTTTTATATAAGTAACTGTTTATGATTTTAACCAGTTGAAACTTCAAGTCAATTCTTGTTTTATATTTTATGTTTTTCGAAAAGTTACTAAGATGCATTTTATCAAAAGGAACCACACAAAAGATCAAATATGAACGAAGAACATTTTGTCCAAATAGTGTTTATTAGAGTTTGCAATGTTCTACTTCACTGGAAAATATTGATTTGGGCCTATTGAGATATCATTGTTCCTTTTAATTCTTTTTTTTTTTTTTATAAAAAGATTTCATTATTTTTTTCTTTTCAAAATTTCCAAATTATCATTGTCAAGTAGAGAGTTTTTTAAATGTTCATGTTGACTCCATTTAGTGTAGAGGATGCTAAAAGATAGACCAAAATGATTAGTCACAATGTATGACATTACCCTATCTATCTAGAGGGATGCTAAAGAATAAATGCAATCCTACCCACTATGTTCACAATTTAAGAATAGATGTGGTTAGCCAACTCTCCATTAATCTTTTATGGTAATAATAACTAGTTAGCAATCTCTCGCAAAATTTTACAGGGACCTTGTCCCACCATGCATGTTGTCTATGTGCTTGTTTTTTATATGTGAAACATGTAGTAAGTAGGTCCCGCTCCTTATACATTTATTGTTGTAATAAATATGAAAATAACTGTCACATATTTCATATGCAAAAACTAGGCACACACACACATGAAGGGGTCGGTTCCCTGTATAATCTCTTGCAATCACCCCCCCTTTTTTTTTTCTCGAAAGAAAAGCTAAGAGTTACGGGTCCGTGACTATTTTGGACTTAGGTGACAAGAGGAGAGTGACTAAGGCACAAGGGCCCCTCTATTTCCTCCATTCTTCTACTAATATATGGGTATGTGACGGTCATGAACCCATATATAATAGCACTATACTTTCTTTTGAATATTGTCGTGAATAAGAATTTTATCCAAAGTATTTAAACATATCAAACAAGAAGCCTATTAGAGACTTTAAGGGAATCAATTGGGTTTCAAATAAGTTAAAAGTAAGGGCAACATACAAGAGACTATATTTGCGATTTGGTGAGACGATGAGGGAATACTATTGAGTTTTGATCGAGCATAAGTTTTGTCTAGTGGCCAAGATATGGCGTCTTTAGTTGTGGAGCTAATGCTAATGCTAGCTAATGCATTACAACATCTTAAATAGTCGAGTGACACATGCTAACTCCTAACTTCTTAGATTTCACAAAAATAAAATGTTTCTAAAAGTATTATCTTACTCCAAGATAAAATCTATAATTGTACATATTTAGAAGAAGGAGAATCGAATTTATCACTTAATTTTGTCACCATCTTTGTTTAAACATTACTTTTCTACTCTATTATTAATATCGAAAGAGTCTTTATATAGACTTGATATAGATGGATAAACACCAACATAACCTAAAAATTTAAGTTATTAAATTTGAAATCCAACTATATATATATATATATAAGTACCATCCTCTACTACATATTTTTTAATGTTGGATAAATTTAGAAGTAAAATTCTCAAATGCAACTTCTTTGTTCACCGTCGTAGAGGCGAAGACATATGCACTTCACGGGAGTTACTGTTCAACTTAAATTACTATATTTCCCCTCACTTTTTCTTCCATTGCTTATAATTTTTTTTTTCCTGTGTACATAACTCAGGTTGTAATTTAATAATTTAACTTTGTACCTTAATTAAGACGTCATACCGACATGCATGTATAGCCTTTTACCCAATCAAAGAAACATTTCCCTCTCTTAAATATTATATTCCCATCAGGCCGTACGTGGGTCAATGCCCGGCGCCTATGACCGGAAACGGAAAAGCTTTCCGGTCATTGACGCACCACACCCACATACGTACAGGCGACGAAATCAAGTAGTTACCTTACAACTCCCCAATTAAAACTCCAACAATCAGCAACAAACCTTAATTAACTCGACAGCTACATAAAAATTTCACGAATTAATTTCTCGTATTTGTTATTTCACGGCGGGGAAAAAAATAAGATGGGACGAGTGGTTTTCTAGACGGATTAAATATTCTCGACATATATATATATATATAATTATATATAGATATATATATATAAGTTCCTAAAATTAAACTAAAACTCTTAAAGCCGGCGCTGGACTCTGGGCCGTCGTCTGAGCTCCGGCCAGCATTGCTCCGCTAGGATCCGCTCCAGCTCGCTGGGCCGGCAGGGGACGGTCAACGCACCCTGGTGGTAGAACCCGTACTCCTCGGCAGCGTGCTCCAGCAGGCTGACGAACGCCGGGTGCGTCAGGGACGTCAAGGGCACGATGAACCGCTTGGGCTTCTCCCCGGCGCCCACCGCTATGACCGCAAAGTGGCCTTCCTTCACGTCCTCTGGCACGTACGCTGAGGAGTCCTCGAAGCTGTTGCCGTTGGAGAATGGCTGTTTCTTGCTTATGAAGAGACTCCGCCGGAGCTTCTTCACGATACCATTGATGTTAACGTTGTTCTTCTTGTTAATGTCGCTGCTCCGAAGCATACCCATTTTCGCTAATTTATTTCTTAATAGTAATTCGATCGACTGGCTAGCTAATTTCTTTCTTAATTTTTTGCTTGGAATATTTCATTAACGGTGGTCATTCCGGGCATCTGGCTTGCTTCTTATATATAGGGTTTTGGGGGGTGACGATGATACATGGAGGATGGAGTTGTGGCTACGTACGTACGTTTGGAGAGAGAGAGAGAGAGAGAGAGAGAGAGAGAGAGTGGCGTAAAAAGAGGGGACCGGAGCATGTGCGGGAGTCCCTGAGTTCAACTCTCACATGAAAACGTCCTTTTCCGACGGTCACTTTCTGCCTTCAAGTAATTATTAATATATATATACGCGAGTAGTTTTTTGTCAAGCAAACTGAATTTAATTGTCTCCTGCTTTCATCATTTCAGTTCAATTACTATGGGCAATATATACTTTGCTTATATTGGTTTTCTGCTTTTGTTTTTCTTTTCTTTGCTATAATATAGCCCCAGAAAATGGTTTTTGCTGGCAACATTTTAATGCTTGTCTTCGAGTTCTAGAAAATGTATTTTTAAAATCAAACCCAAATAAAATTTGAAGGACAGCATATCCCGGCCTTTAAGAGAGTTTTCTAAAACAATATGTTCATTTCTTGACCTTTAAAAAACAAAAATGATCTCATTTGACATTTTAAATTAATGGCAATTGTATTGTTTATTTAATTTGTTTTTTTAGTTTTAGTTTATCATCCGTTAACACATACTTATTTAGAATTAGGTCGCTGTATTTTGAATATTTGTTAACTTTTAAATTCAGAAAGTAACAAAATAGTAAACAATGGATATAGTTTGGATGGTAAGTGTAACACCACTCTTCTTTAATTTGATTAGTTTGAAAAAAAGAATAGTACATGGAATGGGGTAATGCAATTAGCTTGTACACTTGTTAGATAGAATTAAGATGTATGCTACTAGAAAAATGTATCCATTTTTTGTTATTTTGTTCATTCTTAAAGTCCTTTTTGGATTTAGAAGTTAACAAATATTCAAAAAAACATCAACTTAATTATATTCAGTGTTTTAAAAGGCAAAAGAGGGACGTTTTATCCTCCACAAGGCGAGGCGAAAGCATTTTGGGATTGTATTTTTTTTAAATAATTAATAAATAAAATCAATTTATATATAGGGAAAAAATGAGAAAAAAATTAGAATAATGGAGAAAAAAACATAATTTTTAAATATCATATAGGCCAAAACATTACAAATGGTTTCCATTAATTTTTAAAACATGAGTTTTTACTCTAAAAGAGGAGCCCAAATTTTTTACATTAAGCCCAAAATCTTGAAATCTAGGGCAAAATAGCTCCCAGCTCAGTTCAACAACTTCAATGTTCCCTTCGAGCACTCTGAGAAGAAACTTCATCGAGAGAGGAATCGTCGTGCGCTAGAGAAATCCTCGGAGGAATTATTGAGAGAGGAGAAGACTAGAGGCTTCGAAGAGAGAGCAGAGGCTTTGTTGAGAGAGCAGAAGAGAAGAAGCTTTGTGGGAGAGAGGGAGGATAGGATTTTAGGTGTGTTTTGGTTCTGACTTTTTTAATTTATGTTTTAAACCAAGAATCGCAAAAGACGTATGCCTTGACATTTGAGGCGTAAAAAGGCGAGCCTTTACACCTGATGCGTATGCCTTCTCACCAGAGGCGTACGCCTTTGTGGAATTACGCATTTCCACTTACGCCTTAGGGCGTTTTAATTAGGCCCAAATCACCTCAAGGCACGCCTCAATTACGCCTTTTATATCACTAATTCTATATATGTTAACAGTAATGCTACACTTAGCCCCTAAGCATCACTCTTTTACTTATCTACTACTTTATGTAATACTATGCACCATATACAGACTACAAGAAATAAGGATATTAGTGACGGTTTTAAACAGTCACTAATGCTCAAAAAATCGTCACTAATACTATTAGTGACAGTTCTCTCAGTATTAGCGACAGTTTTAGTTTTATCACCATATCTGCAGATACTAGTGGAGTATTGCGGAAAAGAATCGTCACTAATAGACTATGACCGTCACTATAAAATTGCACATATGGTCGGCTAAATTTCGTCACTAAAGCGCATGTATTAGTGACATATTTAATAACCGTCACTAATATGACTGTAGTAGTGACGGTCAAGAAACCGTCACTTATAGTATGCTGTTTAGTGACGATTATTAAAACCGTTACTAATAATTGACTATTAGTAACGATTATAGAACTGTCACTAATATTTGGCCACCATAAGGTTGATTCTATAGTGACGACAGTATGCTCCAGTCACCGCATTCAGCTGGCCCCAGGTGACTCAAGAGTAGCGCATGGTCCTTTACATGCGCATTTTGGTAAGTTCCCTAACCCTATATAACTGTTTTTTATTTCAATTTTTTTTTTACTTTTAATATACTAGCCAATTAACAACTGTCTAACATTATAATTGTATTACCTATATATGCAGGAGGAGTTTGATATGGACATCCTCGAGGATGACCATGTGAGGAGGGCGGTCGACGTCCAATTGTGTAATAAATTTAAGAGCTATGGTTCGAAAATGCGCTACCATTTTCGAGCGATGGGAGATGAAGTAGAAGCGCAACTATACAATAAGATATCCCAAGAAGATTGGGACATGGTCTGTCACCATTTTCGCGACCCGCGCTATTAGGTGATGTGTTTGTATTCTAATCACTAATTTTTCAAAATGATGTCCCTAATATGTCGGCATGACATCTTCCTTGTTGGCCATATGTGAAACAAATGCTACGAACCGCAACAAACACCCTACGACGCATTGCGGTGGGTCGAGGCTATTTGTAAATCATCGCCAAGTAATTACTATATATAAAATTATTTGACCATTACATGACATAATAGTAATGATGACTTATATGATAATGTAGCGTGATCCCGAGACTGGCACAGAGGAGCCACTGTCGGATCTGTATCAGAGAACACACCAACGGTGATCGGGGAAGTGGTGCGAGGGTGCGTTGGATCAACATGTAAGTGAAGCAAAAGATTTAGTTTATTACTTTATTCAAAACATCAAAGTTGTAGTCTTACTTATTCTTTTTTATCATTTTTATGATTGAAATTAGGCACGGATGGTCGAGCTGAGAGATGCACCTGTTTCAGAGGGCAGTCTGCACATGAAAGATTTCGAGATCACTTCCCAGGTGTTTGGGCAACGAGGGGGGGGGGGGAGGGCTGGGAGAAAGGTCTTGGAAGTGGATACATCGCCCCAACAGAATCATCATCCATGGGTGCGGCGGCTCGTGCAGAGATCGAACGACAGCGTCGAGAGGCCAAGTGTGATAAGCAGGAGATGGCTCAACAGATGTAGAGGATCGCTATGGAGATCGCGGATATGAGATCGGACCTCTCCATCGTTCAAGCCCAGATGCAAGCCATGATGGATAGGACCGCGTGGTTAGAGGAAAGGATGCTTTGATCTGGACAAGATGATGTGGGTGGCACCTCTGATTGATTATAAGGTATTATGATCACAAATTGAGTTTCATATTAAATCATGCTAGTCTAGAATGCCTCCTGCATGGCGGATGCAGTTGATGTGTATTGCATGCTGGTAGTTGATATAGGTTCTCATGTGCCTTCAACTTCTTATAAATGCTCAATTTGAACTGATCAACTCATTATATGCTATGCTCATTTGGCAGCCACTCAGGTGGGACAATTCATGAAGTTGGAAGATGCTTAAGTTTCAATTTGTTGGACGAGGAGAAGATAAGGCAGTGTAATCGATGGGGAAGGAGAGAATGAAGTGGAATTGGACTTGTGGGTTAATGGGTATGTCTGAAATTGTGATATGTTTGAACTCAGCTTATGTAAAAACGTCTGTTTTTGTCAACTCACAATATGCTATGGTCATTTGGCAGCCACTCAGGTGGGACAATTCATGAAGTTTGAAGAAGCATTCGAAACATCTTCGAGACATGATGGGATGACAACTGCAGGGGCAGTTCCTGTCCCTCGGTTGCCAAAATTACAAGAAAATGTGTGCAACTTCATGTTCTTCTGTTCAATGGCTTGGACATACTTATTTTTAGGCTTTCCGGGGGGGGGGGGGTGTGTGGTTAAACTGTTTGAGCACGGCCTGCATGGCTTCTGTATAGTTGCTGGATTTTGTTCCGTGTGTTGGACAACTTGAATCTTTAGAAGTAATAGTCGAGGTAGTAGTGGTGATAAGCAGTAAAATCTTAATTATGTTCAGTTTTTCCAAAACAATTGACTGTAACTAGGATTTTACTGCTTATCACCACTACTATCTTGACTATTACTTCTAAAGATTCAAGTTGTCCAACACATGGAACAAAATCCAGCAACTATACAGAAGCCATGCAAGTTGTGCTCAGACAGTTTAACCCTCCCCCCCCCCCCCCCAGCGGGGAAAAAAGAAGAAGTTTGTCCAAGCCATTGAACAGAAGAACATGAAGTTGCACACATTTTCTTGTAATTTTGGCAACCGAGGGATAGGAACTGCCCCTGCAGTTGTCATCCCACCATGTCTCGAAGATGTTTTGGATGCTTCTTCAAACTTCATGAATTGTCCCACTTGAGTGGCTGACAAATGACCATAGCATATCATGAGTTGACAAAAAAAGACGTTTTTACATAAGTTGAGTTCAAACATGTCACATTTTCAGAACTACCCATTAACCCACAAGTCCAATTCCACTTCATTCTCTCCTTCCCCATTGATTACACTACCTTATCTTCTCTTCGTCCAACAAATGGAAACTATTCCACTTTTCTCTACTATTTATATTCTGAATTTAAGATATGGTTGGCATGTATTACTGTCGTGAATATGCTACATGGCTGCATGCTAGTCTAGAATGCCTCCTGCATGGCGGATGTAGTTGATATGTATTGCATGCTGGTAGTGGATATAGGTTCTCGTGTGCCTTCAACTTGTTATAAATGCTCTATTTGAATCTATCAGGTGCAGGTTTTATGGGAAAAAGTCCAATTTACAGATGATATGCTGCCGAAATTGCGTTAATTTGACCAAACAAAAAGAAAAGATAGGCTTAGTTGTTTAATGTTAAAATATTTTTGAAAGGAAGAGTGAATCTTAGGAATCATAATAAATAAGGTAATGTAGAATTAGTTAATTTAGAACGGACATTCATTAGAGATTCCAATCCATATTGGTGGTTCACAAAAGCATTAGATAAACAGCCCCTTGTCCAATTCCTCCACGTAACACTTGACCCCTTCCTCAAAGGCACTCTATCCAAGAACTCACAACTAGCTCAACCACCACCCCTTTTTCTCTGTACGACGAACATCCTACCACTTAAATCTCTACTAAAAATAACATATACAATCTGCCTCTCTCCCACAAAAAACACTTTGTGCAAAAGAAATAGTATTACTAAGGAGGAGGTTAGACTTCACGTTCAGAGTCCAATACTCCAAACTTCAAGTTAATATGAACAATATAGGAATAATTGGGATTTGAATGAGATTTGGAAACAATAGAGGAATAATTGGGAGTTGTGTCATAAAACTTGAAAGTAATATGAACTTTGCAATTTTATAAAGTATATTTATTTTTTACATTGGATTTATAATTATGTAGGTTTTTCCTTAGATTTTGCCGTCATTGAGAAGTATTTGTTAATTAACTTTTAGGTCTACTTTTGATAATTTCTATTTTTGATAGTGGCCATATCATTTGTAGTGTGTATACAATGAATGGAGGGGCTTTATCTAGTTTACCTGGAGTTTCTTTTCACAATTGATTTGAAATGCGATAAGCTTGCCACAAAATGAATTTTAGTCTTTCATCAGATAGGTTGCCGCTTATAGTTAAGGTATGATTTAAATATTAATTTTATTTCGCTTGAATCTTGATGCCCTTCTTGCAGTCATTGCATCCATAAGGCAAGATTCAATAGAACTAAAATTAATATTTAAATCATACCTTAACTATAAGCGACAACCTATCAGATGAGAGGCTAAAATTCATTTTGTCTACATGGGAAGGCTTATCGCATTTCAAATCAATTGTGAAAAGAAACTCTGGGTAAACTAGATAAAGAATCATTGATGCAACCACCACCATCCACGGCCTCGTTGTTCTCTGTCATCCATAACCTCATTGCAGCTAGAGATGGGTATATATCTAACTTCACTTTAATACATGATTTAACTTCTGGACTACATGCTTGGATTGGAATATCTTGTGAACTGCATGCTAGTAGTGGACATTAGGACTGCATGCTTGATTGGAATGCCACACATACCATGGCTGATGCAATGATGTGTATAGCCTGCTGGTAGATACTTTTAGGTTGTTGCATGTACGTCTTAATCTAAATGACATCTGTATGATGCAGAAATATTGTGAATTGCATGTTTTTGTGACTTGCATGATTAGGAAATGTTCTATTTATAGACGGCATGCTGCCGAATTGAAAATTTTAGGGAAAGGAAAGAAAATTTCATGAGACCAATTTTGGATTATATGATATAATTTTTCGTTGATTTCTTACTTGCTTGGTGGTTATGCCAATTTTGATTGGAGTCTGTTATTTATGTTTCAAGGTTTAAGTTTAATTTATGTACAACCAAAAATTAATTGTTAATGGTCAAAAAAGGAGATTAAAAGTAATATAGGGTCCATCAGAATGGATGGAACACTAGAGGAAGTGGCATTGTTTCCCATTCAAGTCTGTAGAAATTTGTTTCCCATTTTTCTTGTTGGTTCCTTCCTCCCACTCATTTTAGTGTAGCTAATGGCAATAGGGTTTGTACATATATAATATCAATCTCAGCTGCTGTGGTTAATCTATCTTAATAGTTTTTGGCTAAGTAGTAAATACCATAGCTCAAATTTGGAAACATTGTGGGTATTCAATGCAATTTCTCTACTAATATTTGATTTCATTTATAGGCATTGTTGCCTGTTCCTAGGAGCCTGCCCATGGCAAAATTTCACCCTACTTTCCAGTTCTAGGTGATTTTTTTTTTCTAAAAAAATTTCTCTGATTTGATATACAACTTGTACTTTTAATTTGCAGTAGCTTGCAGAAAACTCCCCCTCATCTAGTAATCCATTGTTTTATTTGTTACAGAGTGCTCAGAAGGTTGGACGCAGATCGTCGGCACATAGGAAATCATTTCAGAAGAATGATATCTTATCTCTACTTGAATGGAATAAACAACCAGCATAGATTCGTTAGGAACTATGTATATAAATGCATGTTCCCTTATTCTCCTCGCGACTGAAAACTTTATGTGCATAGTATGATAAATGCTACAAGTTTATTGCAGGGTCAAGTGAAATATTTGTTAAGAAAAAGGAATGTGAATTCCAGTTGGGAAAAAGGGTTGGAGTAATTGAATTTTAGAGGATCTTATATTAATGATTGTTTATTTAACATTTTTGTTGATGTTCATTTAAGTTGAACACACACAGCGGAAGCACATAATCACACACGAATCAATCAACAATCTAATGCAAGCACTCAACAATGAAATATGCACAAGAAGCAATCAAACAATAATAAGAAGGATAAAAAAATAAACAATTACAAGTTGACGATTCTAAAACCGTCACTAATACTACTGATAGAGTAATAGTGACGGTTTAAAAACCGTTATTAATAATAGAGTAATAATGACAGTTCTAAAATCGTCACTAATAATAGAGCATTAGTAACGGATTCATGACTGTCACTAATAATGCAGCAATAGTGATGATTTCATGACTGTCACTAATAATGCAGCAATAGTGATGGTTTCATGACCGTCACTAATAATGCAACAATAGTAATGGTTTCATGACCGTCATTAATAATGCAGTAATAGTGACAGTTTCATGACCGTCACTAATACTGCAGCAATAGTGACGGTTTCACGACCGTCACTAATAATGCAGCAATAGTGACGATTTTTAAACCGTCACTAATACTATGGCTTTAGTGGCGATTCTTGGTCGATTCGGTGTAGAAACTATAGTGACGGGCTAGGTTTTTAGTGATGATTTTAATCCGTCACTAATACTTTACTATTAGTGACGGTTTGAAATATTCGTCATTAATAATTATTAGTAATGACTGGTATAGCGACTACTATAAATTCGTCACTAATAATCATAAAATCGTCACTAATACTATTAGTGACTATTTTGTGGGTATTAGTGACGGTTTAAATCCGTCACTAATAATCTTTTTTTTTTTTTTTTGTGGTGATAGAACTGTCACTAATATTTGGTCACCATGAGGTTGATTCTATAGTGACGGTTTTGGTCATTTAGTGACGGCATAGAAACCGTCACTAATACTTCATCTTCCCATTATTAGTAATTAATGGTTTTGCAAACCATCACTAATGTTTTAAAAAAATTATTTTTTTTAAATTCCTATAAAAACCTTTAATTACATTTTAAAATACATAAAATTAAACCAAAACCACAAAAACATTCATAAATTATTAAAATTAAAAATACAAATTGTTCAAAAATAAAATACATACAAGTACAAATTCAAATTAAAATATACAAATTAATTCTGTTCAATTAACAAGAAATACATGAAAAGTAAAAAGTTGTGTGCATTCATCCCGATTGAAGTGTTTGCCATCGTCGTAGTGTTATGAGAGCCGCAAACCCTACAAAATAATAATTTCATAAGAAATTAGCTAGCTAGTGTATATATTGTGTTCATAATCAAAGAACAATCCATATTTAATAACCGTCACTAATATTGTTAACTAAATTATTTTTAAATTTTTTAAATAAAAAGACTATTAGCGATGAATCTAAACCGTCACTAATACCCTGTTATTACTGACAAATTTTCCCAAACCGTCACTACTATTGTTTTTAAAATTATTTTAAAATTTTTAATATAAAAAAAACTATTAGTCATGACTCTAAACTGTCACTATTATAGATTATTAGTGACGATTTTGAAAATTTGTTACTAATAGTGTTAACTATATTATTTTTATATATTAATATAATAATAGTAATGATGGCTACCTAATCGTCACTAATAACGACTTTTAGTGACGGATTTCACTCGTCACTAATACCCATAGAATCGTCGTTAATATTTTTTCGGGATAATTTTTGCACGAAAAATAGTTTCCCGCGATAGTTTGGACGGGAAAATCGGTTTGTAGTGACAAAGTTATTAGTGACAGTTGCTAAAATCGTCACTAATGTTTACACTATTAGTGACGGTTCTTAAAATTATCACTAATACCCACTTTTAGTGATGAAATTGAATCCGTTACTAATAAATTTGTCACTAAAAACCAGTTTTTTTGCAATGACACATACTAAATGTACAAAGTAATAGATAGATAAAAGTGTAATATTTAGGTGCTAAGTGTAGCATTTCTATTTAAATAATGATATGGAATCATTTTTTGATCAAGTAGTTTTTCACTAATAAAGCAGTGGTAGATAATAAATTTTTTTTAAATAAAAAAAACTAAGATTAACAAACTAAGTTATCATTAGTAGATCAGTTCAATGTCAGAGGGATAAACTAGTGTTACTTTTTTTTTAATTATTTTTATTTATTTTTTGGTATTTTTATTTTTTACATTAGAAGATTGAGATTCACATTTTCTCTGGTCCATTAATTGCAAGTTCACTAACCTATGCTACACAAGACGAAGCAATCTATCTACTAGCTCCCATTACAATGGAAAAAAAACAAAATTTAAAGTCGTGGATTTCATTTATTGTTTAGCGTTTTTTTTTTTCTAAAAAATATGACATCAAATAACACATGCTCATCAAATATGCTTTTAATTCAATACAAAAATAAATAAAATAACTCATTAAATCTATAGTAACATACTTGCAACAAAAACTTTAGTTGTTAGATCTTGCTCATATTAAGTTTTCATATTCTCTAAATTAAAGGGTAAAACTATAATCGAGCCATTTTATTAAATAGTCAAAACTATACCCGTACAGTTTTTAGCATGCTTCCTTATGATTATTTTCTCCCTTTAAATGAATATTTTTTTTCTTTGTTGAAAATATGTGTTTAAAATATTTTTCAACCATTTATTGCCATATCTATTGCCTCCGACATTTGTGGCCACTAGCTCAATTTGACTACTATTGATTGCTATTTATTTGCTTTTCTTTCTCGTATTTTTTTTTTTCGGTTGGAAAACGATGGAAACGCAGCTTCAGATAACACGCATGGTCAACAAATGGCATTGAGCTTTTGTTAAAAAAACAAAAATAGGAAGATGAAGATAAAATCAACAAAAACAATACAAATTTAATATACCAAAGAAGTTATGATTGATGCGTTATTAGAACAATCAGTTGGCTAAGGTTAAGTCAAATAGGTCTTGTTCATTAACACCTCCTTCTCTTTAAAGGTAAAGTAAGAATCGATCCATTTATTAAATAACCCAACAACATTGAACCAATACACATAAGCACATATGTATAAAAGTCTTCCTTTCTTATGCCTTCATAAAACTTTTTCCCTTGAAAATATATGTTTTTAAAAAAGGGTGTATTAGGATTGAATGGTGTTAGAATATATGTTAGAATATTCTGATTTTATGCTTATTTTATTCTGATTTGATTCTTTGTATTTATTATCTTTCCATTATTGTTTGCCTTCATTCGTGTATAAATAGGTCCTCTATTGCACAATTTAGACATATAGAAATATACAAAATTTCTCTCCACAGTTTCTTTCTTTCTTTTTTCATGGTATCAGAGCTACATACTTGTGGCCTGTAGGATTTTTCCGGTGTTCTTCCAGTGAATTTTCGGTGCTTTTTCTTGTGACGGTAGCCACTGTTTGGAGTTCTTTTAAGCCTTTTTGCAGTCCAATTTGGAACAATAAGTCCATAAATAGATTTGTAAACTACAGGACTTCCCTCCCGTAAAGGAAGCTCCACCGTTACCCTCCTTACGCGTCGCCACTTCTCTCTTCTTTCCTTGACTTTGCACTGTTTCGGTCACTATTCCACCAAGGTGCCACCACCGTTGGAAAGCCCATTCTGAGAGGAGTTGAACACTGCCGAAATCGAAGCCATTTGACACCACATGCTCCCCTATGCACCACCTGAAGATTCTGGTGCACCTCTCATGCACTGATTTACTGTCGACCGATGCCAGATTTTCTGGCCTAAGTAAAAAGACCTTAGAAAAGACCCTAGGTCCTTGCACTAGCACTTAAAAAAGTCCCTTATTGTCTTAGAATTAAGTATCATATGATTAGGGACAATTTCATAAAAGGAATAGGACCGAAATGCACAGTGTTGGCATGTTCGATCGACCGAACTCCTGTGCTAGAATCTTGAGAAGATAATTTTGGAGATATTTTGATTATTATTGTTGGAAATCTTTGAAACCATAAATTGTGATTGAGATATACATCTATATATTGTTTCAAAGATAGGCTTGATAATACACTCCTATACTTGATTGAATATTGACCTAAGATTGAGTGTTAGCACACATATTGCACTGAGCTTATAGTTCTTACATTATTGGTATGCATTGATTAATACTAGTACAAATCTGCTTGGTTGAGAAGCATATATTTTGTACACATCTTGTATTATAATTTGGTTGTATCCTAGGCGTGGCTCTGAAGAGGGAGACTTGTCTTGGCAAAATTAATGGATTGGCTTAGACCCGATTAGGAAAGTTAGGTGCACCATCCTGGTAAGGTGTGGTTGTAGGTTAAGGTTAGTTATGTGCTAATTGACCTGATTGTATACGGTGCCACTCTACCTTTGAAGTGAGCCTTTAGTGGAATCTTTGTGCTTGTGAGCCAAGGTGGGTACGTAGACAGGATTGGCTGAACCTCGATATCATATTTAGTGTCAAGTTTACATTTCTTGCATTATATTCTGCTTTGTGCTTGATTTAATTTCCTTACTGAATATATTGCACATCTGATTGGCACAAAATTACATTTGGTTGAGAAATACTGAAATTGTGTTGCATGTTTTAAAAATTGTTTAATATATCATATTTGCAATTTCATATACATTTAGATTGCTTCCAGGTTGCATAATACTGCTGCTGGATTAGTTGAACTTAGGAGAAAATTTTTAATCTCCAATTCACCTCCCTCTTGGGATTGCACCAAAGTCAACAGTTAACTTTTGGGACTTAGTTGTTTTCTACTCAATTTTTTGTCCTGATTTCATTTTTGTGGTCTATTTTTGCATTTGAAGCTTCAATATGTCTCAATATGCATCGAATCTTGATTCGATTGTCCATCCTATTGATGCGATATTGGATAGATCCAATTATAGTATGTGGGCTTAGAATATGGAGGTCTTCTTGAAAGGACGCTGATTGTGGCGTTATGTGACTAGAGCAATTCCTAAACCCTTGTAGAAGGATAGTAAGAAGGAAGAGGCATTTGCATCCCGTTTGGAAGAATGGGACAGTATTCACTACAGGATTCTGTCTTGGTTCATTAATACTTCAATATAGTCCATCAATAGTCTTCTTCCAAGACTTGGGAATGCTAAGGTGGATTGGGATTTTTCTGGCCAAAAGATACAACTATACCTATGATGCTTCCTTGGAGTTTTAGCTGGAAGCTAAACTTTTTTAGATGCGTCAAGAACCAAGTCAGTCTATTGCTGATTTTTATTCTCAGACTAATCATCTTTGGGAATAATTATCTGTCGTAGATTCGAAGTTGGAATGTTCTAAAGACATTCAAACATTTGCTACTTGGCTTGATCGATGAAAGTTTATGCACTTTATGATGGCTCTCTGTGATGATTTTAAATCTACTCGAACCTCTCTTCTTCATCATCAACCACTTCTGACTTTAGATGCTGTAGTTTTTGAACTCATCTTTGAAGAAACTCGTCATTCCACTATGAAGATACAATTGTCTGATATGGTTCTTGCCACTGCTTTTTGTGGTACTCCACAGTCTTCTACTGGCCGTTCATCATCCCAATCCACCTCTAAGACTGGTTTTTTTCAAGTGGTGTAAATGCAATGGTCATACCATCAATGAATGTAGCAAGTTCCAATATTCTAAGCAGCAACAAGCTTCCCAACAGAGAGTCGCAGTCGCTTCATCAACTTCCTCTGCACCTGAGACTCCATCTCAGTCCACTTCTCTCATTGCAATTGACATGAAGGACTTAATTCACCAGGTTTTGTCCCCATCCTCCACTGCCTTGTTCGCCACCCCAGGTAAATCTTAGTGGTTTATAAAATCTAGTTGCTATAATCATATGACATCTGATTCCACCTTTTTTCTCTTATAAAACTGTTCTTTCTCCCGATCCTGCTATATATACTATCGATGGTTCCTATATGCATGTTATTCATGTAGGGTCTATTTTTACCTCTAATTTATCTGCTAGTGATACTTACCTTGTGCTTAAGTTAACCTTAAATCTACTTTCCATTAGACACCTTTGTGAGTTAGGTATTGACTTGAAATTCTCTAACAAGGGTGTTGATGTACATGATTCACAGATGGGTTAACTTCTTGGGACATGCCGTAAAGTTGGATGTATTTTTGAGCTCTCATCTCTATAGATTCCTTCCTCAACAACAACCTCCATGGCTGCTATCATAGTCACTTCCAGTTTGTGGCACTCCCAATTGGGCCATGCTTCACTTCCACGTGTCCAGCTCTTGGCCTGTCAAGGTCATTTAGGTTTAGTTAATTTTCAGCCTTTTGATTGTGTTTCACATTGTTTTGGAAAATAGACGCATTTGAATTTTAATAAAAGTGAATATTTTTTCTCTGCATCTTTTTACTTAGTCCATTTTGATATTTGGGGTCCTGCCCTGACTCTGATTGAGGGGAGATCTCATTATTTTGTTATCTTTGTGGATGATTTAGTCGTTATACTTGGATTTATCTTTTACAGCATTGGTCTAAACTCACATTTCCACAAAATGGTGCAAACTCAATTTTCCCATACCACTAAAACTTTTCGTTTAGATAATGCCATGGAATACAAGGATAAGTCATTTCGTACCCTCTTATAGAAAAATGGGACAGTCTCTCATCATTATTGTCCATACACCTCACAACAAAATGGTTGAGCAGAACAAAAACATCATCACATTTTGGATACGGTAAAAGCACTTCTCATCTTGGCTTCTCTTCCAAAACGTTTTTGGGGTGAAGCAGCTCTTATTGTTGTTTACACCATCAATTGTGTTCCCTCACCCACTATACACAATAAAACTCTGTTTGAGCTTCGAGTTTTTGGTTGGGTTTGTTTTGTCACTCTTCCTACACATGAATGCACCAAAATTGAACCACGATCCAAAATCTATTGTCTTCTTGGTTATGGTCTCACTCAAAAAGGTTATCGTTGCTATGATTCCATAGCTAAGCGTCTTCGTATTTCTCGTCATGTGGAGTTTTGGGAACAGAAGATGTTTATGAGTATTTCTCCTTTTTCATGGTCCTCTTCCAGTTATGATCCTATTTTTACTGACCCATCTATTGCTTTAGTACCCGACTCCTTTGCAGAGATGCTAAGCTCCTCAGACGTTCCTTTTTCGACTATTTTTGAGTCATCTGACATGTCTGCTGAGACTTTTGATACATCAATTGCACCCGAGCTCGCCTAGATACCTACACTCCATCAATCCACTAAAGTAAGAACCCCTCCTTCTCATCTTCAAGATTGTCATTGTTATTATGCCCTTGCTACTCTTCACGAACCTCACAGTTATCGTGAGGCTAGTGCTAACCCTTTTTGGTAGAAAGCTACGTCTGATGAACTAGATGCTCTCACTAAAACTCACACTTGGGACCTGGTGGATTTTCCTTCTGGGAAGTCTGTAGTTGGATGTAAGTGGGTCTACAAAATCAAGACTCGGTCAGATGGATTAGTGGAACGATACAAAGCTTGCCTTGTTGTAAAGGGTTTCTCTTAGGAGTATGGTATTGACTATAAGGAGACTTTTGCTCCCGTTGCTCATTTTACCTCTATTCGATCTTCACCTGCAGTAGCTATTAGTTGTCATTAGCAACTGTTTCAGATGGATGTTAAAATTGCATTCTTAAATGGTGTCCTTGTTGGGGAGTTTATATGCATCATCCACCTGGCTATGATCATCCTCCTCACACAGTTTGCTGTATTTGTCATGCTCTTTACAGCCTCAAACAGGCTCCCCGAGCCTAGTTTGCTACATTTATTTGTGTTGTTGCTCAATAGGGCTTTGTCCCTAGTGCCTATGACTCTGCACTTTTTCTTCAAACCGTTGGTGCTGATATGATTTTTATCCTTCTTTATGTCAATGACATGATCATTACAAGGGATGATCTCTCTAGTATTCGCGATCTTCAACACTTTTTGAGTCAGAATTTTGAGATGAAGGACTTAGGGCAGCTTAACTACTTTCTTGGTCTTGAGGTTACTTCCAGTTTATATGGTTATTATCTCTCCCAAGCTAAGTAGGTGTTTGACTTGCTTTCCAAAGCAGGCTTGACTGATAGCAAAACATGTACTTATCCACTTGAGCCTAATATTAGGCTTGTTACTACTAATGGTGAATCTCTTCTAGATGCTACTATGTATAGACAATAGGTCGATAGTCTCATCTATGTCACTGTTACCCGCCTAGACATTTCCTATGCGATTCACTTGGTTAGCCAATTTATGAGTGCACCTCGCTTTACTCTTTATGCTGTCAATTTTTCTTATATCTTACGCTATATCAAGGGGACTTTGGTTCATGGCCTTGAATTTTCTAAGCACTCATCTCTTGAGCTCCGCTCTTATTCAGATGTTGATTGGGCCGGTGACCCTATCGATCGTCACTCCACCATGGGTTATTGTTACTTACTCGGAACCTCTCTTATTTCATGGTGTTGTAAGAAGCAGACTGCTGTTCCCTGATCCAGTATTGAGGCTGAATACCATGCCCTTGCTGATACTACAGTTGAACTTTTGTGGTTACAATGGTTTTTGATGGACACGGGGGCTATTCAGATGACTAGTTCCCCTCTTTATTGTGATAATCGGAGTGCCATCCAGATCACTCACAATGATTTCTTTCATGAGCATACCAAGTATATTGAAATTGATTGTCACTTCATTCGGAACCGCCTTTAGCATTGCACCCTACATCTTCGATCCCTCTCCTCTGAAGATCAACTTGCCGATATTTTTACGAAGTCTTATCCCCTTGGTTGGCTATGTACGTGATCTTATTTCCAAACTCAAGTTGACTTCATCATCTCAAGTTTAAGGGGGGATGTTAGAATATTATGATTTTATGCTTATTTTATTCTAATTTGATTATTTGTATTTATTATCTTTCTATTATTTTTGACTTCAATCATATATAAATAGGCCCTCTATTATACAGTTTAGACATTGTATAAAATTCTTCCTTTCTTATGCCTTCATAAAAATTTTTCCTTTAAAAAAAATATCTTCAATTTTTTTGAAAATATATATTACAGAAAAATGATTAGTTTTTTCAGTTTATTTTTCATCAGTTAGGTTGGTTGTTCTGTTAGTTTCTATTCTAGTTTTCTTCTTCTGTTTTTTCCTCTTTTCTTCTTCTTCCTCTGGTTGCATATATATTAGAGGTCTCAGCTATATGTATAACATTGAATAAGAGAGAAAGAATTCTTTTTTTGGTTAAGTTCTCAACTGCTGCTATACTTTGTTTCATGGTATCAGAGCAGAAAGTTGAGAAGGTCCACTGCAATGTTTACTTCATCCATTTCAATGAGCAATACGAATGAAGAAAGTAATCCATACCACTTACAGAGTGGTGATTCACTAGGTACAATGCTAGTTTCGAATGTCCTCACTAGGGAAAATTATCACACATGGAGTAGATCCATGATGATGGCTTTGAAGGTGAAGAACAAGATTGGGTTTGTAAATGGAACAATTGCCAGACCATCCTCAACAGATGCTTCGAATGCTATGTCGGAAAGATGCAATAATATGGTATCTTCTTGGATCATTAATTCAGTATCAAGAGAAATTGGGGCTAGCATTATTTGTTCTCACACTGCCAAGGATATGTGGCAAGATCTCAAGAACAAATTTACACAAGGAAATAGACCAAGGATTTTTCAACTTCAAAAGGATTTATCCATTCTAGTTCAAGAAAACATGTCGGTAAGAGATTACTATACGAAATTTAAATCTTTATGGGATGAATTGGCTGACTATAATCAGATTCCCACTTGTTCTTATGGTGTTCTAAGAACATGCACTTGTGATGCTATTCGGGAGTTCTTGAAATATCAAGATAAGCAACATGTCATTCAGTTCTTGATGGGGTTAAATGAAAGTTTTTCACATATTATAGGGCAGATTGTGATGATGGATTCTCTACTAGAAATAAACAAAGTTTTTTCTTTAATCATTCAAGAAGAGAAATAGCGAGAGATCTGCAAATCTGGTGTAATTGATACAGTTGCCTTTATGAGCAAAATACCAGAATCAAATTTTTCAGGCCACAAAACTACTTCTAGAAATCAGTAGCAGCAGAGGAGAGCAAAATTATTTTGCACTCATTGTGGATTGAATAATCATACTGTTGATAAATGCTACAAAATACATGGGTATCCTTCAGGTTATAAATTTACCAACTCTCGAAAGAAGGGAAAGCCTTCATCAGCTAATCAAGTTACAAGCCATCCTATTGATGCAAACTTTGAACCTTATAACAAATTGCCTTTTTCTCAAGAAGACTGTCAGAAATTGTTAGCTTTAATCCACTCACACTCTAATGAAACCATCAATCATCAAGCAACTAATGTTGTTTCTAACATTCTTCCACAAAATACCCAAGGTATGATACTTTCAAGTTTTCCTTCAAGTTGTTCAGTATCCTCATCAACATCCCAGCATGTTTGGATTGTAGACACTGGTGCTACAGATCATATTATTCATTCAACTGATACATTTACCTTGATTACAAAATCTTTAGACACTACTATCATGCTTCCAAATGGATATACTGTTCTAGTCACTCATATTGGCACAGTTCAACTGTCTGAAAATTTAATTCTCAAAGATGTACTTTGTGTACCATCTTTCTCATATAATTTACTTTCAGTTAGTAAACTTACTTCATCTCAAAAATGCAATTTTATTTTCTTACCTGATGTTTGTTTTATTTAGGAATTTACCCCATGGAGGATGATTGGGATTGCTATAAAATCTGCTGGGTTATATATTTTGCAACAATCGGCTGTTCATGCTGTTAGTTCTTCACCAAAATCAAACATTGTACATTCTGTCATAAACTCCAAAATTTGGCATAGCAGATTAGGGCATCCTTCCTTGTCTTGTTTGAATTTTCTTTCAAAAAATGAATCAGACATTATTTTCCCAGATAAACCAGATGATCATTGTACAGTTTGTCCTTTAGCAAAACAAAAAAGGCTTCCTCTTGAAATTCATTCATATAATAAAAGTTTTCCTTTTAATCTTGTTCATGCTGATATCTGGGGGCCATTTTCTATTCCAACTCATAATGGGTCTAGATACTTTCTTACCTTAGTGGATGATCACTCCATATTTACATGGACCTACTTAATGAAATAGAAATCTGAAGTTACAAATTTTTTTACTTTTTTTTACAATATGGTTGAAACACAATTTGAGACAAAGATTAAATGTATACGATCTAACAATGGTTTAGAGTTTAAAATGATAAATTTTTTTAATTCAAAAGGAATTTTGCATCAAGTTTCATGTGTAGAAACACCTCAACAAAATTCTATAGTTGAAAGAAAACATCAACATTTATTAAATGTAGCAAGAGCTTTAAAATTTCAATCAAACATTCCTTTAATTTTTTGGGGAGAATGTATACTTACTGCAACATGTATTATCAATAGAATTCCATCATTGATTTTGCAAAACAGGTCCCCACATGAAGTTTTGTATAATTTAGCTCTAGCATATAAACATTTAAAAGTCTTTGGTTGTTTATGCTATGCATCAACCCTTGTCCAAAACAGATCAAAATTTTCATCAAGAGCAAGAAAATGTATGTTTATAGGTTATCCATTTGGTATAAAGGGCTACAAGCTTTATGATTTGGAACATAAAACATTCTTTGTTTCTAGAGATGTCATATTTCATGAATCCATATTTCTTTTTTCATTTGATTTCAATATGATTTCTACACATGAACATTCATTTCAGTCCATCACACCTTTAGAAAGTTCTATTACAGTTTTCCCCAATCCAGTTTCAGATTCTAATGAGAATATAATTTTCTCTGAACCATTGTCATCAGCACTTGCTACTCCAGTTTCTGTTGTTCCATCTAACAATAATTTACCTTTCCATGATGTAAATCAATTTCCACCCTTGATAAAATCAACTCGACAACACAAATAACCTAGTTACCTACAAGCTTATCCTTGCAACTTAGCTACTTCTAAGTCTCAATCATCTACCAGGGATCCTGTTACTATCTCAGGTAATAAACATAGCATTTCTGAAGTACTTTCTTACTCTAAATTATTTGAATCACACAAAGCATTCTCCATTGCCATTTCTTCTGATTTTGAACCTGTCTTTTATCATCAAGTTGTTCAGCATGCTCCTTGGAGAGCTACTATGTCTGCAGAATTGTCTGCACTTGAAATGAATAAAACTTGGGTTCTCACAACATTACCACCTAATAAAACTCCCATAGGTTGTAAGTGGGTATATAAAATCAAATACAATTCTGATGGTTCAATAGAAAGACATAAGGCAAGACTTGTTGCTAAAGGTTATACTCAAATGGAAGGCTTGGATTTTTTTGAGACTTTTTCACCTGTTGCGAAGATGGTTACTATGAGGTGTATTTTATCACTTGTTGCAATACATGATTGGCATCTCCATCATTTAGATATTAATAAGGTATTTCTATATGGGGAATTAGATGAGGAAGTTTATATGAAGCCTCCTCTAGGCTATCTTAGTAAGGGGGACAAAAGAGTATGTAAATTGCAAAGATCTTTATATGGTTTGAAGTAAGCTTCAAGACAATGGAATTCAAAATTCACATCTGTGTTGTTTTCAGTGGGTTTTTCTCAGTCCAAAGCTGATTATTCTTTGTTTACTAAGACGGAAGGAGGTTTTTTGTTGCCTTGTTATTGTATGTTGATGATATCCTCTTAGCTAGTAGTGATTTAGCTGTTCTTGAGAACGTTAAAAAATCAACAGTTGCTAAGTTTAAGTTGAAATATTTTGGGCTTGCGAAATTCTTTCTTGGAATGGAGATAGCTCGATCGAAAAAAGGTATATCTTTATCTCAAAGAAAATATTGTCTGGAACTAATTTCAGATGTTGGATTACTTGCTGCTAAACCAGTCTCATTTCCTATGGATCCTCATACAAAATTATCTAAAGATGCTGGTGAATTGGTAGATGATGTTTCAGCTTACAGAAGACTTATTGGAAGATTATTGTATCTGACTCATACCAGACCTGACATTACATTTGTTGTACACCATCTTAGTCAATTTTTAGATATTCCTAGAGTGCCTCATTTACAAGTTGCTACAAGAATTTTACGATATCTCAAATCTGCTCCTGGACAAGGCTTATTTTTTCCATCTTCATCTAAGGTTCATCTCAAAGCTTTTTCAGATTTAGATTGGGCTAGCTGCCTGGATACTCGTAGATCCATAAGTGGTTTTTGTATTTTCATTGGGGATTCTCTTGTATCATGGAAATCTAAGAAGCAGCACACCATATCATGGTCCTCAGAAGAAGCTGAATATAGATCCATGGCTGTCACTGTTTGCGAAATTATCTGGCTTAAATCGTTACTTGCTGATCTGCATCAACATCATCCTCAATCAGCTTTTTTATTTTGTGATAACCAAGCTACTCTTCATATAGAAGCCAATCTAGTTTATTATGAACGTACTAAACACATTGAAATCGATTATCATTTGGTTCGTGATAAATTACAAGAGGGTCTTATTACCACTTTACATGTATCTTCTGCTCATCAGCTTGCAGATTTAATGACTAAACCTTTAGGTTCAAAAGTTTTTGAAGTTATTTTATCCAAGATGAATGTGCATAATATCTACACATCATCTTGAGGGGGACTATTATAGAAAAAATGATTAGTTTTTCAATTTATTTTTCGTCAGTTGAGTTGGTTGTTCTGTTAGTTTCTGTTCTAGTTTTCTTCTTTTGTTTTTTCCTCTTTTCTTCTTCTTCTTCCTCTGGTTACTTGTACATCAGAGGTCTCAGTTGTACATATAACATTGAATAAGAGAGAAAGAATTCTTTTCTTTCTGAAGTTCTCAACTGCTGCTATACTTTGTTTCAATATATGTGTTTGAAAAAGGGTGTTTTAGGATTGAATGGCATAAAAAAATGTAACAAAAATGAGTTTGGATCCTATTCATATTTAGAAGAAGCCTTAGAATAAATGTTAGTTTTATCTATTCCAACACAAGAGCAAATAATCAAAATGTAATTGAAGTTGATGTTGTTGGGTTCGAGGAAGTATCATGCATGGAAGCAAAAATCCCGTGAGCTTTGGCTGTGCAAAGGAGATAAAAATACTACTTACTTCCATAAATTGGAAATGACTCATATAAAAAGAATATATATAATCTCTTGCAAAATATTTTTTGATTGTTGGAGATCTTTAGATCAGGATGTCTTCCTCATCTTAAAGCGACTATATCTAAATTTATAAGGAATATATATTGCCATGGTGGCTTCAAGTTCTTGGTCTTCATGTAGTTTTGTATCCTCAAATCTCTTGCTTGAGGTTTTCTCCTTAGGAAATACTTTTTTTTTAGTTAAAGGTTTAAGTGGGGAACACAACCCTTAGTCTTAACGACTTCATGTTGGTTCTCTTTCATCATTTTTAGAACTTTAAATTTGATGTATTACTAGTTGTGATGAATTTCATCATTTGGGACTTTGAGAAGAGTCTTAATTAATTCTTATTTTATAGAAATTATCCCAAAGAAAAGTGGTCCATCTCTTATCTCTTTATCACAATGAAAGATCCGCATTTTTTCAGCAAACCTCAAGGTTGGTATATTTTGTGCAAATTTAATTAAAAAATTATTTCATGTGTTTACAAGGACCATGGATCCAAACAATTAAAGGCATGGAATCCATTAATTATTTGTTTTTCTTTGTTTTTATTTTTGAAAATATGATATTAAATAACACATTCTCATCAAGTATGCTTGAGTTTTTTGTTCAAAAATGAATAAAAATAACACACTAAATATATAGCAAAAAACTTGTAATGACAACTTTGGTTCTTAGGTCTCATTTATTAAGGCTTCATACTTTATAAAATAAAGGGTAAAACTATAATCAAGCCATGTTATTAAGTAGTCCCACATCTTAAAGTCTAAACTATATCTATAGAATTATTGCATATTTCCTTACCATTCTACATAGAAGAAGAGATCAATAAAAATAATATAGTACATAAAAAAGAAGCTGTGATACCTACGTTATTAGAACTACCATCAATGGGTGCTCAATGGTTCAGTTCTTTGGTCTTTGTTATTGATGCATGTTTGCATCTCTCCACATGTGAAACAAGAATTGAGAACCTACATACTAATATATGCTTGCCTGCCTGCATGCATGCATACATGTATGCTGTTGATTCTTGTTCCCTGTTCAAGTTGAATTATAGTTCAAGTTCAACTTGAATTCTAGTTCAACTAGAATTCTAGTTCCTGTTCAACTTGAACACATGCAGCGGAAGCACACAATCAATCACAAACAAACCAACAACCACTAATGTAAACACTCAATAATGACCTATGCTCAAGAAGCAATCAAAGAATACTAAGAAGAAGCAAAAACACAACTAGAACACACAAGATTTACTTGGTTTGGCAATAGCCTATGTCCATGGGAGCAACACTTGGGTTTTTACTATGATCAATGTCAAAGCTCGCACTTTTGGGTTAAAAATATTGTTTATATAACCTTATAATGCCTATAGAAGAGTTCTAGTAAACCTAAACTACATCTATAGTTATCCCCTAAAGGAAAATCCTCCAGATAAGCCAATCTACAAGCTCCCGATTTCAAATTACATAATCTGCGTCAACGGAAACCGTCGACTATTTGGAGCAGAAGAAAACACCATACTTCTATTCCTTTGTCCCTCGTGTCACGTAGATTTCTCTTTTACATGTGAACTGCTCTGAATATGAGTCACATTCCTAAAAATCTCTAACTTGGCAAATATTCACCACCTTGGAAATCTAAAAGCATAACCGCTGCTCTACCTGGGCTTGTAGATCGGGACGTGCTTCCCCTCTAACACTTGGAGACATAAACCAAGTCCAAGCTATGTTTGAAATTTACCGTGGTAACAGGAATTCCACCTAGACGAACACCCAACTCCTTGAATGATCCTTTGAACCACAATTCTACCTTAGCAACCTCAGCCTCTGCCAAGAACTCCGATCCAGTTGTAACCAGCACACCCTGAGATTGGACCCCAGACTTCCAACAATTACGCCTTCCTACAAAGCACCCCATTGTGAGCCTCCTGTCTTCCAAGTCCTCTGTGTAGCCTCCATCTATGAACCTCACAATTGACGGAACCCTCTGTTCCCCACCAAAGTACCCAACTGCACTGGCGTAGGAAACCTTTCACATGACCCGAACATCATCGTTCATCCTTGAGTACTAAGTGGTAGATTGTTTGCTTAGATTCGCCAACGATGTATAGATGACATGTTTAACACAACCATGCTAAACCTCACCAACACCTTATCCCAAAAACTATCCTGAGATAACAACAATCTCCATGTAGTTTTGTTCACATAACTGCTTTGAGATAACACCAATCTCCTCGCAGCTACAAAGTCACCCTGAGATAATCCCAATCTCCCTATAACCTTGCGAATCTCCAACCCAAAAATAATCTTTTCAACACTCAACATCTTCATGTCAACTTCCATTCTCAACAAAGTCTCCAGCTGATTTACCTCAGTCGGAACCTTTCCAACAATTTGTATGTCACTCATATAAAACAACATAATACTTGCCCACTCGCAAACTATCTCCCTTTCCCTTTCTGGGAGCACCACGAACCCCCTCATATAATTCTTATACAATACCTCCATCTTCTCCACCATGAAACCTGTCCACCTACCTTTCTCCTGGTCATGCATTGCCTCCTGAAAGGCAGTAGGATCCTTCCCGGTAGTAATGGTTGCATAAGACTTTAAATCACACATGGGTGGTCGCTTGATAACAAATTTTTTGGGGACTCGCCGATGAACGAATGGCCTCGTCGATGAACGAATGACCTCGTTGATGAACGCATGAAGGCCACTCGGTGATGAACACCTTGTTCTCATTGATGAGAAAATACCAAGAGTACAAAATTTTCATACAGGTCTCTCATCGACGAACTCATGTTCACGTCAATGAATGAGTGTTGAACACTCGTCGATGAATATCGGGCGCAGAACTTCGGTTCAGTGGGGATACCTGTGGAATTTTGTTCAGATAAAATGATCCAACGACTGGGATTAAACCTAGGGTCGAGAGCACATATAAAATTAACCTAAGAATCCTAGTGCCTCACTTTTTGAACATATCTTGAGAGCGTCAAATGAAAATTCTCTACGGGCCTGCATTCCAACTTCTGTGCATCAAGTTTTGGGCATTTTCATTCAAGAGTCAAGAGCTTTCACTCATATCTAACTGCAACGTTTCATTCATCTTGAGGTTTGAGATTTGGTAAAAGTATTTTACACATTTAAATCTTATTTTTGTTTTCCCTTAACTCATAAAATTTATATATATATATATATATATATTACTTAGGAACAAAAATAACAATCCGAATATTTTATTCACTGATTGAATATATATACTTGAGAAAAATTTTATTGAACTAAACTCTTTGAGACATTCTTGAATATATTTATCTTCTAAGATTGACTACTAAAAAATCTATTTGATCGCTCAATTTGAGAGTGTTTTAAATATATATATATATACGTGTGAGAAATCTTTGGAATATTTCAAGTCGTATTTTTATTCAAAGAGTTAATCTTACAAATTACTTGATAGATGGAACCTAGATCTGAGTGCTACTAAAGATTATTTTTTACAAGGATCATATCTTGATTTTCCTGTATCAAGTGGATTGGTTTGAAACCCTAAAATCTCCAAAGTTTTTATTTATAAGAAATGAATTTTTCAGAGATATTATCTTGAAGGTAATTTTGTGAAGCATATCGTACATATAACTATTTTATCGTTACATACATACTGAGCTTCAAGTTTTATCATATGAATATGTGTTAGGGATTTCTATTGTACTCCCCAGCTTGTATAGAAGCATTATTGAATTTTTGCAGAATAGTTATATTGTAATCACGGTTTAGGTTATGAACCACATTTTAGGAGAAAGCTGTATCTTTTGTAAGCAGCGGATTACGAGGAAGTTGTACCTCTTGTATGCATCGTATTGTAAGGTAAGCTCCGTCCCAGTTAAAGGAGCAGGGATTAAGTCGAATCCTTGAGTGGGTTGCTCAAGGCTAGGACATTGGCCGGGTTGGCTGAACCTCATAAAAATTGTGTTTGTCTTCTCTTTTCCCTTACTCCTTTTAATTTTTGCAACACATTTCATTACCTATCTTGTATATGTGTATGTTGAATAACCTTACAAGCACTTGGTAATTAATTGGGTATAATTGAATATAAAATTATTGGATTGAATTAATTTCAAGCCCTGTTGATTGTTTGTGTTAAATCTTAAAATAGGGACTGATTGATGAAGTAAAATTAAATATTTTCAAAATACCCTATTCACCCCCCTCTTGGGATTACACCTGAATCCACACATAGTTTGAATATAGATTCTCATTCTTTGTTTCCAAAATGTGCAGTTTATATCGCAGAAAATACGGGATCTAGTTGAGGATTGTCCCTCAGTAAAAGGGGATACACCGAGGTGTGTCATTTAGATCTTTATATAGCTTCTAATTAGGATTTTCGATAACCTCGCTCTGATACTAATTGAAAAGTAAGGTGCATGCCCAAGAGGGGGTGTGAATTGGGATTTTAAAATTTCTTTGATTGATTCTTTCTTAACTTATTTTAAGTTCAGCCACCACACAAGCAAAGTTATTTTTTAATTACAAGTTCAGAGGAAAGTTAACTTAGTTAAAACCTTTATGAATGAATATATCAAGTTGAATCCTTTTAGCAATTTAATATAATCCAACCAACGCTATCATAACACAATCCACAATAAGCAATAATCCTAGCAATGCTTTCAAAGTTTCAGCACTTTAGTAACTCAAGGTAGAGTTTATGTATGTTGTTGATAAAGAGCCCTGTATTGGTGAACTTGTTTTCTCAATATGAAGTATAATTCAAACTTCCAACACTCTTCCAAAAACTCAGATTTTAATTAATCTTTCAATTAATGAGTTTTGGGTGTTAACCTATCAATGTACTCCCTTATGGTTTCCGCAATTAGTATTGATGAACCAGCGTACTCCCTTTTTGGTTTCCGCAATCCCAAAGCCAAATTAATTTTCAGTTTATTTATAATTCGGTCCACTTAGTATAACTGAAAAATTAAAATCCAACCACGCAGTTAATATGAATAGAAATTTAAATGAGAGTAAACAAGAGAGTGAGACTAGAGTTTTTACGAGGTTCGGCTATTCCCATCTATGTCCTTGCCTTAGGCAACACCACCTAAGGATTCCACTAGAACCACTCCTTTATGGGCAGGAGCAACCTTACAATCTCTCATTCAATAGGCTAGAGTACGCCTCTCCAAAAGATACCCCACGCTTGGTCCAACAACGATTCAAGAACTTGAGCCGTCTACAAAACAAGAACAAGTTTGGGTGTACAAAGACACTCTCAACAAGAGCAGATTAGTGCAATAATTCAGCACTAAAATATACTTCAATTCAAAATAATAATTGAAAGAGTTTGAAGCCTTTAGAAGTATATCACCGTGAGCTTTCTTTCTTGATTGAAAGAATTTAGAGTATGCTCAAAATTTTTTGAGAGATTCACAATAAACCTCAGTAAAGAAATTCAGAATTTGATTGCTCAGGGAGAGCTTTGAGAGTTTTGAGAATAAGAGAGCTTGAATGTTGTATTTGCTTGGTGTTTTTGAATCCTTAGCCTTGGGGGTGGTATTTATAGATGTTTATTCAAGAATATTTCGTATTCCCTAAGTGACTTGGAGTGTTTCCCAAGTTTACATAACGTTTAGAATTTAAAAGTTCAAATTTAGGAAGTTCTTGTTATGTTTAAAGTTTAAAATCTCGAAGAGTCAGTCAACTGAAAAAGTAAGAGTCAGTCGCCTGGAAACATTAAAACATAGAGATTTTCAAAAATAGAAGGAGTTAGTCGACTGGAAAATCACGAGTTAGTCGCCTGGGTCCTCTCGGATTGTTTCAAAATCAGGTATTTTATTTGTCAGTCGCTTGGGAAGTTCTTGTTGGACGCCTAGAAAGACCAACAACTGATTTTTCAACTTATTTCCAAATTTATTTTGCTCTTTTGCTTTCCCCAAAATATTTTAAGACTTTTAAAAATAATTTTTTGGGGTGTTTTCAAAACATGGTCTCTAAGTCAATAAATTTCCTAATGAGCTTCAAACCCAATCAAATCATCATTTGAATGAAGTACCTACATAGAGACTCTCTTAAGACTTTAAACACATTCTAAGCTTTGGAGTCTTTGAAATTAGGAATAGCTTCCCAAGAGGGGGGGGGGGTGAATTGGCTTTTAAAAATTTCTTTTAATTCCTTTTTAGAATTCTTAAACTTATTTTATTTCTTTTAACCAATTTGTGACTTATTTGTTTAATTTGTTAAGCACTCAAGAACTTAATTGCTTTATTTAATCCTTAACCATACAAACATCCAATCATTCAACCAAACCAATCAACTATAATTAGAAAGCAAACAAACAAGCCAATACACAACACTTATGTAATATAAAAACTCAAAATGGTTGTTTGTTGATATTAGCCAAATTTCAACCAAGCCCTGTAGTGAATGAGAATTTATGCTTGCTGATGTAAATTCCTGTATAAATGAATCCAATCACTCTTTCCAAATATTTAGAATTCAAATAAACTCTTGATAAATTTATCTTTGGGATGTTAACCACATAACATACTCTCGTATGGTTTCCGCAAGATATAGTGTAACCAACGTACTCCCTTTCAGTTTCCGCAACCAAAATCAAAATTGGACTCTAAGTTTACCTGATTTCCAAATATGCGTAGTATGTATAATTTAGATATTTAAAACATCCACAAAGTTATATATGAACTGAAAATAAAGGGAAAGAGAGAGTGAGACGGGGATTTTTATGAGGTTCAGCTTATACCCAACCTACGTCCTCGCCTTTGGAAAACCACCAAAGAATTCATTAAACCTATTCTGTTGACGGGTGGAACAAAACCTTTACAAGCGATACCCCACGCTCAAACACTCCTTTACTAGGCTAGAGCCTGCCTCTCCAAACGATGTCCCCTCATTCAGTCACTCCTTAATTAGGCTAGAGCCAACCTCTCTAAGCAATGTCCCCTTGATTAGCCAACGATCCAAACAATCCTTGGAATGTCAAAAAACTACAAGAAACACAAGATAAGATCTGCGTACAAGTATACTCTCTCAAAGAGCAAGTTAGTACAATTTCAGCACTATATATTTGAATGTAAAATATCAATATGAAATACAATGAAGATTAAGTGTAGAATTCACCAATATCCTTCTTAGATGAGGATTCGCAGTAGGAGTTCAGAGAAGGAAGGATTAGCACTTCATAATATGTCAGCAAAAGAGATTTGCAATGAGTGAGAAAGAGAACTTTGGAAGAACAAGAGTGCTTTCAGCTTCTCAAAACATATTTTTCAATTCTTGGATGTATTTTGATTTGAAAAACCATGTATTTATAGGCTTTAAAACTTATTTTCATGTTGCAAAAGTTTTCTTAGAGAGTTTCCCAAGTTGTTAGAAAAATTGGAGCTCAAAACGGCTATATTTTAAAATATTAGAATTTAAAAATTTGCCCATTGAACAGTGTTCATATGTCTGAAGTGTCGAGTTCAGACATCTGAAGTTCTTGAAACCCTTTAAAAAATTAGTTGGACACAGGGTCAGATGTCTGAAGTAGGGTTCAGACGTCTGAGGTGGTTCTGTGTGCTGTTCAGACAGCTAAAGTTCCTCCCGTGAACAGTGTTCGGATGACTTGACAATTGTGACCCCATTTTAGTGTTTTGGCTATAAATTTTTCGTTATAACTCCAAACTAGGTGTTTTTGGTGTCAAAAGAAATATAAGAGAAAATAATACAACTTTCATGTTGAACACATTTTAAAATAAGGAGTTTTTGATAGAGAAAAATTCACCTCAATTTGGATGTATAAAAACTGATAACATTTGGAAAAACTCTTTTTGGTGCTTTTCATTCCAAAAATGATTCTAACTTTTTTAAAATAATTTTTGACCTTATAAAATATTTTTCAAGTATTTTAAAAGGTATCTAGGTCCAATAAATTAACCTAAGAGTTTCAAAATATTTCAAACGATATTTTAAACATTAAAACACTTACATGAGACTTTTAAGACATTAACATTCTAAACGCTCAAGTCTTCATGCTTGCTTTGGCCCTTTCTTGGTCTTCAAGCTTTAATATTCTTTGAGCTCTCTCACTTTGCCTTTCTTTGGCTCTTTTGACTTTAAACATTCCTTGGCTTTCAAAAAATCATGCCTGACCTCATATTCTTCAAGGTTTAATATATCATCTTTAAATCCATGATTTGACTCATTTAAGCTTCATTTAATCCTTTTGAACACTTTGACCTTACTTTCTCATATGTGAGACTTGAAATAACATTACTCACACAAATATGTTAAATTTCACTTGTTTTTTAGTATCAAAATACGATAACAAGATTTTAAGCCTTGTAAGGCCAATAGTCTTCATGCTTGTTATTTGTTGAGTCATTTTTATCTTTGAGCTTTAAATCTCTAATCTTTCATCAATTCCTCTTTGGTATTCATGCTCTCATATTCTTTGAGCTTTCATATTCATTTCACATGAAGTCTTGCAATGAGCTTTACTTATACTTGAACTTGAGCTTGAAACACCTATTTCCTGAAGTATTTTTACTCACAAAAAAACATGTTAATTTACCTTTGATTTGTTATCATAAAAAAAAAAATTAGTAAGCCATGTTAGGCCAACACGTCACACAAAGGGCTCGAGTGTGTTCTGATGCAGTGAGGGAGAGTTATAGCATATGTTTCATGGTAGCTCAAAGAATATGAAAAGAATTACCCTACCTATGATCTGGAGTTAGCAGCGGTGGTTTATGCCTTGAAAATTTGGAGACATTATTTGTATGGGGGTAGGTGTGAGATCTTCACAGACCACAAGAGTTTGAAGTTTTTTTTTTTTTTTTTACATGGAAAGAATAAAATATGAGGCGGAGGAGGTGGTTGGAGTTGATTAAAGATTATGACTGCACCATTAGTTACCACCCAAGAAAAGCTAATGTGGTAGCTGATGCTTTGAGGCGAAAATATTTGGTTTCATCTATATCAGCAATGGTGACTCAGCATCTAATCTAGATGGATTTAGAAAGGCTTGGTGTGGAGTTGGTAAAGGGAAATCCTTAGGCCTTCATTGCTAGTCTGGTACTTCAGCCCACCTTACAAGAAAGGATTAAAGCTGCCTAGATGAAAGATATGAAATTAGTAAAGATTATAGGTAAAGTACAGAATGGTTAGGGAGCAGAGTTTAATATCTCAGATGATGGAGCTTTGAGGTTCTGTACTAGACTTTGTGTGCCTACTGATCCTGATATTAAAAGAATTATCCTAGAGGAAGCACATCGATCCTTTTATACAGTGTACCTAGGAAGTACTAAGATGTACATGGATCTTAGGGAGTCTTTTTGGAGGAATAATATGAAGAAAGAAATTGTTGAATTTGTAAAGTAGTGTTTGACATGCTAGCAGGTGAAAACCGAGCATCAGAGATTGGTGGGAACGTTGCAGCCACTTCACATCCCCGAGTAGAAGTGGGAACACATTTCTATGAACTTTGTCATAGGGTTATCGCTAGCATTGTATGGAAAGGACACCATCTAGGTGGTCATGGACCGATTGACGAAGACTACCCATTTCCTTCTAATCAGAGTTAACTACTCCATGAGTGGACTGACAAAGTTATACATACAAGAGATAGTTAGATTGCATGGCGTGCCAGTGTCCATAGTATCAGATCGAGACCCACGGTTCACATCTTGTTTCTAGAGGAGTTTGCAAGGAGCCATGGGTTCTCAATTGACATTCAGCACAACCTTTCATCCTCATATTGATGGACAGACAGAGAGGACCATACAAATACTGGAGGATATGCTGCGAGCTTGTGTGCTGGACTTTGGAGGTAGTTGAATACAATTTTTACCATTAGTCGAATTTGCTTATAACAACAGCTACCAGGCCAGTATTGGGATTGCACCATATGAAGCATTATATGGTAGGAGGTATAGATCTCAATTATATTGGGATGAAATTAGTGAAAGGGAGGTTTTGGGGCCAAAAGTTGTTCAACAAACCTCTAATAAAGTCAGACTTATAAGGCAGGATCAAAACAGCTCAGAGCCAACAAAAAAGTTATGCCGATCTGCCGATGAGAGTTGGAGTTTGGTTTAGGGGATCATGTATTCTTGAAAGTTGCACCGATGAAAGGAATTATGAGATTTGGGAAAAGGGTAAGCTGAGCCCTAAGTTTATTGGACCATTTGTGATATTGGAAAGAGTGGGTCCAGTTGCCTATAGGTTAGCGTTACCACCGGAACTATCCAGAATCCATGACATATTCTATGTATCTATGTTGAGGAAGTACGTCCCCAATCCCTCACATGTAATCAACTATGAAGTACTAGAGCTTAAGGATGCCTTATCATATGAAGAAGTGTCAGTGCAAATTTTGGATTGGAAGGAATAAGAATTACGCACTAAAAAGATCCCACTAGTAAAAGTACTCTAACGCAATCATGCAGTTGAAGAAGTTTCATGGGAATTAGAGGATAAGATGTGCCAGAGATATCCACACCTGTTTAGTGGAGCCCAGAGTTGAGCTAGTAAGAGTAAAAGTAGGGTAGTTAGTGTTTTTGGTTTTGGTTATGAATGGTTTTGGGAGAGTTTTCTTTTTATGTGAATGATTGTAATCTCCTAGGACCCTCCCTTGTAACCACGTTATTCCTCCGCCATGAGTGAGGGCAATTAATAAAATTTTGGTGCTTTTCCTTAAGTTTGGTAAATGTGATAGACAGTAAATTTTGAGAACAAAATTTTTGTAAGGAGTGGAGGATGTAGAGACCCAAAAAATTTAAATAATAAGAAAAAAACAAAGAAAAGTTGAAAGGTGGTTTGGTGTAGGCCAAAATTTCAACGGTTTGGTGGGAGGCTAAAAAACCGTCGACGGTTTCGTGTAACCGCGACTGAGTAACGGTAAAACAATGAAAAAAGGAAGGTTTAAAATCCCAAGCTGTAGACGATTTAGGAAATTGTTGACGATTTCGTATGACAGTGCTGAATAAAAGGAAATCCTGCAGCCTTGTTTTAGGTTAAACAAAAAAATAAATCTCTCTCTCTCTCTCTCTCTCTCTCTCTCTCTCTCTCTCTAAGTCTACGGAAACCCTCTCCCTTCTCTCTCAGATTTCTCTCCAATTTTAACTCGATTTGACAATTAGACATCATCACGGGGTCCTAGGAGCGACCCTAGCAAGTTAATCAGAGCAATTTTGTGTTTTGGGGTTTCCAGGCTCCACTCCAAAGTTGAGGTAAGGGCGATGAATGTGTTAAATGTTTGGAATTTAATTGATTAAATGGAGTGCATGGCCCTAGGGATGTTTAAATGATTATAATTCTGGGGTTGAGTTGATTGAACTTGTGAAAATGTGATTTCAGGGCTTTGAACTCCGATCAACTCAGGCATTGGTTTAGGGATCTTAGCAGGAACCTTCTCAGTAAGCAAGTAAAGGGAATAAATTATAACAAATATTTTGAGAAATTAACTGGTTGATTTAAAGTTTGTGAAAATGAGAATATTGTATATGTTTTGGAAAAACTTGGTTATGGATATTTTCCCTGTGATTATTATATTATGTTTATTAGTCAAAAATTGTGTGGCATGAGGAATATGAAACAACAGCTTTATACTGGGAATGTGATTGATACTGAGATATATGAATTGCACTGAAAATAGATGTATGAGAAACACAGATATGATTTTATACACTAAAGAAGTTATGAGATATACTGATATGTTTTCATATAGATATGATTATATGAGATATACTGATATGTTTTATACAAATATAAAAGATATGAGAAACCCAAATATGTTTTATATTGAAATGATGATATGTGATATACACAGAGATGTTTTATATGTAAATGATGAAATGAGATATATACAGATATGATGAGAATTATATAGATATGATGACATATACAGACATGATAAAATATGAGTACAGAAATGTGGAAATGAGAACCGTGATGGACTAGAGATGTATAGAGAGCACGGTACCGTTGCTAGGATATGTGTTAGTGCAACCACACATCTTGTATAAAGTGTGGCGAGACAGTCGATTAGGCCTGAGAAGAGTAGAGTTACCACCTGGGGTTCGGACCAAGATTGGGTAGGCCAATCATACAACATACGCGTTTAGTTTTGATCTAACCTCGTAGGCCAGCCACGGTTAGGTCCCGCCTACGGGCTGCACAACCTGGTCATGTGGGGTGAATACATGACTATGTAACATGAATATCCTCAAGATGGTTCCTCATTACAGATGCAATAATTGTATGTTACAATATGATGAACAACCATGAGTTATAGACGTGTTGTGCTATATGCTGGTGGATACTCATGGGCTAGAATATGAATATGAGAAATGAAATGAAAAATGAACAGCCATAAGTTATAGACACGTTGTGTTATATACTGATGGATACTCATGAGCTAGAACATGATTATGAGAAATGAAAGCTTATGAAAGCATGTTGAAATATGATTATGAGAAATGGAAGCTTATGAAAACATGTTGATATATAATGATGAGAAATGAAAGCTTATGAAATTATGTTTATATATATATATATATATATGACTATGAGTACAAATCTGTATGTTTTTCTCATATGATATAATTATTTAAATGAATGCGTTATGATATATATATCAAAACTCATGTTGCTACACACTATCAATAATTTATTTTGTCTTACTGAGAGGTGTCTCACCCAGAACTTAAACATTTCAGGAAACCAAGACAAACAAGTGGAGAGAGCTCTGAGATAGAGGAGATCTAGTACCCTAGTATTAAGGGTAAGTGGTTTAGAGTTGGGGATATGTTCTATATAACCCCTAGAGTATTTTATGGATTTTTTTGGGGATGTATATGTATGTGTATAGAGGATATAGTACTCTGGTATTGTATATGGGACCCAGACACTTTATGTATTCCGCTGCATAGATAGTATGTTTTGATGGACGGACTACCCGATACCCCACTTCAGGTTAGGTCTTATTGATATATGGTATCAAAGTTATTTGATAGATGATTTATTATTGTTTATAAAAAAATGGTGGAAAATCGGGTCGTCCTACTTTCAGCTAGAGTTCAGTTCATCCTTTCAGCCACACTATTTTGCCGAGTTGTTTAGCGAACGATAAAGTTTCTTTTAATGTCCTGCTGCGTAAGAAACTCCATAAACCAAGAATTAGCGTACTCAGTCCCATTGTCTGACATTAGATATTTGATTCTCCTCCCCTTTTGGTTTTCCACTACCTCTTTCCACAACTTGAACCTGGCAAACGTATCAGACTTGTACCGCATGAAGTATACCTAGACTTTCCGTGAGTAATGATAAAAAAATCTCACATAATACACATGTCCACCTATTGATGCTACTCTAACTGGGCCCCAAACATCGGAACGCACATAATCAAGAATACATTTCGTCTTGTGAACATGTGACTTGAATTTTGCCCTGTTTTGTTTTCCAAGAACAAAAATCTTGTAAAATTCTAGCTGACATAATTTTATATCTTTCAAGAGTTTCCTCTTGTGTAGTTCCTTCATACCATCTAACCCCATATGTCCAATACACATATGCCATAAGATAGTTTCATCTGATTCAACATGTATGACTGTAGCTCCACCCACAACTATAGTTCCCTACAATGTATAGATATTCTCATCTAACTTTTGTCCTTTCATTACCATCAGATTTCCTTTCCATACTTTCATAACCCTGCCTTCAGACTTGTAATTGAAACCATTACAATCCAAGGTGCCAAGTGAGATCAAACTCTTCCTTAACTCTACTATGTGTCTTATATTGCTCAAGGTTCTCACAGCCCCATCAAACATTTTATCTTAACATTTCCTATGCCAATGATCTTACAAGAAACATCATTACCCATAAGAACTAAACTTGAATTCGCTAACACGTACGTGCTGAACAACTCTTTGTTTGGATTCATATGGTAAGAACATGTCGAGTCAAGTATCCATGAGTTCGTAAGGTTATCCAACCCTGACGAAATCGAAAGAACATCACCATCACAGCAAACTAAACCTCCTTTTTGAACCACATTCGCTGATTTCGAAAACTTCTCATGCTTTTCAACGTTTCCTTTCTTCCAATTCAGACACTCCGATTTAACATGCCCTGTTGGAATTTGTGTAATCCCAAGAGGGGGGTGAATTGGGTTTTAAAAACTTTTTGGCTAATTTAAACATTTCGCCGATTCACCACAAATCATATCTCATTTATAATACAAACGTGTACGTAAAATAATTAAACCATGAGTGCAGGCATACATGTGTGCAATATATCTCATTTAATTTAAGTGTGTGCAAGCAAATAATTGTAACAGTAAATAAACAAGCATACACATATAGAAATTTAAGTGCGGAAATTTAAATGAGATAGGGAGAGAGAGACACACGATATTTGTTATCGAGGTTCAGCCAAACTAGCTTACGTCCCCACCTTGGGCATACCCCCTAAGGATTCCACTAACCCTACTCACTTACGAGTGGAGCATAAACCGTTTACAATGTCCTTTCGGGGCGGACATTCCCCAACTCACTTATCGGCTGGAGCCAACACTTTGCACACTTTCCTAGGAGGGTGCATCTCTTAGTCCTTAAAACCAGGTCTGAACCAATCTGGTGCTCTCCTAACCAGGCCTAAGCAAATCCGGGACTATTCATGTAATGACCTGCTTAATTTATCAAATAATAATCATAAATAATAACAACATCAACCCGAACCTATGGGTAGTGGGGATAGCCCTGTCATAAACAGCGGAAACCTAAGCAGCAGTAAGTATAAAATTACAGCCATCCAACCAATATAATATAATACCAGAGTCTACTTACACCAATATAACATACATGTATTTTCAATCTCCCATAATATTCCAAGTACAATTAGGATCTCACAACAAAATAATCTTGATTCTAGTACAAAATCTTACCTTCCTAGTGGGGTAACTCAACAAACTCAACGGCGGCCACGCCCCGCCGGTCTCTCAGGGTCTCCTAAAAAATTAATTAAATTTGGGGGTGAGACACATCTCAGTAAGGGAAAATAAACTAAATATAGCTATGTAACAATATGAACACTTAATGCAATTATGTATATTTAGTACATTTCATATTTCTGTAAACGTTCATCATATCGTACTGAATAATCATATACTTTCATATTTGCTAATAAATCATATTGTTCATAAAACATCTATTATAACTGATAATATTGAAAGCATACCCAGGATGAATAGCTAGTTGATGTCATGTATTACCCCCCATGACGGGTTGTGCAGCCCGAAGGCGCGACCCAACAATGGCTGGCCGACCACTGCCGAGTAAAAAATGTCTGTAAGTACGATGGGCCCGCCACACTCTGGTATGAACCGCCAAGTGGACGTCTACAACTCTACACTGAAAGCCACATCGACTATCCATCTCCCACCCCCTCGTGAAGTGGTTAGCACAAATCTGATCATAGATATCTGATCTATAAGTTACGGTACCGAGCTCTTGAAACTGAACTAAACTAACATTCGGGTTCTGATAACACATAACACATGATATTATAGCTTTTTTCATAATTTCATAAATACGGCCTCGTGCCGAAATCATTTCATAAATACGGCCTCGTGCCGAACATTTCATAAATACGACCTCGCGCCCAAATCATTTCATAAATATGGCCTCACGCCGAAATCATTTTATATATACGGCCTTGCGCCGAACATTTCATACGTATCATGCTGGAAATAATCAATTATCATGTACTTGTCAAAATCATCATAATATACTATATCTTTTCATAATTCCTGAAAATATGCTTAATTCGTAAAATTTGTCATATCATTACTTTTCATAAAAATAACATTCATGCCACACAAAATTGAATAATTCGTACATTTCATTCTAAAATCTCAATTTTCCGTATAATAGCAGTATTTTCCCAATAACATACATTTTCTCAATATATTCAAATATCGTGCATATTCCCTAAAAATTTATTTGCTGATAATAATAATAATAAGTGTAGAAAAATAACTGTTTTACATTATTCCTTTACCTGGCAACTAAAAAACCACTATGTTCTCCTGGACTCACACCCGTAGGATTTTATGATCAATACCCTGAAAATGAAAACTCACAGTACTAAATTTCAATATTTTCATGTGTATATCATTTCCTATAACTACAGTAAGACCAAATTCGGCATAAAAAGCCTTACTTCAACTCAGGGATGAATTTCAACAAAGTTCCACCGACGATTCGCTCTGGCAGATATGCAGAGAACTTCTCCAGGAGCGTCGTGGTGGCTTCAGATCCCTGAACCGGTGGAAATCCGGCCCGAAATCGAAGAGAGTGGGGAGAGAAACCGAAGGGAGAGAGAGAGAGAGAGAGAGAGTGAGTGAAATTTTCTTAATTTTCTGCATTTAAATGCGAGTTTTTGCTATTTATAGGGTCGGATTCGTCGACGAAACACATCACCTCGTCGACGAGTCCTGTAGAAAGTTCGTCAACGAACCTACACCTTCGTCGACGAATTTCAAACTTCCAAAAATCCTCTCTCGGTATCTTCTCGTCGACGAAACTTGGCTTCATCGATGAGGCCCTCTTATATCCTCGTCGAAGAATCCCTCGTGTTCGTCGACGATGACCTGATTAATTTTCTTGGTTATTTCTCCCAAAATACAATGTCATTGACGAACGTGAAGCGTTCGTCGACGAAGTCTGCTGCCTCCTTCTGTTTATTTTTCCATTTCCCTTCCTCTCTATTTAAATACCATTTTTATTATTCGGGTCATTACAATTCACAGAGCTAATCTCCCTCTTCCGACCACTCGTCAGGAATACAATAGATATTCAATAAACTTTGTGTATAAAGACAATGCTTCTATACTAAGCAAATGATGTACAATAGTATACCTCAATACACGCACTCTAATATGATATGAGTTAAGTTCAGTAAAGTAAATGGTGTTTAACTAAATAATTAATGCACAAATAAAATATATATGAAAAAATGAGTATTATTGTTCTCCTATAAATATTTTTGCAAATAAAGAATATTTGAAGAATCTAGGAATTTAAGTTCAAGAAAATATTTGTGCAATAAATGACTTCTCCTAAAAACATTTATCATGAAAACAATCGGGTGAAACTCAAGCAATACTCTCAAAAATATTTTTCAAAGATTAAAGAATGAGTGAGAGTATTATGCTTTGAATAAAAATAAATGCCCAAAACATAAAATGTTCTCTTCCAAAATATTTGTAAATAAAGTGGAGAGAGAGAGTATAAAAAATTTGCCTCAAGGAAGGATTTTTGCAATGAAAAATACTTTGGGGGAACTCTGATTAAGAAATAATTTGAGAGGTTTTTAAAGTTAATCAAAGTTACTAATTTGGAGTAGTGAGGGGGTATTTATAGATTTTCTGAAAAATATGACCATTAGGGATACGTTCGGTATTTTGAAAAAGTTTAATTAAAAAATCAATGACGTTTTAGCCCTTAAAAGAGACTGATTTTCTGCTCTCGGTATCTCAGAAACTCTACAATTTCCACCTTCTCGATATCTACTCATTGACGAGCACAGAGCACTCATCGATGAGTCCTCGTTGTGCTGCACCATTTACTCCATATATTTTTCTTCTTCCTTTGTTCATGAGCCCTAAGTATAAGAGTCACACATATAAATATAACACCACTTAATTTCAAAATTCAGAATTGATATATATTGTGGTGATAACATGAAACTACTTTAATTTTTTTTAAAACTTGAAGCCCAACACATGCTAATAAGGTATCAATAATAATGAGGTAATTAATTTGGATTTTCAGCTAACAAGAATCAAGGAAAACTTGAAGTTTATTACTAAGAGTTCTAAATATGGTCATCTATCTTAGAAAACTATTTAATCACACTCTCAAAAACCATAAATAAAACAAAGTACTTCATTAGAAAATATGATCACCAATAATATGTCAAAGTTTTAATAAGATCTCTCACGTGGAAGACAAAAATTATTTAAAAATTTAAAATTATAAAAAAGAAAAAAAATTGATAGCAAACTATTGAAAGGGGTAAATTCATTAGGTGCGAAACAAAAGTTTCGGACTTCTTGTACGTATGCTATAAATTTGGCAATCTTCTCGTCTTCGCGATTTTTTTTTTTTTGTGTCTATAAAAGTATTTTATAACCTCCTTATCACCTATAAACATACAATAAACAAGCATTTGATTCTATATCACTTATTAAGAACTCGATTAATATCTAGGCTATAAATCTACTGTGAGTTACTTGTAATTAAGTAATTAACCCAAAAGCTCAATCTATAAAAAAAAAAAAAAAAAAAAGAATAAATCATAAACACATATGCATGGTTTCAAAAGGACAATGTAAAAGAAACAAACTAAAGAAGCATTGGTTTCAATCTTGGCTGATGGTGTTAAAAAAGGTGATTGCCTTCTTCCTTTTCCTTCTTTTTTTCTTCAAAAAAAAAAAAAAGAAAATGAAAAAAATAATCATCATGATATGGTGCAAAAGTAAAGCAGCCGGGTGAGATGCATTACAATTTATACATAATTAATTCAAAGTCGTATGTACACAAATAGTATGGGTTTGAAATTAAACCAGGCTTCTTCATACGCGTCATTCTTAATTAAAAGAATATATATATATACACACACATATATGCATACTTACTCAAAACAAGTTGATATATTTTTTGAGTTGGCCAATTAATTAATTATATATTATATGCCAGTTCAAAAGCCATCATTTATAGACGCATGCATTTTTCAAAATTTTTTAAGAAAAAGAATAGAAAGAAAGAAAAGCATTCAGTTCGTAGATTGAGGCAGAAGGCAGTCTATCTATGTTGGGCTGTGGTATATAGGGATCCTTTTCTGATGACCATAAATATATACATACAAACCTCCAACTTTCACGGCCTCATATATAACTCCATCATTGTTTGAATTGGTCCCTAGCTAGTTTAATGATTAGTTGAAGCATTTTTTCTCAATGAAAATTGAATTGTGGGCAGGGAGAGGGTAGTCTACAGACTGGCTTTCCTCTTTCATGGCTTGGTCTGACCTAGAGCTATATAATGAATGGCCTTTAATTAATTGCCAGGTCTTTGCTGTTTTAGTTTCTAGGCTTCGTCTGGTTTTTGTACTTCTGTGGGAGGTCGTTTGTTTTGTTTATAGTTTGCGGTGCTAGCTCTCTGTATTCTCACTTTATATTTTCATCTTTAATTTGCCAGCTGACCATAAAACACTTCTCTCCATCATTGTGCTTCAACTCACTTTTTCTTCACGTACTAGTATTTTTGTAAACCAAGGCCAGTGAGCAAGTGAGTAGATTGTTTTTTCTTTTTTTTTTTTTGGCAAAAGAGGGCGGCAGTTCCTTTCATTATTAGAAAATCCCTCGCTTATGACGGAGAAAAGTCGTGATTTCAATAAAACAAGTTATAAATAGATAACCACTAAACAACTCTAAATAGGTCTAGAAAAAAACAAAATCTTAACACAAACCTAAACCCATCAAACAAAAAACGAGAGGTTGAATTAACGACGAAAGGAAATTAGACCCAACATATCCATCCGAAAGATACTTTCAGAGAACGTGGTGAAATATGTTGTTTTTCGTATATGACCTTGTTTCCTAATTCCCCTTCTCTATTGAAAAAATCAGGCACACTTAGTTGTGGTTATTCTATAATTGTTGAAAACAAATTAAAAAAAAAAAATTACACAATATATGATTTATATATTAAGAAAACATACACCAATATATACATTCTTATTCCATTAATTTAGTCTATATGGAAAATTAAATATAGAGAGTAGTGATAGGGAGGAAGTGAGGAACCAACTAACTGATATAACTTTTCTTAAAATATTTAATAATAATAATAATAATAACAATTGACGAATATGAAAAATATTTTCAAGAAAGTATTTTAAAAATGCATTAAAATATTGAACAAATTTTAAGAGGGCAGGGAGGGCCCTCAGCCTCCTTCTCCGCTACAAGTTGGTGAAAATGTCTAAGGGCCAGGTAAAAATGAAAAAGTAATTATCATTTTGTCTCAATAGGAAAAAAGGAATTGATGACTACATAGACCTAAAAAGTATATACGCGTAAAAAAAAAAAAAAAAGGACCCAAGTACTATGCTCCATTGAGTGGGCGTCAAAGAAAGAAGACAAAATTGAGTTTCACGTGCCCTAATAATTTCTAGTGCTTTAGGATCTTGTTTTAAAATGCGCCTTAATAATGACATTAATGATAACAACAAAAATAATAACGGAAAATCCTGGGACCCAAAAGCATGTTTATTTTGAATTGCTAAGGATCCTTCAAAAATCAATTCATGGAAACCTTTACGGAGTTCACTTCGGCGGGTCGCTTTGTAAAAAGCTTAAATGCCATATTCATTGTCCTCATTCCTAGAAAAGAGAGAGCACGAAATGTGAAATACTCAGGCCCATCAGTCTTTGTGAATTTTAGGGTTATCCCAAGAAGAAGAGGGTGAATTGGGTATTTAAAAAATTATGTATTTCAAGTTTTAATTTTGAAAACTTTTAATTACAAACTTGCAAGTTACTTACAACTAGTTCAATGTTTCACAATTAATCAAATTAATGTGTGTTTTTATCAACCAATCAATTTTACCCAATTACTTTGCAGACCTACTATATATTTAAAACATTCACAATATTCAAATAAATAAGTTTACGTGGAAATTAAATAGATTTAAGGGTAAGAGAGATGCAAACTCGATTTTTACGAGATTCAGCCTACCTAGGTCTACGTCCTCGCCTTGAGCAACCTACTCAAGGATTCTACTAAAAACCCGCTCCTTTAACTGGGACGGAATTTCCCTTGTAGTCTGCTGCTTACAAGAGACGTAACTTCCTCCTCAACCCCGGTTCACAACCCGAACCGTGAATATAATATAAAAATTACAATTTCTGCAAAACTCAAAATATTTCTAACCAAACTAGCGAGTACAATAAAATTCATAGTACATGATCATATGATAAAACATGAAGCTCAATCCGAATGTAATGATAAGATCGTTATATGAATACGAGATGCTTCAAAAATTAATCCTTTAATCAATTTCTCCCAAAATAATTTCTTAAAAATAAATGCTTTGAAGATCTTAGGATTTGATGTTAGATCACTTTATGCAAGAATAGAAATAAGATCCTTTTAAAAATAATCTTGAATAATACGCAGATCTATGTTCTTTCTATCAAATAATTTGTAAAATTAAATCTTTGAATAAATAGATGACTTTGAATATTACAAAGATTTAAATAGTATTTTTTCAAGAACCTTTTGCACCAATCAAGTAACTCTTTTGGAATAAAAAATGTAACTTTGAATATCTCAAATATTTTAGCTTTAAAAAACTTTTCTTGAGTATTTTATTCAATCAATGAATATAAAATACACAGCAATGATTTTTGCTCCCTAGAAAAATATTAAATATAATGAATACGGGGGAAAAAAAAAAAAAAGGATTTGAATGCTCAAAATACACAAACCTCAATACCAATGACGATTACAAAATATGTGTGTGAATGCCTTTTGATCAACGTAACAAATGCCCAAACTGGATGTGAATGCTTTTGGAGTGCAGACAAAAGTTTGGTTATATGTTCAACGCTCTCATAGTGTAGGCAAAAAGTTATGCTTTAGGGTTTAGAGATTATGTTTATAAGTATTCTCAGTAGTTGATCAAATCTTGGCCGTTGGATCATTTTGAAATAAAAAATTTCATCATTGTCCGCACTGAGATGTTGTTCTGCGTTGCAACATTCGTCGATGAGAGCACGCATTCATCAATGAGTGTACAACACCTGTTTGTTGACGGGAATGTGAGATCGTCGACGAGAGATCTGTCTGAACTTTTTGGGCTCTCGCTATTTTCTCATCGACAAGAACACATCGTTCGTCGTCGAGTGACCTTATGAGTTCATTGACAAGGCCATGGGGTTCGTCGATGAGGCCTGTAAAATTTGCCTCTAAAAAAATTATTCATTCTAGAACTAATGTAAATGAATCTTTCATGAAATGCATTAGTCCTAAGGTCAGTCTAGAGCATATTTCAGCTTTTAATTATATCATATGACATATGCAAATGCATTCAATTCTAAATACTCATTCCAATTGAAGATCTTGAACTTGAAGTTTGCTTCTTCATCCTTTTACTCTTCTAGTTCTATGGATTGAGCCAAGTGATGTGTACTTTAGGTTTCTCGTGGCTTCCATATCATGTTTACCATTCGTGCATTCTAAATCATGATTCTGTTCACAAACTCAATTGCACAGGTTAAATACCAAATGATTTGTCATTATCAAAATAGGATTGGACTCATATAGTCAACAGTCTTCTCAACACGTTCTACAAAATTCTAGCCAAAACCTTAGTTATCCGACTTAGAATGGTTCTGCCTTCTATAATTTCAGGGAATCAATTGGTGATTATTGATGCTTTTTTAATGGCAAATGTGTGTTGATTATTGGAGGAAGACAAAACGGAAGGGCTGACCTTGCAAATTAGTCTTGGAAAAAGCTTTTGATAATGTGAATTGGCAGTGTCTTATAAACATAATGGAGATTATGAGCTTTCAGAAAAAATGGATTAGATGAATATATTATTGCATTTCTTCTACCTCAATCTCTGTTGGTTAATGGAGAAGCAATGAGATTCTTTCATAGCGCTAGAGGGTTGAGACAAGGCGATGTGTTATCCCCATTATTTATTCATCTTGATTATGGAGGATTTATTACAAATGATTCTCAAGGCAACCAAGTTGAATCTTCTTAGCTGTGTTAACTTCCATAAGAGAGGTGTGTCTCTTATTATTTTGCATATCTTTTTTGCAGATGATACAATATTTTTTTTTTGTAGGAACTCTAAAGAAGAAGTTATAAATTTGAGTATTATGTTGTTGTGTTTTGAGGTTGCTATAGGGTTGAAGGTGAACCTTTCAAAGAGTAATCTATATCATGTAGGATACGTAGCCCATACAGAAAGATTTGCAGGAATTCTCAAATGTAGACTTGGCAATTTTCGTATACCTTATCTGGGTCTTCCTCTTAGCCACAGGAAAGGAGCTATACATATATAGGACCCAGTGTTGGAAGTATTGGAGTCCAAGTTATCTAAAGAGAAGGCTAGATGTATTTCACTGGGAGTAAGAATTACTTTGATTAAATCTTATCTGTCTAATCTGCCTATCTATTTTCTCTCTCTCTCTCTCTCTCTCTCTCTCTCTCTCTACTATCTTTGCCTCCAGGTGTTGCTAAACGAATTGTAAAACTCCAATGAAACTTCTTATGGAGAGGTAACTCAGATTCCTACAATTTTCCCTCAATCAAATAGGACGTCTTTCTGAAGATGCAGCAAGGAGGGTTGGGGAAAAAAAACTTGAAGTTGATGAATGTGGCTCTTGTAAGCAAATGGAGTTGGCACTTTTGCTCCGAATTAAGCAAATTGTTTGTAGAGAAATATGATTTTTTTAAAATGCAGATATGGTTTTGAATCTCGAAACTCGTTAGTTAGCAAGGAGAAGCATGGAAATGGCGTACGAAAAGGCATTATTTGTTAGAGCTGGAGCTAGAAGACAGCTAGGAGACACAGCTGGAGACGCGTTGTAAGCTAGGAGCTGAGTCAGAAACGCGGTGTATTTATCCACCATTAAACCTCTTCATTATAACTTCGATTCATGATTAATTTTATCTTAATTGTGATTTAAATTCCAAGCCTTATAAATAGAGGGCTGTGGAAGATGTAAAATATAGTGCAGAGCTCAGAGAGAGCAGAGAGGAAGAAAGGAGGAAGAGAGAGAGAGTGTGTGTGTGAAAGTTGTAATTTTTTCGGCGATAGTGAATATTTGGTATGTGCTCTGTGGACGTAGGTTATTATTGACCGAACCATGTTAAAATTTTGGTGTCACTTTGATTTGGATGCTCACAGGTTCCTAACAAGTGGTATTAGAGCCTGGTTGGAGCAGCAAAGCTAGATTGGAAGTGATCCCGAAATCAGAGCTCTGTCTAGTCGATCGAAACCAAGTTTTGAGGCCACCATCGCATTTAGCTCACCGAGATGAAGAGACTCGTGCAAACCGAAGCTCGAAAGGAGTTCAGTAGAAGCCTCATGTGCCCCGCCGGAGCAGGACCCTTTACCACGCGCCGGCCACGCGCCGGTGACTAGTCCCTCACGCATTGCACGTGTCTTCCTCGCCCAGACAGCCTCAACCAGACCCGGTTCACTCCCTGACCCGACCTAGCAGGTCACTCAGACCCGGGTTAACATAAGATTTGGTCCCCGACTCGGATCCGACCCGCCGTCTTAGAATCGGCCACGTTAGCGTCGCTGAGTCAGCTTCCACACTAACTGTGTCACACCCTGAACCCCGAAATGGAACCCGAGGGTGAGAATGTAACCTAACTTGTCCCTGTATCATACAAATCATCACAGATACAGTACAAAGGATAAGGGTCCAACCCGTGGGGTTACCAAGCACCCTAAACACATCCAAACACAATCATATACGCAGCGAAAAAACCATACATACATATGCAGTACCATACTAGAGTTTATACAAGAGCAAACACAATGCTTTATCAAAAAGTACAAACGGGTGCCTAACACATCCCAAAATGGCAACCCACCAAATTACAGTCCTAGCATTTACCTAATGCTAAACGTGGTACACCGGCCACTACGCTCCCTACACCAGGACGCTAGTTTCGGTTACCTGAAGGACCTGTAAAAATGTATGTACAGCAGGGGTGAGACACCTCTCAGTAAGGAAGAACACAGGTTATATCGGTGTGTGGCATTTGAGTGTTATCATGATGCAACATACACGCAGTTGAATGCAATCCAGTACTAATTCACACAGTGCATACACGCACGCACACACATGATCAGCAACCTGGTGTCGTCACACCCTTCGGCCCGAAGCCAGTCTACGACATCCAGCGTTGGCCCGACCAACCCGCGAAACACGGCGCTACCGACACATGGCTAGTTCCCAACTCCCATGGCAACGTACCGACGCTAACTGGTGGATCCACACCCTTCGACTTGATCTGCCGGTATAGGCTCACACCCTCAAATATAAAGTCAAACACTCTTGCCTACGTGGCAGGTGATAAACACATGCCCTCGAATATAGAGCTGGACACTCTCAGTACCTGGAATCATTTTGGAATCCAGTTCCTACTAGTGCGTCAACATATCACACACACATGCATGCTCATATAACCAAATAAACCACACCCATTTGGTAATCTAAATCATGGTTTTCCAAATAAATACAGTTTAAACAAAGTCAAGGCATAACCATCCCAATAGCAAAGTATAAATCAACATATACATAGGTTTTCATCAAAACCAGGGATGCAGCCGATCGCCCCCTTTTTCCAAAAACTGTAATAATGAAAAACCCATAGTTTTCTGAGACCACTCGGCTTCTCCTCATCGACGAATCTCTGAATTTTGTCGATGAGAAGAAGACAGACTTTGTCAACGAATCATACTCTTTTACCAAAATGTCCCTCTCTTTAGAATTTAAATCTCTTTATCACAGTTCGGGTTCTTACAAGCCGGGCCACGTCAGCGGGTGGGTGCCACGTCAGCAGGAGGTGCTACATCAGCAAGGTGCCATGTCAGCAGATCAGTACCATGGCAGCAGGTGGACCCCATTGACACGTCAGTAGGTGGGCCCCACCCTTGCTGCGTCAACTGCCACGCCATCAGTGGGCCCCATACTACCACGTTAATGCCACGTCAGCAGGTGGACCCCACTGCCACGTTAGCCTCCACGTCAGCAAGTGCCACGTCAGCCCACCACATCAGCAAGTTTGACCAAACTTTGACTGAGCTTTTCGGAGTAATTTTGGGTTCGTTTTTCAAGCAACTTGAACCATTTCTAGGGTTTTTTATCGTTTCGGATCCAACCACACTATCCATTTGACCTAATTCCATATTTAGATCAGAGAATCGAGATGTCGAATGAAAAGAGCTCAAAAATCAAAATGTTCAATGGAAACAATTTCGATTTTTGGAAGATGTAGATAGAAGATTATTTGTTTGGGAAGGAATTACACTTACCATTAAAGGGTAAGCCAACATCCATGAATGAGCACGAGTGGGAGTTGCTTGATCGAAAAGCCCTCAGAGCCATCAGAATAACGTTGTCGAAATCTGTGGCGTTTAATATCAAGCATATAACATCCACCAAATCTCCGATGGATGCGCTCTTTAATATGTATGAGCAGCCTTCAGCCGTAAACAAGGTACATCTCATGAAAAGACTATTTACGATGAACATGTCTGCAGGTGAAAGTTTCAGCAGATATTTGAATAACTTTAATGAGTTGTCTGATCAACTCGTCTCAGTTGGGATAACGTTTGATAATGAGATTCGGGCCCTACTGATTCTCAGTCAATTGCCTGAAAGTTGGAATGGTGTCGTTACTGCCATCAGTAGCTCCTTAGGAAAATCGAAGCTTGTGTACGATGAGATTGTCAGCATGATTTTGACGGAGGAAATAAGAATGCAGTCAAACCATGGATCCACTTTGAGTTCAACCTTGAACATGGAGAGTCGAGGCAGAGGAAACAGGCAAGAACAATCAAAAAATTGTTGCAGATCTAGGCCCAAGCAGTAGAAATCCAAAAGTCCCAGAGGTATTTAGGACACAGGTTCCCATAGCACAAAAGTTATTGAGTGCTGGAACTGTGGAAAAGCTGGTCATTACAAGAACCAGTGCAGGAGTTAGAAGAAAGAATATGGGACGAGGGCAAAGATAGAAGCAAATATTGCTTCTAAAAATGACGAGATGTTGATATGCTCTTTGGAGAGCATGCAGGAATCTTGGGTCTTAGACTCCGGAGCCTCTTTTCATGCCACATAGTGCAGAGATTGCTTAGAAGAGTACACACCAGGTTATTTTTATAAGGTGTACCTTGGCAACGATCTACCTTGCGACGTAATCGGCAAGGGAGTTGTGAAAATCAATATAAACGGGTCAGTATGGAAGCTGAAGGATGTCAGGTATATTCCATACCTGAAAAAGAATTTGATCTCAGTTGGTCAGCTGGCAGATGAGGGATACACGACAAAATTTATTGGCGATGAATGGAAAGTTTCAAAGGGTGTACTAACGATTGCGCGAGGTAAGAAAATCGGAACACGTTTTCTAACCTCCGATGCCTCCATGTCTATTTCAGTACAGATTGACATGTGTGAGGATTGTATAGTCAGGAAACAGAAAAGGTTTAGTTTCCAGATAAACACCTGTGCCCCAAAGAAGAAGGGACTAAAACTGGTGCACTGTCGGGAAACATCAGCAAAATGCCGAGAATCCTCAGGTGGAGGAGCCAGTGGAATAGATCATCGCACTACCGTCTCCTACTCCAGCTCCGGAGCTTAGGAGATCTACTCGGTCTCATATACCAAACAAAAGGTATATTGATTACTTACTTCCTACAGATGGAGGAGAGCCTGAATGCTCAGGTGGCAGATACGAGCAAGTGGGAGCTTGCAATGAAGGATGAAATGAAATCCCTCACCTCCAACAGAACATAGAAGTTGCCCAAAGTCCTTTACAATAAGTGGGTGGACAAAATCGAAGAGGAGCATGATGGCTCCAGAAGGTACAAGTCTCGGTTAGTAGTCAAAGGCTTTGAGCAGAAAGAAGGGATTGACTACACCGGCATCTTTACACTAGTTGTGAAGCTAACAGCCATCAAATTAGTCCGTAGAAATCGAGCAAACAAGAAGGTGGCGATTACAGAGAAACTGAAGTTGTGTTCAACTTCAGTTGGTCTTCATGCTTAAAGACACATATTTTGAGCACATCATTTATTCATGATACTGGTTGAGGAGGCGTCTCTGTCTCTAAGTGGGAGATTGTTAGAGCTGGAGCCAGAAGACAGCTAGGAGACAGCTGGAGACGCGTTGCAAGCTAGGAGCTGAGTCAGAAACGCGGTGTATTTATCCACCATTAAACCTCTCCATTGTAACTTCCATTCATGATTAATTTTATCTTAATTGTGATTTAAATTCCAAGCCCTATAAATAGAGGGCTGTGGAAGATGTAAAATATAGTGCAGAGCTCACAGAGAGCAGAGAGGAAGAAGGGAGGAAGAGAGAGAGAGAGAGAGTGTGTGAGAGTTGTAATTTTTCCAGCGATAGTGAATATTTGGTGTGTGCTCTGTGGACGTAGGTAGTTATTGACCGAATCACGTTAAAATTTTGGTGTCACTTTGATTTGGATGCTCACAGGTTCCTAAAATTATAAACGGTGATTTTTTATGAAATTATACAGAGATATCTAAGGAAATGATAACAAAACTTCCTTTTGGTCAGATATTTGGGCAGCTAAAAAACCTCTAAAATATTTGTTCCCAAATCAGTTTAAATGGGCCATCCACAAAGAGGCCAAGGTTGCCACTATGGCCAGAGACAATCTAGAAAATCCCACTTGGAATCTTATTTTTACCAGAAGACTCAGAGGTGATCATGCAATAGATCTAGAGGGTTTGCTTAATTGATATACTGAAGAATTTCAATCTTGTTCAAAGTAGGGAAGACTTCTTTAGTTGGAAACCATCCAAAAGTAACACATTCATAGTGGTGAGCATGTATAAATCCTATCTAGTATGCTAACTTGAGCAGTCAATCAGAGTTGGATTAGAAAATGCTTTGAAACAAGTTCATTCCGAATAAATTGTTAGTTTTCACACGGTTAGCAGTTCAAAATAGAATTATGTTGGGGACAATTTGCAGAAAAAAGGTTGGTACATCACATCTTTCTATCATTTATGTAAACAACATTTAGAAGATGTGAATCATTTGTTCATTCATTGTACTTATGCGCAGAATATTTGGTCTACTCCTAAAGTTGCAATGGGTCATGCCATTGTCCTTTAATAACCTAATCAGTAGTTGGGGAGCTTCTAAATTTAAAGATTCTCTGAAAAACCTTAGAAGATCTATGCCGACAGTTGTTGTTTGGACGATATGGAAAGAGAGAAACAATAGAATTTTTAAAGATCAATCTAGGCCATATGCGGATGTGACCCCAAAAATTCTAAACAATATTTTTTTATTGGTGTTGTGTGAGTGTGCATCTGGCCACTTTGAAGTGGGGGTGATTTCGTGCGGCTCATAGATTCTGAAGGAGGGGAGGGGGGGAAGTGGGGGAGCGAATTATGGAATAGCTCACTTTGTCCATCTAGTCTTTGGGGCCTAGCTAGGGAAACTAGTTAGCATACTTTTCTTTGATGCTTTATGTTAGTTCTCTGACTATTTTTTATATTTATTGCTGCTGCTTTCATATTGTTACTTGGAGGATTCAAGTTTCTTGCTTGAGCTCCATGTTCTTGGCTCTAATAAGATTTCTCCTTTACCTCCTAAAAAAATAATAACATAAAATGAGACTTGCATATTTTTATACTTAATTTAATTATTTGCAGTCTTAATGAATTATATTATGAATTTTCTTGGAGGACGACAACCTGTACTTTTATGTCACCATTAGAATGTTGTGTAATATTAACCCCCAAGGATTGTGTCAAGTTGATGTTGGTGAGTTGCAAGACTCCTGATAATAGGAGGTCCCGAGTTTGATTCCACACGAAGGTCAATCTTCAATAGTGGAGGACTCGTATTCAGTTGAGTAGAAATACTCCCCCCCATTGAAAATTTTAAAAGTTTATAGTAGTTTTTGAAAACCAAGATCAAATTGCTCCCATTGAAAATTCCACTTTGCCCCCACTCTTAAAAACGAACACAAGGAAAAACTGAAAAATTTTAAGAAAAATAAGAAAAATAATTATATTAACATATTAACAAGTGTTTCGTTTGACTTTTTCTAAAGTAAATGGATGTTACTTAAAATAATTATTACTCGTGTGAATTGAAAATATATGCATTATAATTACATGCATTGAAAAATATTTAAAAAATTATTTATATTTTATTATTTATATATTTCTTTACTCCCACTAAATAAATGTTTTAAACTCGTTACTAATCAAGAGGAAGCTGTGGGACTGATCACAGCTTCCATCAATTTGGTATCGCCTCTCTTGGACGGTCTGAAAGGCAAGCTTATGATCAAATTTCAAATTAGTTAAAGAAAGTCTAAGGCCCACGCGTTTTTATGGAAACCAGGAAGTAATAAGCAGAAGTAAAAAGTGCAAAAAGCATAGACTTCTAGCTGTTAATGTCGACGTTTTTGCGTTTGCATGGGGGCTGATTACGTACTCTTGCTGGTCGTCATCACATATTTTCTCTCTCCCTCCCTCTCCCTCTCTCTCTCTCTCTCTCTCTCTCTCTCTCTCTCTCTCTCTCTCTCTCTCTCTCTCTCGTACTCTTGCTGGTCGTCATCACATATTTTCTCTCTCTCTCTCTCTCTCTCTCTCTCTCTCTCTCTCTCTCTCTCTCTCTCTCTCGTCCAATCTTACAAATACATTTACTGGGAAGCAGTCTGATTTGGAGGTAGCAAAGTAACATGGCTCCAATATGCAGTGTTGCGTGGCAGGGAAAAGTTCTAAAAAACCATAGGGCGATTGAGGTTTTATGTTTTGCTCCTTTGAATTTTTATTTTATTTTTTGCCTTATCTTGCAGTTGACAAATTGAAAATGACCTTAAAATTAACAATGAGAAAAATTCAACGCAAGATTGCTTTGAATTCCAAAACTTCAACGCAAGATTTGCATTTGAGTTTCACATTTTTCTTTCAGCTTCTCGTTAATTCCGTGAGTTTGCTTTTGTGACAGGTTTCAATTAAAGGTAAGTAAATTTATATATAGAATAAAAGTAGTCACAAGTGGCTATTTTCATTTATAATTATCTGGTAAGTTAATTTAGTCCTTTTGATGGTAATCTTGTTAATGGATGGAATTTGTTATTGAACCTTGCTTTTTAAAATATTCAGTAATCACATTTTAGTGAAATTTTACATTAGCATTAGCATTTTGAAATCAATTATATTTTAAGGTAATATTTCAGAGTATGGATTTTAAGATTTGGATTTGAACTTTTGTGCATTGGTAGAAATTGAATATAGTTTTATATTACATTTGGTTCAAATTAATCCATACCAGTCAAAATCAAAGGTCCAAATTCCACAACCCCAAATGTTGGGTAAGATTGTTCAAAGTCCTACTAATTCTATTTACGTGTTGACTATTTGATTCTTATCTAATAGAGAAATTATGATGGATATTTTAATTGGCCATATTCCTTCTAGAACTTAATACACTCCATCACAACCAACTGTGTCCAAAAGTCGATCCCTCTTCTCTTACCTTATGTAATTGCGTGCACAGTCATGAAAAATTGCTCATATTTAAAGGAATAACTCAAAGAGGAAGCAAGTCATTCTTACCCACCTATTTCTTAACTGGATTAAGCTTCTTCTTTTTTACTTAAACATTAAAAGATGTTTTGGAGCTTTCTTTGTAATCATGAATGGGGAGAGTTGTTAGATCATCCTACTCCAACACCTACGAGGCCCCTACATGACAAAATGTACTCCCATTATAACAGTTCCAACTATTACTTAGCTTTGCCATAATGGACATGCTCTTACTTCAAATTGTTAGAATTGGTATGATCCCAAGAGGGGGGTGAATTGGGTTTTAAAACTTTTCGGTTAATTTAAAAGTTTCGTCGATTCACCACATCAAATCTCATTTTAATTATGGTCGTGTATGTAAAATGATTAAACTATAAGTGTGAACATACACGTGCAGCATATCTCATTTAAATAAAAGTGTGCATACAAATAATTAGAACTATGAATAAACAAGCATACACGTGCGAAAATTAAAGTACAGTAGTTAAATGAGATAGAGAGAGAGTGACATAATATTTTCTATTGAGGTTCGGCTAAACTAACCTACGTCCCTGCCTTGAGCATACTCCCCAAGGATTACACTATCTCTGCTTACTTAAACGGACGAAGCAGAAGCTATTACAACCTCTCCTTACGGGGTCTGGTAAACCCCAACTCAAGTACAAGGCTAAACCCAACTTGTCTCACTTATGGGGCTGAAACTCCCCAGTTTAATTTTCATGCTGAACTGAACGGGTCTCACTTATGGGGCTGAGACTCCCTAGTTCAATTCCGGGCTAAACCCAATCAATACAATAAAAATTATTTTTGTAACGCTTCTAAATACAAGCATGGATGTACACATTAAAAGTTCAAATACATACACTCTCTAATAATATGCATTATGCTTAATAGAGGAAGGGTGTTGATCTAAATAATTATTGCACACATAAACATATAAAAATATCAAAATGATTATTATGTTCTCCAATAAAGATTTTTGCTAATATAAATGTTTAGAAAATTTAGAGTTTAGCCTCAAAGAAAATATTTGTGCAATAAAGGATTTCTTCCAAAAATATTTATCAAGAAAAAAATAACCAGAAGAAATCTTAAGGCTACTCTCAAAAATGATTTTCAAGATAAAACCTAAGTGAGAGTAAAAACTATGGATTAACAATATGAATGCCCAAAAAAGATACGGCAATTTTCCATTCGTTCGTGAATTCGCACGCCTGGTCCATGGTTCGGATTGCCGAACTTCACTATTCGGTCGCCCGGGCCTATTTTGAACTACAAGTTCGATCACTTAGGAACAGTGGGAAAAGTTAACTTTAAGGTTCGGTCAACCATGGATGGTTAGTTCAAATATGGTTCGGTCGCCTGAGCCTCACTGAACTTGTTGACTTCTTACTAGTTCGGTCGGCCAAGGCATTTATAACCTCCTAGGTTCGGTCGCCTGAAGCTCTTTCAAAGTAAATTTAGGTCCAAATTTTGATTAAAAGTTTTCCTTGTTCATATAGGTATGACATTTTAGTTTAAGGGTTTTTTCATGAAATGTATGGGAACCTAAGGTCAGACTATGGCCTAGGATTTTTAATTAAGCCCAAAAATTCGGCGTCAGTCAACCTTCATTTTAGCTCTAATATTTGACCCTAACTAATTAGTTATTTAATAAAAAATTCTTCTGTGAAAAGTGTTGGTCCCTAGGGTCAATCTAAGGTCGTCTAAGCAATTAATTCATATCATGCAGATGCATGTATTATTACAGACCAAAGATAAAAATTAAATGCAATACAAATAGAACTGTTATGTCTCTTTCTTCTGCTCTTCAAGTTTGCATGGAACAACCAGCTTGATGTAAGCTTTAAGTCCTTTTTGGCTTCCATCTTCCTCTTTTGTGTGTGCATCCCAAATAATGAACCTCTTGAAAATACTAGACACACACATAAGACACTCGTGTTTATCAACATCAAAATAAAGATCGGACTCAAAAAGCCAACAATCTCCCCCTTTTTGATGATGACAAACATATAAGAGCAAAATGGGTACAACCTAAAAAGGCTCCCCTCAACAATATTGTTGGACAAACGAGGTTTTTCAATCTTATTTTGATGACAACAAATGACGCTGGTATAACTTGCTTGTTGAATGATTTTGTTTCAGAAATATATATCTCAATACAAGAGAAAGAAGTTATGAATTAAAGCATCATCAAGAGAACAAGTTGTGCATTTTCATCATATCAAGAGAGCAAGTTATGAATATCAAGAGAAAGCTTCAACAAATCTTTTCAAGTAGTAAAGAAAAAGACTTGAAGCCTCAGTACTTAAAAGCTTAAAGATAAAGAGGGGACTTGAAGTCAAGAGGCTTATCGAAGACTTGAAGCATTATGTTTAAGAAAAGCTTGTTGTAAGTACTTCGTGTTAAGTGATAATTTAGAAAATATGAAGCTCTTTAAGGGACCAATATGAACTTAAGAAACTCATTTTTAAATCCTTGAAATATTTTATGAAAAATAAAATCATAAGCGTAAAGCTGAAATAGAAAAATCAAAAACAAAAACCAATCTTTCGTCTGTCCAGTCGACTGACTTAACCAAGGCAAAATTACCCAGCCGACTAATGGTCAGTCGACTGACTCAAAATGAACTGTGTCTCGCCAACCGACTTACAATTTCTTGAAATAATTTTTTGGAAACAGAATGGTATTAGCCGCCTGTCCAATCGACTGACCCTGTGATTTTTGAACTACCTAATCGCCTATCCAGCCGACTGACTCCATAGGTTTTTGTTTTTTAAACTCCAATGGGGAAATTTTAAAAATTGATTTTTCAAAATATGAACGTTGTAAAAACTTGGAGACCACTTAAGACACTTGGGGAAAAAGGAAACTAAGCCAAGAATGCCTTTAAATACTCCTTTTAACTCAAGAATTCAATCATCCAAGTAATTACTCAGCTCTCTTGAAATCAAAGTATACAATCTCTCAAAGCTCTCTATTGCTCATACTATATCTGGGAGAATAGGCTCCGAATCTCTGCTAAATCATCAAAATCGGATTATTCTCTGAGTTTTCTTGTTTAAACAAAACCTTGGTGATCTCTAAACACTTTGAGCTTCATAGTTTCTTTATTGTTTATTTGATTGAAGTATTGATTGTGCTCTAACTTGTACAACCCTACTCTGTTTTGAGAGTTTCTTTTGTACACAGATCATTATAGCAATCTCTTTTGTATTGTTGATGGTTCAAGGATTGTTTGGATCATTGTATCAAGTGAGGATTGTTCGCTTGGAGAGGTTTCTCTACCTAAAGAGAGGGAATTTTGTGAAGGCTTGCTTTCCCCGGTAAAAGAGCACACTTAGTGGAATCCTTTAGTGGAATTAACCAAAGGCGAGGACATAGGCTGGGAATAAGCCGAACCTCATAAATCTCAGTGTTCTTCTTCTCCTTACTCTCTTTACTTTCCGCATTATATACTGTGTATATCAAGTGCAGGTTGCAGGGCTTATACATCATATTCAAGGAGGCCTTTTGATTTAAGAAAGTAAGTTTTTAATTAACCGTTTGCAGAAACCCAAAACGGAGTACGTTGGTTAATTTGCGAAAATCTTAGTTAAGAGATAAAACAATAAAAAGTCATTCAAAATAGGCTTTGCAAAACAGCTGCAGGACTTCTATCAAAGGGAAAAATTATTCTTGAATGATTGGTTGAGCTTTATATTTGATTGGATTGTATTTTTTTTTTTTAAGTTTGTGGTGTGATTTGGTTTAAATTGCAAATTGATTAATTTACTTTTATAGTTTTGAATTAAAACAAGTAAGAATAAAAATAATAATAAGTTTAATTTAAATATACCAATTCACCCCCCTCTTGGTTGTTATCCTAAATTTCAATTGGTATCTGAGCCTAATTATAGTAACTCTTAACAAGAAACTATGAAAAGATCAAATAGCAAATATAGGAGTAGCACCCTTCGGTGAGGACCAATCCTCAACCCGTCCACCAATCTTTTGTGGACACAATTACACCTTTTTGAAAAAGAGAATGCAAAGTTATCTCCAACACATGGATTGGAAAGCATGAGAAGTAGTTAATGGATGGAGACCTTATTCCCACCAAGATAGTTGATGGAAAATATATTCCAAAAGAGAAAAAGGATATGATTAATTCAGACTATAAGATGCTTCAAATCAACTCAAGTGCTATAAATGCTCTATACTGTGCTCTAGATGCTAACGAATTTAATAGGGTCATGGCCTGCAAAACGACCAAAGAAATTTGGGACAAACTAGAAGTAACATATGAAGGAACAATTGATGTTAGAGACAATAGAATAGACATGTTGACAAGCGAATATGAAGCATTCAAGATGAATTCTGATGAAACAATATCAAGTATGTATACTAGATTTACCCACATAATAAATTCATTAAGTACCTTAGGGAAAACTTATACTACCTACGAAATGATTAGAAAAATTCTAAAAGGCCTTCCCTCTATATAGGAACCAAAGGCTACAACTATCATAGAAGGTAGAAACCTTAAGACCACCTCTTTAGATGAACTCATAGGTTCACTTCTTACCTATGAAATGGCCTTAAAAGAAAGGAATCCTGAACCAAAGCATAAAAGATCCATTGCATTAAAAGCGTCTAGCCACAGCTCTAGTGAAGAGGAAAGTGAAACAAGTGACTTAGATCAAGATGAATTAACATTAATCACTAAGAGACTAGGTAAGTTCTATAGAAAGAATAAAAGATTTCCTAAAAATTTTAATAAAAAGAAACTTGAAAAATGAAAGACAAGTAGGAAAGAAATAAAAGTAAGAATGAACCTCTAATTTTCTATCACTGCAAGAAACTAGGGCATATCAAATCAGACTGCCCATTGCTAAAGAAAGACAAGAAGAAAAATAAGGAAGCTATGAAGGCCACTTGGGATGACTCAAGCTCCAGCGAAATAGAAAGCGAATCAAGCGGACAAGAGATAGAAAATATATGCTTCATGGCGAATGAAGAAGAGGCAAACTCCTACTATTCCTCTACAGAATCTTACAATGAGTCATGTGATAGCATGCCTTCCTATAAGGAATTGTAAGCTGAGTTGTTTTCTTTGCATAAAAGATTTATAAAAATTTCCAAAAGAAATATAACCTTGAAAGATCAAAATAAAGAACTATTGAAGCAACTTGAATCATTCAAAACCATTGAAAAAGAAAAAGACGCTTGTATTGAAAAGTTAGAAAAAGAAGTAAATAAAGTAACTCAAGAATTAGGCAAAACTCATAAAGAAAATTTGAATAAAAAGGATTTAGAAGTAAATGAACTTAAGAAATTAGTAGATGATAAGGATAAAAATATATATAACTTTACCAAAGGTAAAGATAAGTTTGAAAAGATGATTGGATAGCAAAGGCTTCATGGAAATAAAGAAGGAATATGATATAATGGTAAAACAAATAAAAAAAAAAGAAATTATACATGAGATACTTCGTCAAGGAAGCCAAGCACTATGCTAGCACTTCCTCAAACAACAAACATGAACACACCACTTGCTATATGTGCAATACTAAAGGTCACGTAATGTTCAATTGCCCGCTAAAAAGAATGTTAAAGTGCAAGGAGAATGGAAAGATAATAATAGAACTAACAACAAAACAAATAAAGTTAAAAGAATTTGGGTTCCAAAGACTAACACATTAAACCCTTCATTGTAGGTATGTTTTAGGACAACACCATCAACGGATAAGTGGTACATGGATAGCGGGTGTTCAAGACACATGACCAGCGATAAGACCAAGTTTACCTTTCTAAAACAAAAGGATGGAAGATATGTCACCTTCGACGACAATGCCAAAAGTAAAATTATTGACATCGGGAAAATAGGTAAAGAACCTTCTCTTACCATTGATAATGTATTATTAGTAAAAGGATTAAAACACAACATTTTGAGCATTAGCCAATTAAGTGACAAAGGGTTTGAAATAATCTTTAAGAAAGAAAAATGTGTTATCCAAAATCCTAAGGAAAATAAAACCTTGTTTATAGCTCATAGGATAAATAATATTTATTGTATAAACCTTGAAACTCTAGTGAATCAAAATGTGACTTGTTTGGCAGCGATGAATGAAATAAGTTTGTTATGGCATACAGAAATTGGGACATGCTAGCATGGACCTACTATCCAAATTATCAAAAAAAAATCTTGTAAAAGGATTACCAAATACCAAATTCATAAAAGACAAGATGTGTGATACATGCCAAAAGGGAAAGCAAGTCAAAACAAGTTTCAAAAAGAAAAAATTCATATCCACTAAAAGACCCCTAGAACTTTTGCACCTAGACTTATTCAGTCCAACTAGAACCCTAAGCCTAGGAGGTAAACAGTATGCCTTCGTAATAGTAGATGACTATTCAAGATTTCCTTGGGTTTTATTTTTAGCAAACAAAGATGAAACTTGTAGCATGCTAATCACCTTATGCAAGAAAATAAAAAATGAAAAGGGTTATAATGTAACAAGTTTTAGGAGTGATCAAGGTAAGGAGTTTAAAAACAAAGAAGTTGAAAAATTCTGTAATGAACATAGGATAAATCATAATTTTTCAGCACCTATGACACCGCAACAAAATGGAGTTATTGAAAGAAAAAATAGAACCCTACAAGAAATGGCAAGAACAATGCTAAATGAAAATAATCTACCTAAATATTTTTGGGCAGAAGCTGTAAATACAACATGCCACATTGTAAATAGGGTATCTATAAGATTAAGTATAGACAAAACACCATATGAACTTTGGAAAGGTAGGAAACCTAATATTTCTTACTTTCATGTATTCGAATGCAAATGCTTTATTCTTAATACCAAAGATGATTTAGGAAAATTCGATGCAAAATCTAATGAAGGCATCTTCTTAGGTTATTCTACAAATAGTAAAGCTTATAGGATCTACAATAAAAGAACTCTTACTATTATTGAATCAATACACATAAGCTTTGATGAATCAAATAATAATAATAAAGCTAAGGTTGATGAAAAAGAAGATACTTCACAAAAAGGAGAAGAACTTGAAATAAAAGAAGAAAACAATAATGAAGCTCCAAACGAAAACATCATAGAAAATCTAGAATTACCTAAAGAATGGAGATATGCTAAAAGTCACCCAAAAGATCAAATTATTGGTGAAACATCAAAAGGTATACCCACTAGAGCCTCATTGAAAAATATTTGTAACCATTATGCCTTCTTATCTCAAGATAAACCCAAGAACATTGAAGAAGTCTTAAAAGATGATTTTTGGATTATAGCTATGTAGGAGGAACTAAATCAATTTGAAAGAAGTCCAGTGTGGGAACTTATACCTAAACACAAAAATAAATCAATCATAGGAACTAAATAGGTATTTAGGAATAAAAAGGATGAAAATGGGATAGTAGTAAGAAATAAAGTTAGGCTAGTAGCACAAGGATATAATCAAGAAGAAGGAATTGATTATGATGAAACCTTTACTCCTGTAGCTAGAATTGAAGTAATTAGGATGCTCTTAACTTATGTAGCTCATAAAGATTTCAAGCTATATCAAATGGATGTAAAAAGTGCATTCTTAAATGGTTATATAAATGAAGAAGTTTATGTCAAACAACCTCCAGGTTTTGAAGATATGAAAAATTCAAATCATGTATTTAAATTGACAAAAGCATTGTACGGTTTGAAACAAGCTCCTAGAGCTTGGTATGAAAGGCTTAGTAAATTCTTACTTAAAAATGAATTCTCAAGAGGAAAGGTTGATAGCACCCTATTCATTAAAAACAAAAACAAAGACATGCTAATTGTCCAAATATATGTGGATGATATCATATTCGGGCTACAAATAAAGTTCTATGTAAAGACTTTGCCACATGTATGCAAAAAGAATTTGAAATGAGTATGATGGGGGAGTTAAATTATTTCCTAGGACTTCAAATTAAACAAGCTAAAAATGGGACGTTTATAAATCAAACTAAATACATTAAAGATATGCTTAAAAAGTTTGATATGGAACAAAGTAAACCAATAGGAACCCCGATGAGTACTTCAACTAGCCTTGATAAAGATGAAAAAGGAAAACAAGTAAATACAAAACACTATAGGGGAATAATTGGTAGTTTACTATATTTAATTGCTAGTAAACCCGATATTATGTTCAGTGTATGTATGTGTGCAAGATTTCAATCAGCACCTAAAGAATCACATCTAACAGCAATTAAAAGAATACTTAGGTACTCACTAGGAACACTGGATCTAGGTTTATGGTATCCAAAAGATACTGATTTCAAAATGATAAGTTATTCTGATGCTGATTGTGCTGGATGTAAAGTTGATAGAAAGAGTACAAGTGGCACATGTCACTTTCTCGGACAATCCTTAGTGTCATGGTTTTCAAAGAAACAAAACTCCATAGCTTTATCAACCGCCGAAGCTGAATATGTAGCAGTTGGAAGTTGTTGTGCAATTAAAAGACTTCAATCTAGATTACAAAACAATACCAATAAAGTGTGATAATACAAGTGCAATTAATATATCAAAATATCCTATCTCACACTCAAGAACCAAGCATATAGATATAAGGCATCACTTTTTAAGAGGTTATGTTCAAAAAGGAGACATAATTCTCGAATTTATAAATACACATGATCAATGGGCGGATATATTTACTAAACCTCTCACAGAAGATAGATTTATAAATATTAGGAGAGAGCTAGGTCTATTGCACAATAGAGAAATTGAGTGAAGAATAAATAAACAGGATGAAGTCAGCTGACTGGCTCCAGACCTAACCGACTGACTGAATGATTAATATTCGAAACAAAGAGCAGTCAGCCAACTGGCTCTAGACCCAGTTGATTGACTGACGGAAAACCCTAACTTTATTTATAGAAATATGAGTCATTCGTGTGGTCAGCCAACTGACCTAGGGTTTCCTCTCAGCCTTACATTCTACCTCTTCCTCTCCTTTATTCTTCTTTCTCAAAATATCACCAAAGATCATCCTCCAACACCGAAAAATCATCAAAATGCCGAGGATCAAATCTGTTGGAAGCAAGAACACATCTACCTCTTCTCAGCAACACACTGAAGAGCTAGCCATTGAACAATAGATCGTGGCTCCTCATGCCAAAACCTTCTACCACAATCAACTAAGCATGACGGAACCCCTTCTTGGTAAATTTCTTGACACTTCTTTCTTTTCCTATGATTTTCCACACATCCTTTCATTATTTGAAACTCTTGGATGAAAAAACTTCATACTATTCCAAGCTAAGGGTCACTTCCCGACTCTTATCAAACTTTTCTATGCGAATCTTATTCGAGAAGCAAACAGGCTTTCAACAAAAGTCATAGGGAAGTCCATATCTCTTACACTGGAATCACTTGCAAAAAATTTTCACATACCAAATGGCGAGTTTAGATGTCCTACTTTTGGAACGTCTTGGATTTACGAACAAGACTTCACTCCGGAAGAATTTCTTCCTTTGGTATTGGACCATGCCCTTTTTTCATTTGAAGGTCCTCCCTTATATAAACACCTAAATCTTCAGGCGCAAATATTGCTGAAAATCATCACATATAACATCCTTCCTCAAGCAGGATCTCATGCCTATATTTCTTATGCTGATTGCTTCGTTCTCTGGTGCCTACTCAAGGGCAAGAAGCTGGACTTACCAAGACTTATGCTTCAATCGATGATCACACGTGTAGAGGCATGATGAGTTACCCTTCCTTATGGAGGAACTCTAAATATGTTTTGTTTGCCGAATTACATATATCCTCATCATCCAATCTTTTTGTCAAACGTACTCACTATGATATTTTTAACTCTACTACTCTTAAGTTCATGGGATATGAAAAACACAATGATGAATGGATTCTTAAAGGAAGTGGAGGTCAAGCACCTCCTCCTTCTCCTGTTGCTGGACCTCCTGCTTGGTTCAATCCATTTTTTCAGCAGTTTACCAGTTTTAGTCAAAACATGCAAACCAAACTTCACTCTCTTCAAACCAACTTCTCCGCTCTTCAAGCAAATTATTCCTCACTTGATAAACGTGTTGGTTGCATTGAAAAACAACTTGTTTATTCATCTCGTCCTTCAGATCCTATTGATATTAGGTCAGCTCCTACGAGTAATGATGGTAGTGATGAAGAGAACTCTCAAGATGGCAACGGTGATGATGAGGCAAACACAGAAGAAGAACATGAGGAAGGTGAAGCTGATGAATCAAGCGAAGAAGAAGAAGATGATGATGAAGATGAAGCTAATGATAACTGATGTTCTATTTTCCTTGAAAAACTGTTCTTTTTTATTTTGATATGTACTATAATTTTGGATGGTAGCTTTGCTTACTTATTTCCCCTACTTTTTGATTGATGTCCAAAGAGGGAGAGTTTTTGTGACAAGCAAAGATGGAAGTACATGAGTACTTATGTTATGTTATGACTATGCACTTTTCCCTATGAATGGAATATTATGAACTATGTATCTGATGCTTATGTGGATGTATATCTATGGATGAGTATGTGCAAGAAAACTATGAGTTTTGATACTGGATACATATGCATATAGTAAGAGGGAGCATATAGTAAGGGCGAGTTTATTTTTATCCTGATCTTTGCTTCTCATTTGTCATCATCAAAAAGGAGGAGATTGTTGGCCAAATGGGGCTTTTCAATCTTATTTTGATGATAACAAATGACGCTGGTATAACTTGTCTATTGAGTGATTTTGTTTCAGGAATATATATATCAACACAAGAGAAAGAAGTTATGAATTAAAGCAACATCAGGAGAACAAGCTGTGCATTTTCATCATATCAAGAGAACAAGTTATGAATATCAAGAGAAAGCTTCAACAAATCTTTTCAAGTAGTAAAGAAAAAGACTTGAAGCCTCAGTACTTAAAAGCTTAAAGATAAAAAGGGGACTTGAGGTCAAGAGGCTTATCGAAGACTTAAAGCATCAGGTTTAAGAAAAGCTTGTTGTAAGTACTTCGTATCAAGTGACAATTTGGAAAATATAAAGCTCTCTAAGGGACCAATATGATCTTAAGAAACTCATTTTTAAATCCCTGAAATATTTTATGAAAAATCAAATCATAAGGGTAAAGGTGAAATGGAAAAATCAAAAAGAAAAACCAGTCTTTCGTCTGTCCAGCCGACTAACTTAACCAAGGCAAAAGTACCCAGCCGACTGACTCAAAATGAACTGTGTCTCGCCATCCGACTGACAATTTCTTGAAATAATTTTTTAGAAACAGAATGGTGTTAGTCGCCTGTCCAATCGACTGACCCTGTGATTTTTGAACTACCCAATCGCCTATCCAGCCGACTGACTCCATAGGTTTTTGTTTTTTAAACTCCAACGGGCAAATTTCAAAAATTGATTTTTCAAAATATGAACATTGTAAAAACTTGGAGACCACTTAAAGACACTTGGGGAACAAGGAAACTAAGCCAAGAATGCCTATAAATACTCCTTTTAACTCAAGAATTCAATCATCCAAGTAATTACTCAGCTTTCTTGAAATCAAAGCATACAATCTCTCAAAGCTCTCTATTGCTCATACTCCATCTGGGAGAACAAGCTCTGAATCTCTGCTAAATCATCAAAATCGGATTATTCTCTGAGTTTTCTTGTTTAAACAAAACCTCGGTGATCTCTAAACACTTTGAGCTTCATAGTTTCTTTATTGTTTATTTGATTGAAGTATTGATTGTGCTCTAACTTGTACAACCCTACTCTATTTTGAGAGTTTCTTTTGTACACAGATCATTATAGCAATCTCTTTGTATTGTTGATGGTTCAAGGATTGTTTGGATCATTGTACATCATTGTACCAAGTGAGGATTGTTCGCTTGGAGAGGTTTCTCTACCTAAAAAGAGGGAATTTTTTGAAGGCTTGCTTTGCCCGGTAAAAGAGCATACCTAGTGGAATCCTTTGGTGAAATTGACCAAAGGTGAGGACATAGGCTGGGAATAAACCGAACCTCGTAAATCTCGGTGTTCTTCTTCTCCTTACTCTCTTTACTTTCCGCATTATATACTGTGTATCAAGTGTAGGTTGCAGGGCTTATACATCATATTCAAGGAAGCCTCTTGATTTAAGAAAGTACGTTTTTAATTAACCGTTTGCGGAAACCCAAAAGGGAGTACATTAGTTAATTTTTGGAAATCTTGGTTAAGAGATAAAACAATAAAAATTCATTCAAAATAGGCTTTGCAAAACAGCTGCAGGACTTCTATCAAAGGGAAAAATTATTCTTGAAAGATTGGTTGAGCTTTATATTTGATTGGATTGTATTTTGTTTTAAGTTTGTGGTGTGATTTGGTTTAAATTGCAAATTGATTAATTTACTTTTATAGTTTTGAATTAAAACAAGTAAGAATAAAAATAATAATAAGTTTAATCTAAATATACCAATTCACCTCCCTCTTGGTTGCTATCCTAAATTTCAAAAATGCATAAAAGATATAAACAGTAATATTCAAGCATATTCATGAAAGAAGAAATTGCAAATGATCATGCATTTAATTTTAATATTCAAGCACAAAAAAACCACTTTCCCCTTTTGGTCATAAACATTTTGCTCATAAAATTCTTCCCCTTTTAGCATTAGTAAAAAGGGTTAAGTTAAGTATAAAATAATTTTATCATTTAAAACAGACTTAGCAAAGAGAACTCCCCCCTTTTTTTGAAAAAGACTTTCATTTATTTTTCTTAGAAAACTCTCCCTTTTTAGTATAGATTATGGGCATAAAAAATTTATAACTGTTAAAAAATATAGCAGTGAAGCATAAACAACAGTTTAACTGGTCATTCAAATTTAAAATGACATAACAAGCATGATTAGACCAGAATTATCCACAACCCGTAGCAATTTAAATCATATCATAGGACCCATAAAAGATTTGAGCTTAAAACATACGACATATGATATCAAGTATAGGTTTGAGTATAAAGACGGTCTAACTAGTTCATATGCATTTCATGTATAACCAATGAACCAGTCATGCAACACCCTTTGTAAATTTGTAAACTATAAAAATATAATTTCATGACATAAAATTTTAAAGCAGATATAGCACAAGTCATGAAAAAATTCATCACACAAGCAAGAAATAAAGTATGTTTCATTTAAAAAGCATTTCTTGCAATAATACAGTAAATATATATATCTAGGTTTAAAAATATATCCCCTTATGATTTTTGATAAATGTTGGGGGCAATGCTTGCTGAAAAAGAAACTTTAATTAGAAGATCAAGCCAGCAATGTTTTTCTAGTTCTGGATTTGAGCACAAAATATTCCAACAAATAACTAGAAAAACCATCCATATAGATCCTACAATGATTTAGACAAATTAAACCTAGATCATATGGCAAGACCAAAGACACTGTGGCAAATCAAAAATATTTTCAATTATGATATTCAATAAAAACATTATAGTAAAGCACATGCCACAATAAACTAACATAGATCTGAGCCAAAAATTTGGTAAGCATAACAAGATAGAATTTTAGTTTAAGATGCTCCTCCTATCAATTTGACTACGTGCTTAGATTCTTTAACTACTTATATTGATGCTGATTATGAAAGTTCTTTGAGAGTTCAAACAGTATAAGTACAATATTTAGATTTTACTAGATATATGTTAGACCAATAAATGTCACCAGTGAAATGTCCTTCAACACACATGCGCTAAAGGTCAAACAATAATTCATGCATGGTGTTCATCCATACCATGAATAATCCATATCAAGGAATGATTCAATAGAGACAGGATATGATATTTAGGGTACCAAAAAAAAATTCGGACTCAAAAAGTAGAAACAATGAAAATATGAGTCCATGGGGGAGGTGAGTTATAATCCTTATCTCAAGGATGGGGCTTAAACTCCCTGGTGTAGTCTCAAGCACACAAAAGTGTATTAATGTTCAAGGATGAATTTCATTTAAGTACATTCAACATATGTTCATCTTTCATAACAAAACTTAGCATGCAAAAGATTTTGGGCATTAAGTTCTTATTCATTTTTCCTAAAAGTGGGGCTTAACTTCCCCTTGTATATACGTGCACACATACTTGCATTATTGTTCAAGGATGATAGTCATTTAAGGACACTCATCATGTATTCATCCTTTTTAAAGGATTTCAGTATGCAGCAAATATAGGCATTTAGCACATACTAGCATGACATATTGTATTTCATTTTAATGCACGATAGCCAATCAAGACTATACTCAAAGGTAATGCAATAGGGGTTTAGAAAGGTGACACAACTCAAAATTCACAATGAGTGTGTATGAAATGAAAACTACCCTTAAGTCATGCAATTGGCCCTAGTTAATGGACCATCATCAAAACATAAGACATTCAAATACAAGGATGATGCTTAACCATTTGGATCCTAAATGAAAGCACAAACCCCAAAGATTTGGATCAAATGGTGTCCATGAACTAAAGTTTCCTAAACTTAAATATTTTGCCTAATTTAAAGCATTCTAGGAAAAACTCAAAGAATTTTAGAACTTGTACATGTTTTTCAATTTAGCACAAAGCATATGAGATTTAACATGTACAGACCTAACTAATTATATTGCATGCACTATAGACAAAGGATGAAGATAAAATTTTCAGTTTGCATTCACTCGTCCAAAAAAAATTAAAGCATGCAGTTATATCAACAGTCTTAGCGTATGATTTATGGACTTGATTGTATTGGGAAAGTCTACGAAAATTTCGGCAGCATGCCATCTGTAAATTGGACATTTCCCAAAAAATTCATGCACTAAAACCCGATAGATTCAAGCAAGCATATCACAATAATATGCATCATGCAAATACCATTCAGATTAAGCATGCGAGAACCTATATCCACTACTAGTATGCAATTCACAACATACTGCATCAACCATGCAGTTGGCATTCCAGTTCAAGCATGCATTCAGTAGAATCAACAATTTATAAAAACTAAATTATCCATCAAAGAATATATTCACTTTTACAAGCAATGGATAGTGGCATTAAATTCAAAACAAAAAAAATATCCTTTCGTCAGAGAATATAATCATTTAGTACAAATGGATATTTGCATTCAGCTCAACAATAGATCATCCAAAAAGTATAAGTACAAATTTAAATTTGCATTCAACTCAACAATAGATCATCCAAAAAGTATAAGTACAAATTTAAGATGTTTATTGGATGAATTTTTAGCTTTTCTGCTCCCCCACAATTATGCAGCCAATTGAAAATAATTGAACTGTTAAGCTTCAAAATGAGTTTAGAGTTATAATATATATAGTGTTAGAATAATTCCCTAAAGCTCATTTTCATGTGGTGGACAAAGATATGTTATATTTAAGATGTTTATACCAAAGCATATATATATATATATATATATATATATATATATATATATATATATATATACATATAACATTAAAAAACTTTAGCAAATAATTATAACTTTGTCCAATATACAGGGGATAGCCAATATATTCATATATTACCCAATTACAATAATATGTATATGTATTAAGCTTTGATTGGATATGATCACTAGAACTCACGTATTGGTTAGGTTTTCTTAGGGTTCTTAGTATAACAATACTATATATTATGGTTTAGAATTTTAAGCATTATACACTATTTAAGCATTTAAGGCATTCTAACCCTATTTACAACAATTTCTAAAATCTTATGAGTATTTAAAAATATTCCTATTTAACTCCTTATAAGATGGCATGCAATCACAGAAGCATTATATGATTCACAATCATAATCTAACACAAAATGCATCAAGTGAATCATAACATGAACCAACCAAAAATTAGAAGGAGAAAAGATATACCTTTTAATTTTACTCCTCCTTAAACGTTTAAGCGCAAAGTGGTGTCTTTTTCCCTCTCTCAGATTTTTCAATACCTCATGGTTCCCAAAATTCCTTAGGACTACTATAAAAAAAAAAAATGCTTTACAAGAATGTTAGTAGTCAAGGCACAATACAATATGCATGACACTCAAATGATATGTATTAAGTTCAAGTCATTCACTTTCAAATCATTTTCATGTTTGGGAAACAATGTATAAAAAATCATTTTCAATGCGATATGAAATACTTTGCCAAGTACTTTCCAAAGCCTCCAATCAATTGATTTTACAAAAACATTTTCAATATCCAAGTGGTAAAATCTATACAATGAAAACAGTGGAGGATTTGCAAAGAGTTGACCCTCAAAACTATGATACACCAAAAAATGAGTCATTGCAATATTTATGCAAATAGCGGTTAAGCTTATTGCAACCTGACTTTGATACCAATTGTTAGAATTGGTGTGATCCCAAGAAGGGGGTGAATTGGGTTTTAAAAATTTTCGGCTAATTTAAACATTTTGCTGATTCACCACATATCAAATCCCATTTTAATTATGGTCGTGTAAGTAAAATGATTAAGCTATAAGTGTGAACATACACGTACAACATATCTCATTTAAATAAAAGTGTGCATGCAAATAATTAGAACTATGAATAAACAAGCATTCATGTGTGGACATTGAAGTACAATAGTTAAATGAGATAGAGAGAGAGAGAGAGTGACACAATATTTGTTATCGAGGTTTGGCCAAACTAGCCTACATCCCTGCCTTGGGCATACCGCCCAAGGATTACATTATGGCTACTCACTTAAACGAGCAGAGTAGAAGTCGTTACAACCTCTCTTTACAGGGCGAGGTAAACCCTAGATCAATTACAAGGCTGAGCCCAACTTGTCTTACTTACGGGGCTGAGACTCCCCAATTCAATTTCCAGGTGAACCAAACCGGTCTCACTTACAGGGCTGAGACTCCCCAGTTTAATTCTGAGGACCGATACAATAAAAATCATTTTTTTACATATTAAAATACTTTTAAATACAAGCATGTATGTACACATTAAAAGCTCAAATACATGCACTATCTAATGATATGCATTATGCTTAGTAGATGAAGGGTGTTGATCTAAATAATTGTTGCACACATAAACATATGAAAATATCAAAATGATTATTATGTTCTCCAACAAAGATTTTTGCTAATAAGAATATTTGGAGAATTTGGAGTTTAGCCTCAAAGAAAATATTTGTGCAATAAAGGATTTCTTCTAAAAATGTTTATCAAGAAAAAAATAATCGGAATAAATCTTAAGACTACTCTCAAAAATGATTTTCAAGATGAAACCTAAGTGAGAGTAAAAGTTATGGATTAACAATATGAGTGCCTAAAAAAGATAAATGCTCTTTTTCAAAACTTATTTTTCAAAGATAGAGAGTGAAAGAGAGTAGGAGAGATTAAAACATTTTGCCCCAAAGAAAAAGATTTTGCATTTAAAACGGTTCGGGGGAACTTTGATTAACAAAATAATTCGAGAAGATTTGAGACTTAATCAAAGTTGCTAATTTGGAGCAATGAGGGGGTATTTATAGATTTTCTAAGAATTATGACCGTTAGGGACATATTAAAGATTTTGGAAATTGTTTAATTAAGTTTTTACCCTAATTACCACGATTAAAGCAAGTAAACCTGAAAGATTCAGTTGCTCGATCCTTAGGGCCGGTCACCCGAATAGACACAAGTCTATTCTTAGGTTCAGGTGACTAAATGCAAGTCCAGGAGGCTAAACCTACAGCGATTTTCCATTCATTTGTGACTTCGGGCGCCTGGTCCATGGTTGGGATTGTCGAACTTCACTATTCGATCGCCCAGGCCTATTTTGAACTATAAGTTCGGTTACCTAGGGAAAGTGGGAAAAGTTAACTTTAAGGTTCAGTCGACCATGGACGGTTAGTTCAAATATGGTTTGGTCATCTGAGCCTCAGTCAACTTGTTGACTTTTTACTAGTTCGGTCGACTGAGGCATTTATAACCTCTTAGGTTCGGTCGCTCGAAGCTTTTTCAAAGTAAATTTAGGTCCAAATTTTGATTAAAAGTTTCTCTTGTTCATATAAGTATGGCATTTTAGTTTAATGGATTTTTCATGAAATGTATGGGAACTTAAAGTCAGGCTATGGCCTAGGCTTTTTAATTAAACCCAAAAATCTGGCTTCGGTCGACCTTAATTTTAGCTTTAATCTTTGACCCTAACCAATTAGTTATTTAAGAAAAAGTTCTTCTGTGAAAAGTGTTCGACCCTAGGGTCAATCTAAGGTCGTCTGAGCAATCAATCCATATCATGCAAATGCATGTATTATTATAGACCAAAGAGAAAAATTAAATACAATACAAATAGAAATGTTATTTCTTCTTCTGCACTTCAGGTTTGCATGGAACAGTGAGGATGATGTGAGTGTTAAGTCCTTTCTGACTTCCATCTTCCTCTTTTGTGTATACATTCCAAATAATGAACCTATTCAAAATACTAGACACACACATGAGACACTTGTGTTTGTCAACATCAAAACAGAGATCGAACTCAAAAAGCTAACACAAAGTATGCAAATTCTATTAGCCCCAAGCAAATCACACCTCAAAGGATTATGTATTGCATTGAGTCTTGAGCTACCTATGTTGGAGAAAAAGTCCTCAGAGGATTCAACTACTAGTTATAACTGATTAGAACATTGTACCAAAAATGGACCTCGAAAGGAGTTCAATATTGACCAATTTTTTTTAAAAAATCTTTAACCTTCGAATTCAAGGAACAATTGAAGAGAGAATTCAATCCAAGAGTCTATACCTTTGCTAAAGGAAGCTACATTCACTAGAAAAAATTATCTATGAGCACTTACATGCCCTTGGGTTTTTGAATATTATATGTGGAATCTTACCATGCATGGGAGCATCAATCTATTAATCATTTAGAAACATTTCAAACTTTTATGATTCTTCATTGAGCACGTGAAACAATAATGTGTGTATTGTCATTTTGCTCATAAACTTGGGAAATCAACCCAAACATACATGGTAATGTAGCCTCAATGGATCTTAGTATACGAACTTTGTTAATTTAGTCATTTGTTCATCCTTAGTCACTTCATTAGCAGGAGGAGGACAGGAAAAACTTCCACTAATCGTTAAGCAAATCTAAGGATGATCTAAGAGCGAATACATCAAACACTCTAATGTAAAAATATTTAGAGATACTGAATCTAGACTACAAATTAACAGAGGCTACCTTAACGCATAGTGTCACGGGCTGAATATTTCACACCTTATGAAGGGTTATACGGTACTAGTTAAAGCACTCTTATTTAACGAGTCAATCAAAGATTATTATAGTTTACCATAAGAATAATTCATAGCATTTGAATGTAAAGTATGCAAAAATAGTGAGCAATTCATGAAAACAAATGTCAAACATGCAATAAACATTGAAGCAACCCAATTCATTAACAAAGCCTCTGTAAGCAATGTGTGTTTAGTAAGAAAAATAATAGGCTAAACATGGTGAGAAGTAAGGTGTAATCCCAAGAAGGGGGGGGGGGGGTGAATTGGCTTTTTAAAACTTCTTTAGAACTTTAGTTTAATCCTTGTTGATTTCAACCACACTCTCTAATTAGCAACACAATTCTTATAACTTATTTATATTAACCAATAAAAATGATGTTGCTTATTGAGCTTCAAGAATTTCAATAGATAAAATATCAGATCAGATTTGTATACCAAAGATAATATGTTGACCTTATTAGTCATACCCGGTTTTGATTATGACAAATACTTAGGTATTTAATTTTTATCAAGCTTGTGTGCAGGTTCATATTTGCAAGATCACTTGATGGCATGAGAAGACTTAAAGTCGAAATACCCAGAAGATTTATTCTTGTTGTAATTTATTTTATGCTCATTCGGGTATGTAATAGTAATATAGGAAAAAGTTTGTAATAATCACTGCATATCATGCATGTAGATGCAATAAGCTCAAAAGGCCTTAGAAAGACCTTAGGTCGTTGCACATACACATAAGATGTCTCCAAAATCACACGTTATGAGGGGTTAAATTAAAATCAAAGAATGGACCTTAGGTTAAAATCATGAGGCTTCAGGCGACCGAACCTGACAAGTCAAATTGCCTCGATCAATAGAACTGTGGACCAGTCAAAAAGTTGACTAGGATTCGGGCGACCGAACTCAAATGACTTGAGTGTCCACGGTCGATCGAACTTGTACCTTGTACTTTTCCATCATCCCCAGGCACCCGAACTTCATGTTCAAAAATTCCTCGGGCTACCGAACACATGAGTTCGGTAAACTAAAGTCTGGACCAAGTGACCGAACCTCTAACAGAATAGAAATCGCCTTCGATCAGCAAACTGAACCCACACTCAGGCACCTGAACTTCAAAAACTAACTTTTTCTATTGTGTATGTTCGAGCGACCGAACCATGGGTCAGGTGCCCTAAACTCTCGGGTTGTTTTAATTTTTATCGTGGTTATTTTAAGCTAAATAGGATTAATTTTCTTAAATGGTTTTAAAACAAATTTAATAATGCCCTATATATCCCCAACGGTTATAATTTTAACTTATTCTATATATAGGGGTTCATTTGTTTGGATTAGTATGTGATTAGCCATTTGATTAACAAAAACTCTCTGAAAATTTACAAATCCTATTTTCTCATACAAAGTCCATAAACTCATACACTCCCATTCCTTTAAGATATCTAGCATTGTGAGTGTTTTATTCATTGTTCTATATTGCTAGAAACTCTCATTTGTGTAGTGTTCACTTGATTTTTGGATTGAGGGGTGAACTTGATTTTTTCCCCTAATTTTATTTAATAAATATTTGGTTAGGAAAAATCTTATAGCTTGTGGGTCTTTGCATTATTATTGCAAGACTCATTAAGGCTTATATTTTTGTGTGCAAAAATATTTTTTACAAGATCAAACTTGAATATCTCTTTGTGCTTTGATATTGAGAAATTTTTTTTTGAGATATTCTAAATTTCTATTGGTTCAAATCTTTAAAAACCTAAACTGTGATTGAGATTTTATCTTTACACAGTTTCAAAGATAAGCTTCATTGATACACTTTTGTGTTTGATTTGAGACAATCATTATTCTGAGGGTTGATTGCATACATACACCATTGAACTTATTGTTCTTACATTATTGTTGTGTTTTAATTATTACTAGTACAAATCTGCTTGATTGAGAAGCATATATTTTGTACACATCTTGTATTGTAATTGATTGTATTCCAGGTGTGGGCCTAAAGAGAGAGACTTGCCTTGGTAAAAGTCCTGGATTGGATTAGACTTGGTTAGGAAAGTTAGGTATGTCATCCTAGTAAGGTGTAGTTGTAGGTTGCGGCCAGCCCCGTTAATTGACCTGATTGTAATCGGTGTCACCCCACCCATTAAGTGAGCATTAGTGGAATCCTTGTGCTTGTGAGCCAAGGCGAGGACATAGGTAGTATCAGCCGAACCTCGATAACATATCGTGTGTGCACTTTACATTTCATCACTTTATATTTACTGTACATGTATGTTATTCTTAATTGTCCGTGAATGTTGTGCATGATTTAATTTCCACACATTATATTTATTTGCGCATTTGGAATTGCATAGACAGACACTAGGTTGTGTACATACTGCTGTTGGATAGTTTAACCTATGAGATAAATTTTTTAATTTCCAATTCACCCCCCCCCCCTCTTGGGAATACACCAAAGTCAACATAATATTAATTTCAAAAAGTTATCTTAAGTGTCCTTGCAATTTTGTTTCAATAAAATGATGTATTAAACAAAGTTTTAATATTCAGCACTTTAGTATTTGAATCTAATACTTCAATATATAATCAGATTTCAGAATCAATTTTTCTTATAAACAATAACAATGATAGCTTCAATGAATAGTTCCAATAAATCAATTTGGAGATTCTTTGAAAAATAGATGAGATAAGCACAAGATTTAAGTCAACTGTGTATTTCAATAATTTCAGCTTCCAAAAATTTAATCCAATTAAAAACCTTGATTCAAATCAGTGTTTAATAAAATCCAAATTTCCAGAAAATATTAAAACATCCATGCAGTTAATATGTTTGCAAAAATTTAAAGAGATTTAGGGAAGAGGAGATAGACACCATATTTTTACAAGGTTCGGCCAGCAGCCTACATCCTTGCCTCAAGCAACTACTGTGAGGATTTTACTTTCCAACTTCTTTACAAGCCAAGTTACAATCTCTCCGTATCAAGTGGAGATCCCTCTCTAACAAGAATACCCCTTCTCGTTAGCCAACGATTCAACAACCCTGAATCGTCAAACAATAAAAGAAACAAGAAACAACTTGTGTACAAGAAAAGCTCTCAACAAGAGTAGATTAGTACAGTTGAATACCAATATACTTCAATCAAAAATCAATATAAAAGAGTTAAGCTCATATTTTTATCACCGGGATTTTGATAAGATTTGAAAAACTTAGTAGAGAATGATCAGAAACCATGAGTTTGTATCAGCAAGAACGCCGCAAATACTTTAGAAAATATTTGATCAAGAAAGCGTTGAAGAGTAGAAAGAATTTAGAATGATTGCTCCTTGTAGGTATGTATGATATTTAAGTTTAACATGTATTTATAGATAGAAAAAGTTAATTTTCGTATTCCTCAAGTTTCTTGTAGTGTTTCCCAAGTTTTCAAAAAGTTTGAGGACCAAGTAATGAATTTTGGAAACTTTCCCTCACTGTTTTAATTGGAAAGTACGAAAGTTAGTCGATTGAGACTGTCGGGGTCAATCGCCTGATCTTTAATAGAACAGCAAATTTTGAAAGTCAATGTAGTGTCAGTCGCCTAAGCTTTTATAGTTTAGTAAATTTCAAAAGTCTGTATTGAGTCAGTCGCCTGAGCTTGAAAGATCAGTCTCCTGATTCTATTTTGTTTGCTCAAATTTTTAATAGCATAATTAAGTCATTCAACTGATGAAACACTATCAGTCACCTGATCTTACAACTTTTAGGAATTTCCAAAAACTTTTAATTTAATATTAAATTTTGAAAACTTAATTGAGTCTTTAAAACATTTTCTGAGGTGTTCAAAAACAGGTCTTTAAGTCCATAATGATTCCTAAGAGCTTCAAACAATTATATTGAGGTTTGCGAAGTACTTACATAAAACTCCTTAAGATTCTAACTTTCTAAACACTAAGTCTTTATGCATTTTGCTTCCATTCTTTGAGTCTATCTTGTCTTCATTCTTCAATAGACTTTAGGCTTCATTTGATCTTGTATCTTTGAGTCCAAGCTTTTAATGAACTTCATTAAACACTTGAAATCTTGAACCATTTATTAAAACCACTTGAATCCTAAAACATCATCACTTAACCAAATATGTTAAGTTCCCTTAATTTGTTATCATCAAAATAAGATTCTTAGGTCTTGTTAGGCCAACACATGGTTAAGAACTGCTAATGACTTTTTCAAGATTGATGAACACTCACCCTCCCTTAAAAAGCATTATATGCTATTTTAACTCTAACACTAGGAAAACACCAAATTGTCTGGGTTGTACTCCCATTTTCACTAAGTCTTAGACCTACTCAAAGCATAAAACCTATGCTATTATTTACATGATGCCAACACATCTCATGCACATAAAACAAACAATCATGGACAGGCATAAGGCCCTAAACAAGTTTGACTCATGACATACTCCCCCATTTATATATGTGGTCGATGTCTTTGTAGACTTTGAGGCTAGGCACTCATTAACTTTGTCCACAAATGGTTGCATGTCTTCTACTAAAATCAAGATGATTTCTTCATCTCCAAGGCCTTTGTACTTCACCCAGAACTCAGGTTGCTTCTTCACTGATAAGTAAACTCTCTACCAATAAGGATGACTCCAACTTCTCTTCTATAAGATTACGCTGTCTTCAATGGAGCTCTAGTTGACTAAATTCTTCTTAGATCTTTAGTGTCAGCATTGAATGGCTTGACGCAATTGACATGAAACACAAGATGCATTTTCACAATTGACATGAAACACGAGCGTCCAAGTGGAAGGATCAACCTTGTAAGAGTTCTTCTTAACTTTAGCCAAGACGGGGACAGATCCTTCATATTTTTGAAGTAGTCTCCTATCTTAACCCCGTAATGACATGATTTATTTTGGATTGAACTTGACAAGAACCAAGTCACCCACATTGAAATGTAATGGTCTTCTCCCCTAACATGCACACATCTTCATCCACTTGGAAGCTTTCTTTAGGTAATCTTGGGTAATCTCTGCATTTTGCATCCATTCTTTAGTGAAGATATATGCTCATAGACTTTTTCCTTTATATAGCTTGCCCACTGTGTAAGGTAACTATGACTATTGGCATAAAACAAGCTAAAAAAAAATATCGTGAGTTGTTGAGATCTTTTGGGCATTGAAACATAATTGAACCACATTGACTAATTGCACCCAATTATTTTGATTTTTGGTGACAAAATGGTGCATGTAGACACCCCAATTTTAACCAGGTCCCTGCCCCAAGAAAACCCAGTGTAATAAGACCTAGCCTTGAGTCCTGAACGAAACTCTTTTTCAAAATTAAGATCCTAATTCCCCAATTAAGTCCTTTTGATTTTAGAAAGTCAAGTACAGTCTTGAGTTTTCAAAATAGAGTCCCCCAGCTTTTAAAATAGGTTGTTAGTCCTTTTGATCAGTTTCAGAATTAATCTCTGTCAATTAAGTAATTGAGTCTTATAATAATCTATCCCTGCCAAACCAGGTTTCTTTAAACATTAGTTAAATTCAAGATTGTCTCTTTTATTAGGCTTTCAAAATTTTTGGAGTCTCGTAAGTGAGTGTTCTTAGAACTTGAAGTTAAATTCTTCAAATTTTCAAAATTTTGTTTTATCAAAATAAAAGGTCAAATTGGGTTTTTTTTAAAGTGATGAATTAAGTTTTAGGTTTTGAGTTGGGATTAGGTTTTTTGTTTTGGAATCAGATATTTTGTCTGGACTTGAGGTTAATCCTTGTGAAACTAGGAACTGTTTATGCACATGGGTCAACTATGAAGTCAAAATTGAAATGCATACATCACAGACATTATTAAGGGAAAAGCACGCGTGATAATAGTCTAAAAATTCAGTATTTTTATACACTTCATAAGACTTTATTACACTTCCATTATATTAATACTCATACTTTTGGTCAAAGTAGAAACTCATGTCACAACTTTGATTTGTATTGACTTTAATTGTAAAAATAAGACTATGCATACATGTTTAGGTTGTCTTGAGTATTATTCATAAAGTATAGTATTTATGTAGTGTATTTGTTGTGTGCAAATGGAAAAAAAATGTGTGAATGAAAAGCCAACAATTTCAGCTTGCTTACCTACTGCACAGCAGTCAATAGTTTGAACATATATGAAGTTGTAGATCTCCAAATGAGCTGATATTTTATATATAGAAATACAAGACATATATCTACAACTTTTATCTTTTTAATAAATTCAAATTCGGTGTGCATGTAGGTGAAATATAACAATCAATCTGGGTGAAGACAAGTCAACAATGCTGGCTGCGTACAGATTGCTATTTTGGACATAGCTGGAGCTGAAAACCTTGAATGAAGATGAAATTTGATATCTGAATGCCCAAGACATTGGGTTACAACTTTCATGTTTTGACTAGCTCCCAATTACATGTGTAAATGGGTACAAATGGAGCAATCTCGTGGAAGTTGATAAAATTTCAGCTTGTGTTCAAACTTGTGTTCACACTTGCATAAGGTGCTTGTGATGCCTATAAAAGGAAACCTTGAGAGGGCTCTAGGGACACGAAATTATGACCATTATTCTCCCAAAAATTGTTGAAGAACTTCTCTCTCAAGTTTGTGAGATGAATTGTAAGTTAGGCTAGAGTTCTTAACAAGGCTAGAGATGAACTTCTATGTGTAGTATTTCTACTTCTCTGTTTTGATTCAAATTGAAGTTTAATAAATGTAATATTTTTTTTATGCATGAAGCTCTTTATCATTTTTAGTTTCAATTAAACCAAAGATTATGGTTTTCAAGTTCGTATAAATTTATTCATGCTTTCTTTATGCGATTTCTTTTTAATCATAGTTTTATTTTATGGGTTGATCTTTTACTGCAATATTGTCAGTAGATATATTGTCGATTTTGGATAACCTCTAAGATAACATCTTCTTGTTCTCAAGGAAAAAAAGAGTTTTATGCATATTAAATACATTTGCTGATCATTTGTTCTTCAAAGAAATACTTTCCGATTGAAGGTTTGGGATGTGAAACTTTCAGTTGAGTTATAAAATTGAATCAAAATAGGAAATAGATTTACAAAGCATAGAAGGGGTTCTCAACGCCTTGTTATCCTTAATACTTGATTCTCTTCAACTTATTTTGTTGTAAATGCTTCCTCATGGGATCAACACCTCAATCTATACTTCAATAACCGCTAGTATATTTTAAGCGTAATCAACGCGTGCACATGTGAAGTACAAACACAGGAAGGGAAATAGAAAGTGCAGAAATAAAATGTTACAGGGTAAATAAAGTTGGTACAGGAAAGGTTTACAAGTAGAGGGTGCAGTACCAAAGGGATTGGGGTACATGTAATAAATACATAAAAATTATAAAAAAAATAAAAAATAAACTCCCTTGCCCTCCATTCTTGAGATGCTACCTGGCCAAAATTCCATGCCCTCCACTCCCATGCAACCATCTGGAGGCTCCAAGCTTACTTGCGCACAAAGAAAAAAAAGCAAGGTAGTTAGCAACAAAATTGCCAAAATAAAAATAGAAAAATCAATCACACGGGTAGAATAAAATCAGTTATAGAATCATTCCCTGCCAGTGCAGGGAATAAGGTTGGGAAATCGGTTAGTAGGAGCAAAATTGGAACCAATTAAGACTTCGAGACTCCCTATAAATAAGGAGCCCGACACTGTACACAAACCACAAAAAAAAAAAAAAAAAAGCACAACATTACCCAGCCAAATTGAGAGTGAAGGAGCATTAAAAAAATTCCGCAGAAATTGAGGGAGAAAAATCACAAAGAGAGTGGGAGAGCATTAAAATGACTCTGCCAAATTGGGGAGTGAGAAATCGTTGCAAATTTCGAAGAAAATCAAAAAGTGAAAGGGAAGCTCTAGTGAATTAAGAACTACTAGAGGAGGTTCCGCTCATTTGAAGGAGCAGAAGATGAGCTAGAAGAAGCAGAGAACCATACTAGACACTCAAACCAGACAACCAGAGAATGAGGGAAGAAGAAGGAGAAAAGGAAAAGGGTAACAATTGCTAAACTCTTCTATTTGAATTGTTCCAGTCATATGAACTGTGCGTGCGAATGCTGGTGTTCCCTCTAAGCCTCAAGTTCGAATTTGAACATGAGCTCACCATGAATTATATTAGGGTTCAGATCCCGGAATCCAAACCCGAGTTCGACCTCGTACCCAAACTGATGTCCAAACCCCTATCCAAATTCTAAAACTATCCAATCCAACACCTTTAGAACCAACTCATATTAATTTTAACTCAAAACTCGAGACAAGCCCACCAGTTTTAAAATCCCACAGACCCCCGGCTTGTTTCCATTTAAACCCCCGACCCGTTTCCATTTAAACCCCTAGACCCATTTCACAAAACTAATCGAGACTATTTAAAAAATTTAACCTAGGCCCATTTTTAATAAAAAGTTAACTGGGCCCATTTCAAACTTACCACAGACCCATTTTTCTAAAACCCTTAGGCCCAATTTAATCCTAAGTATCGAAAGCTCGTTTTTAAAAGTCTAAACCCAACCAATTTTTTTAAAAAACCATAAAGCCTAACCAGTTTTCAAAATATTTAACTCAGGCCTGTTTTCAAAACTGAACCCAGCCCCCTCCTCCCCCACCCCCCCCCCCCCTCCCCGCGGTTTTTACAAAAAAAAATAGGGGGGAGGGGGCACCAAGCCCAATTGTTTTTAAAATTGAAACCAGCCTATTTTGACAAACCACAAAGTCTGTTTCAAAAACCCAACCCATTTTGGTTCCAAAAGATAGTCAGGCCGAGCCTAAGTTAAAACAACCTAAAGCCCACACATGAAGCACCCCCCACACGTGCTCGTAAGCACATGACCCACTCAGGTTCACCTGAGTCTCTCACTGACTAGGTTGACTCAGGCAAGTCAACCCTCGCTCGTTTATCCAGTTGGGATGAGTTTGACTCATCTTCAACCTGCAAACTGAACCCTAATCCTAACAAGCTAGAATACCTGAGCCGAAGCTCTAAAAAATCTATGTACATCACAAGAAACCAATATTCAAGCAATCATGTTTGTAAAGAGAGATTAAAAACCCAAAAAAAAAAAAAAGGAAAAGAAAGAGAGAAAAGGGAGGAGAACTTATCTTGTTAGGACCCTCTCGGGGTCTGTATCTCCCCTTTTACCTTGAAGCACCCTTACGGTGTTCGCTAGTTCTCCACAGCCTCATAGGAATTCCAAAGCCTTGGGATTTGATTAGCAGGGTTTTTTATCAGTCTAAGATCTTAACACTCGAACCAGAGAAAAAGAAAGAGAGAAGAGAGGGGATCTGAGAAAGAAGAAAGAGAAAAGAGATGGAAGCTAAGAGTTAAGGAGCATGAGGTTTTTAGGTTTAGGGTTGTTGAACTTCATAAGAAATAGGTAGAAGAGAGAGATTGAGAGAGACTGAGATGGGGATGATGGGAGAGGTGAGTTGCAGAGGGTGAGTGCTCAAAGAGAATGTAGAGAAGGAAGATGACAGAAACTCTAGGGTTTCTGGATTTGCTTCATAGAAAATAGAAAAGAGGGAGAGACAGAGGGAGGGTAAAGAGAGAGTGGTGCAGGACAAGATGGTACACTCTAGTTGTTTATGTTCAGATGATGTAGGGCGGGGTAAGGTGACCTAGTCCTACTTGTGTTCAACCCTCAATCAACACACACATGATAAGCACTTTAAAATTAGAATTTAATTAACCAACATAAACAAAATAAATCATGTTTTATCATGCGGTCCAAGGATTTTAAAAAGGTATATAATTAGATTCAAGTTCGGTCCCAAGTTGTTCTTTCACAAGATAATCAAGTTATATGCCATGAACATGCTCTTCAATCATTCAAGAAAATAATTCTAAGCTACCACAATCATATTGCCATGGTTGACATTCAAATATATGTTTAAACTGAGAATTTGGGGAATCCCGAGAGGAGCTAATGGATTTTCAGCCGCAAACACCCTTCCGTATTTAAGGCACAACATTCACTACAGAACTTAAAATAAGGTGATCTTGGTGTAAAAAGAAAGCTAAGAAAATTTTGCACAAATTTAGTGTTTATAGTTTTTGAAGATGGGGAGGTTTTGACAGTGAAAATTGCACATCAAGGCGAAAGACGGACACTGTCAGGCGACTGGCAGCAAAGGGTCGGCTTAAAAAGGGGATTTTTATAGGGTTTTGCAAAACTACAGTTTCTGTAATCTACAAAAAAATATGATAAACAAAGTTATGGATGGGTATGGATGATTTTTACTGTGTGGATCCTCTGAATAACTTACCAATGATCAACGAATATGAATCACACCGAGGAATCCGTCAAGATCGCGGTGAACCGCTGTAAAGGTTGTTGCTTGTTGTTCATCATGTGCGGATGGCACGAGAGGATTTGAGATGGTGTAGACGTGGTGGATGGATTGTGATATATATATGTTGGATAGGTTGTTGGTCTTACACCAACTTATCTTCGTGCAGAACGTTGTAGCCTCTCACCACTCAATCGCAAGAATCAGAACAAAGCTTCAAGAGTTTCACAAAGGAAGAACCTTTTTTATTCAATAATAATACTTGGTTGCCTCTTCCAGCGTTTACAAAAGAATATATATATATATAGGGGAAATAAAGACCTGATAATAAAATGACCTAAACATCCCCATACAGGCATGGGAGACAATTAACTCGTTGTTCAAAAATTAAAACTTAATAACTCACACAATTCACTCATAATTAAAAAACCTAACATAACTCATAATGCAATTAATTAAATGAAACAAAGTCAAAAGGGGAGGCCCAAGCTATGGGGCCTAGAATAGCCGTGTTGGGCCTAGTAGATCCGTGTGGGCCCACAAGGGTCTAGAGCTCGGATTTGCAACACAACTCAGGCTTCTTTATTTTGAAAAGTCTTCAAGCATCTCCATAAAGTCTTCAATAACTAGCAAGTATTGTGGACATCCGGGGATCATCCACGTGTCAACATGTCGGTGAATGAAAGGTGAAGTGGTTGCTGATCTCCATCAAAGAGAGCTGCGAGTGTGAAAAAATAAAAATGAGAGAAAAGAAAAAATTTCAGCTTAAATATGTTTAGCTTGGGAACCACTGGATGTCAACACGTGGAGCCCCATGACCCTAGGATCAAACTTGTGCACGGCCAGATTTGGATTGTTCATCTGGTGTTAGTATTGAACACCTAGAATGAAGACACGTGGGCGATCCATGTGCTCCCCACCACAGCAGTTGGATCACTGCAGCGAATCAACGGCCAGCATCACCCCGTGTCAGGAGCAATAATTGTGGCCCATACTTCCACGTACGTGTGCCTGTCCCCTTTAGCTGCCATGCGACACGTGGCATTACTACCCACCGCAGTTAATGCAGCAAGCCGCTCCACCTCCCTCCATTCGATCTCTGCCATCAGTGAGCGCTCAGGATGTTGCCACGTCCCCCATCCTGTCTTTCTGCAATCAGCCTATTGAACACAGCCACGTGGTGCGTTGGACCTGACCCGACCTTAAACTGGTTTTCTCCCAGACCGGTCAAAGTTTGACCGGTCTTTTCCCCTTGAACTGGTTTCCACTGGTTCTTCCTATTTTATTTATTTTCTTTAATTTAATAATTCCAAAAATTCAACAAAGATCACATAAAAATACAAGAAAATGTAGAAAAGTCCACAAAAATATTTTGAGGGTTAAAAATTTTTTTGCACTTGAAAAATCTTAGAAAAAATATAATAAAAGTTCAAAAAAATTCTCAAAAATGATTTTGTTTTTACCCTTAGGAAAATTTAGAGAAAATTCACAAAAATGTTTTGAAGTAAAATTTCTATTTTGCACTTTAGAAACTTCAGAAAAATTACAAAAAATTCTAGAAAAATGTTTTTGACTTTTCATTATTTTCCTTAGTTGTATTTGTATTATTTAAAAATTCAGGAAAATATGGAAAAATTATTAAAAAAAAAATGTTCTTGTACTTAGAAAAGTCACATGAAAATCCAACAAAATCATGGAAAATTAAAAAAAAAAAAAAAAAAGGGTATTGAGCTCAGAAAAATGTTTTTGCTCACTTCTTCACCCCAAATAAATTCAGAAACCTCCCAAAATAATATTTTCATACTTAGAAAAATCTTATAAGATTTCTAACATTTGGGAGTGTATTTTGTAAGGTATTTTCTTGATTTTCTGATCCCAATGATTTCAAAGGGAGGCATGAGCTCTTCGGAGTACGATATGTTGAGCATCCATATCCACGTCCAAATCCGTCACAATAGGCAGGAGTGGTTAAGCCTAAGTCCATAGACCTTTTCGGATGCCTACCTTCACTAAAGAAAGGAGAAGACAAAACCCCGCTTTTAGAGTTCCTTTTTAGAGTCACTAGATCTTTGGCAATGTTCTTTTTAATGCACTCCCGTGTTATTATGGTAAATTTACTTATTGTCAAGTGAGTTACCATTTGTAAGGCCGCAAGCTTGGCCTTCCTACTTGGTTCACTATGACTTGGTTTATCCACCCTACCCTATGCTTAAATAAGAAAATGAAATTCGTTATGAATTCTTGCCAATAGGCCTACTTTAGTGATAACTTTGGTTATGTAAAGAAGTGAATAAAAGCCAAGTTATCTACTTTCACCACAAACTTCAACCTAAGTAGGTAATGTTGCCACACACAAAGACAATGTATCACTGCTAGTATCTATTTCTCGTGAGTTGTGTATGTCTGTTTGGTTTTACTAAGCTTACAAATGTTATACACAGTAGGATCTTATAACAATATTCCTCCAAGGGTGTAGTTTTACGCATTTATCTATTTCTTGAAGGACTTCATAATGTCCATGAGAATAAGTATACAATCTCTTATAATGGCATCCTTCTAGTTGTCAAAGGCTCCTTGACACTTCTTTGTCAATTTCCACCCATAACCCTTCTTCAACAATTTTGTCAAAGAAACAATTATCCTCAAATATCCCTCCACAAACTTTTTTGCAATAATTGGCAAGTTCAGGAAAGGAACGAAACTTCTTTACTATCATTAGGATTTTCCAATCTCGATTAGCTATCACCTTTTCCATATCCATATAGATATGACCTTACTCAATCATATATAACCAAGGAATTTAATGCTCCACTGAGTGAAAGAGTACTTCTCTCTCTTAACATAAAGATTGTTCTCATTTATCTCTAGATCAGTGGAATTGAAGATAACTATGTCATCTAGGTATACCATGAAAGACTTGTTAAGGTACTTATGAATACCTGGTTCATTAAGGTGTAAGATTTTGCTAGCATATTCCTTAACTCGAATGACATTACCAAAAACTCATATGCCCTTTACCTTGTCACATAAATCATGTTCGATGCATCTCTATTGGCTATCCTCGCCTGTTAGTAGCTTAACCTCAAGCCAATTTTGGTGAAGTACTTTGCATGGCTTATTTGGTCAAACAAATGAGCATTTAGTGGAATAGGCTACTTGTTGCACAAAATCACCTTGTTGAACACATTTTAGTCCATACACATCCACATGCTCCCATCATATTTCCTCTAAAACAATACGGGTGCTCTAAACGGTGATTAGGAAGGACGTACATACCCTACTTGCAATAACTTATTAAGTAGTTACCTTAATTCTATTAACTCTGGGGCTCCATAAGACATGGCCTTTTAGCAAATGACTTCAGTACTCCTTGTCACAACATGATCCCATTCTCCATATCCCTTTCTAAAGGTCAGTTGTACGATATCTTGTTTGACATCACAACTTTATACTTATCCAACACAACTAAAAATAGTAGTAAGCACCCATTCTTTGTCTACTTCTTTATTTATCACTAGTGTCGCAAGATTTGCATGTTTCCTCCTCCTCAATCCTTTTTTGAGCTACATGGCATAAAGAAACTTCTCATCATCTTTTTTCATTGCAATGGCTTGCACCATGCAAGGGTGATCTCCCATTAAACAAAGGGAACTAGAAAACGATATTTAATACTGCCTTAGTATCCCTCAAGAATTCCATTCTAGGAATCACTTGAAAATCATCCAATGATGCAATTGTGAATTTCACATGTCCCAATCATCATCAAAACTTTACAGTCACTTGCTTGGCTACTCCTAAAGTAGGTTAAGCTACAAAGTCAACTATTTTCATGTGTCCTAAATCCTTCTCTAAGGACAAGTGAGTCTCTATGCTTCTGCTTGTGAAAAAAAAAAAAAATTATGGGTAGTCTTGGTATCAACCATAGTAAGGGTTCTCTTCACATTGATTTCCAAATTTACAAACATTAACCATTTATCTTAGGTAACTTTTTCTCTCTTTTTTTCTACCTCTCCAATGTGTTAACTAATCACATTGCACCCATCCTTGGGGTTTCCTCCTTATCCTAATCATTTTGTAGTGCCCTCTTAAATTGTCAGGGCACTTGACAACTTTGTGAAGGCCTTGACAGAAGAAGCATGTCATCTTACCCTTACTAATGAATGTGTTGAATGATTGAGAAAACGAAGCTTCTTTTGAAGTTGATGCTTTGGTGTCAATTCCCCTACTTTTGGGTTTGACCTTCTTGAAAACCTTTATGTTGTTTCCACTTATGCCACTTTCTTTGGATGTTGTGAAATGCTCTCTAATGTAGTCAATCAAGTGTTCCACAATAGCTCGTGTGGTAGGAAATTCTTGATCTCTTTGTCAATGAATATTTTTCCTTGCTACAGTTTCAACCCCATAATAAAATAGAACAACTTGTATTTCTCTAACATCTCTCGATTATATAACATAAGCAGAAATTTTTTTCACATACTTCCATATTAAACCATTGACTTAAGTTATCTCAAGTTAGATCAAGCATTATACTTAACATTCTCAAGAAAGAATTGAGCATTGAGCTCTCTCTTTAAGTCTACCCATTGATCAAATGCACAACGTCCATTCTTAATTTCATCATACTTGGTACGCCACCATAACTTAGCATCACCAACTAAGTACATTGTTGCAATGGTTACTTTTACCTTTTCTGAGTCAGTCATCATCAAACAAAAGCACTACTCTATGTCAAATAAGAAATTTTCCAACTTCACTGCATCACGAGCACCCCCATACATTCTAAGTTCTAGAATCTTGGTTCCTCTATATAGCAGTGGACTTTCCTATAGCAAGAAGCATCATATTCATTTTGGCAGTTAGCTCTGCCATCTAAGCCTGTAAAGTTTCCTTATATATAACATTCTTTGATTTGGTAGATCTTGTTATCTAATAGTTTTGAGAAATTATTATGTTAAACTATCTAAACATGACACATTTTAGTTAATAAATTATATTCTTCTATTCTAAATGATTTTGAATTAAAAAATCACGCTCTTGTGAGGAATAACACTAACTCTCTCTTTGTTTACAGTAAATACAAATTAAGGACATATATTTAAGGAAAATACTAAAAGTCATGACCTCGTGACCATGAGCCATGTTGCATGCATGGATGAGGGGCGACGGGCCTATGCATTGTAACCTCCTTCCAATCAATGCATGCCATTTGAGCTTGTGAAGTTCATAGGCTTGTATTGATTAGCATTGCCCTATATTTAAAAGAAATCAATATTAGCACTCTACAGTTATTTTTTACTTTTTTATGTTTTAGATGGCAAAATTATCCTTTAATTTTCACAATGAAATAATGAAATTTTCCTCTTTTATTCTAATTTTTTACTTCGAAAATAAAAAGTTAAAAAGATATAAGTGTCAATTAATGCACGAAAATATATATGGAGTGCTAATGGTATTTTTTCGAACCTCTAATAGTGCCTCATATTTAAATTTATAGCTTGATAACTTGAATAGTTCAAATAAGGGAAAAAATAAAAAAGAAATAGTTCAAAATAAGGGAGAAAATCAAATCAAATATGGAAACTTGGTCTAATTTAATTAATTATTGGTTGAAGAGATCTTATCATCATCATCATTACATGTCAACCTTTCATATGAATAAAGGTTCTACAAATGCATTTTAACAAATACTTTAATCCTCTGTGATTTTTATTTCTCAAGAATTAGGGCCTTTAGAGACTTAATGAATAGTGGTATGTTGAAAATATTTTTTTTATTTTTATTTTGAAATCTTTATTTCTATTTCTAAAAGTCACAGCCTGCAACCATCACAATTCACGAGCTATGTGATGCTCATAGATTGGATGTGGGAAATATGCATTACAACCTTTTTTCAATTAATGCATGTCACGTGGGCCTGTAATGTTGAATAGCATTTCTCCATATATATTTAAAGAGAAGCGATATTGACATTCCACATTTATTTTTTTGTGTATTACCCTTTAATTTTTAAAATTAAAAGACAAATTTCTATTATTATTTTTATTTTTGAATTTTTTCCCCTAATAAATGAAGAGTTGAAGCATAAAATTGTCAATTAGTGCATGATAAAATAAATGTGGAGTGCTAATGGTATTTTTTTGGAACAACAATAGCGCCTTGTATTTAAATTTCTAACTTGACAATTTGAAAAATTTTAGATAAGGGAAAACTTAATCGGTATTAGGATAGAAGTGAGTTAAACTTACTCCCAAGCTACTTGGACTCGACTCGCTCTATGACTTGACTTGATATGATTTTACTTGAGTTCAATTGATCTGATTCTACTTGAGTTCAAGTCGAGTTTAAACTACTTAAGTAATTTGACAAGTCAAGTTAAAATTTTGAAAAAAAAAAAAAAAAAAAACATGATGATGGCAATGATGAAAATTATTTTTTTGAAAAACTTTGGGTTTGTATTATTGACTTGAAAACTAAAGTTTAGAAAAGGGGCACCGGGTTTGTATTACCAGTCTTCGAAGAAGGTTAGTAGAGAGAGTGAGTTTTGAAAATGTTTTGATGAAATGCATGGTATTTTTGAAAATCTAAGGTTTCATCATTGGCCTCTTTGCTTAAAATGAAGAAGATTTTTGTAAATAATTTTTAGTTTTTTGAAAAAAAAAAATTGGGTGGAGACGCCTAACCATTAAGCCTAAGCAACAAGCATCTAATTAGGTGTTCTTGGACTTTTTTAAGCTAACCTGTTAATTGAGACCACAATCCCCCTCGACCATATGGTCTTCTAGAGTTAAAAATCCCCACCATGCCTCGGGATAAAGGGAAGAAGACACTATACAGTAAAATCTTCCCCCCTTATCTCATCATAAGCAAAGATTAGATTTTGAAAACCAAAGTCACATAATTAGAGGCGTAGGACACTAATAAAATAACTTGGAAGCCACATAAGAATGACTTTTCCTTTTTTGGATTTTTTCAATATTCCATTTTTTGAGTTTTTTTAGAAAGTAATGACAATAAAGGTAATAACTATATATCAACAATAATACTAATAATAATGACACACAAATGTCCTTGGGCATATGGCTAAGTGGTAAGGCTGAGGGTTGAATTGGAATTTTAAAACTTTCTTCCTAAATATAACTAATTTAACAGCAGTATACCAGAACCTAGGGTATGTCTAGAATATATATCAATCCAATAGATGAATTACTGAGCAGATATTAAAATAAATAAACAATTCTCAGTAAGTCACAATCATTCAAAGTGCATATGTAAAATAGTCAGAGCATTAAACAATAATATATAGGTATGGAAATTAAACTTTAAAAATGTAAAGTGCACACACGATATGTTATCGGGGTTCAGGCAATATTGCTTACATCTCCGCCTCAAGCTCACAAGTAAGAGGATTCTATTAAGTTGCTCACTTGCGGGTGGAGCGACACCGTTTACATTACCTTACTAGGATGGTACACCTAGTTTTCCTAACCAGGTTTGAACCAGTTTGGTACTCTCCTAACTTGGTCTGAGCAAGTTCGAAACTATTTATAGGGCTAGTCTCCCTCTTCCGACCACACGTCAGGAATACAATAGATAATAATTTGTGTACAAGGAAATGCTTCTACTACAAGCAGATGTGTACAACAATAAGCACAAATACACTCACGTATGATATGCAAATAAACTCGATGTGAGAATGTGACTTTCACAAAAATAATCTTTGAATAAAAATGTGTATGATGAGTGCTCAAAGATTTTATGCCCACCTAAAACTTTTTCTCCAACAATATTTTTGCAAGTGAAGTGCTGTAGAATATAAGGTTATGGCTCAAAATATTTATGATCTTTATTGATCTTACTCCCATACTTGGTCCTCCAAGTATTAGCACATTATGAAAATTAACTTTTACTACTCAACTTATGTGTTTACTCACCTAGTCATGAACCATGCATCAAGTTTTGATACAACTTGTTAGAACCAAAAGAGTCTTTATACATAAGCTTGATATATATCAATGAGAACCAACTTAACCCAAAAGTTTAAACCACTATGTCTTGGGCCTATCCTTATGTATATGCCACTGCTCCTTCACTCTCTTTTCTTATGTGGCACAATTATCACAAGTGAACTTCTCAAATTGCACACACACAACTCATATATGAGAATATAGTAAAGCAATTAATTAACCCATGGTCATTGGTGAGGAAGATGGGGGAAGATGAAGGGGACTTAAAGCTTGACATACATTGTAGGTCCATAATCTCTAGTAACTTAGATTTTTAGGTGAATGATTATTTAACATGATATCAAAATGTTAAGAGTTTTATTGATGCATAATTTGACAAAGTTAACATTCCAAGCGAACTAGCTCTCAGTTGTCTTGGTATTATAGTTTGCCTAAACTTGTAAACAATATAACTAATCTTTCCTTTACGGCCGTTACAAGGATTCAAACCACCCACTCAAACATACAATATTATTTTTTTGTTGTAGAGCAACACATGTTCAAAAGGTAGTTTGTATAGATTTTAGAGATGATTCTCACCTATCACTTAACTCTACATAACACTTTATATGTTTTCTGGATGTATGATTTGATATCATTTGCAACACTCTATGCCAATGCATTTTCATAACCTTATAAATACAGATCCCTAAATAATTAATGTGAGATCAGTTTGGAATTTACAGATCAAAATTTGTTTTACTCAAATATGTGAAATAGTGCTAGATGATATAAGTTGGATTCAAGAGGTAGTGATTCCCTCTATTCATTGTAGTAGTTAGTTCAATAAAATACTTTACTTTACACTTATGACTGATATTGCAACTTTTCAATACTATACACAACAAATTAAATGAAACATAACACCATCCCAAAAGCCTTCAGTTGACTAATTAATTAGCCCAAAATACTAAGGTAAGTTGTTTAATGATGGGATTGTCTACGTTTATTTAACTACTCAAATCATACCTCTACAAATTATTTGGAATTTAAAATTGCGTATCGCAATTATAATAAAACTGTTTGTATTAAATAGTTTATCCAATGCATAACAGAGTATACTAAAACATATATAGAAGTGAAAATGAAAAAGGAAAAAGAACAACATATATGAAATATCATACTTGTTTAATGGCAAAATGCATCAAAATTCTACGAGATTTTTTTTTAAAAGACACCAATGGTATTTAAATTGAATGAACATTATAACCCCTTTATTATTAGTTGACCTCTAATGATTGCATGATACATTTATTTTAATATGAATTTAACCCCCGTAATGTTAGTGTTGAACAATAACATTCACATGACATTCGTGGATGAGTTTGAATGAAATGATGGCGCCAACCAATGCAAAAAACTCGCCTTGTTAAAAAATGAATGAATCTCTAAAGAAGAAGATGCATGTTGATATGTTTGTGAAAAGCTGAAATCCTTGACAATTTAAATTTTACTTCTAAGAAAGACAATACAAAAAAATACATCAAATTATTTTTACTTCATAAAATGTGTAAATTTAGAAACGAAGTGAATAATAGCAAGTGCATGAGGCCAATCTTTCTCCCTTGTGCTCCTTGAACATTTGTTAATCAGTAGTACATATGTGTGCACGCATACATATGATTATTGCTAACATAATTTACTTTCCACACAAATATATATATATATATATATATATATATATATATATATATATTACAATATGTCTACACACACATGCTCCTCATTATCACCTTCGGGCCTTGTATATATATATACATATACATACCTGTATATATACATACCCGCACATACACCTATGGTTTGAAGAGTCTACACACAAAAATAAAAAAAACAGATCGACATAGCCGAGCTCACTGAAAATGGCATAGAGTAGCGGCGGTTAATTAAAAGCACAAGACCATAATAAATTAATTAGGGGTTCAAAAAGAATTAACTAATTTTGAGGCGTAGCACCCCCGCGGGGGAGGGTGTGGTAGCACTGGCTGGAGCCATGATGGGTTGTTGTCCTTTTATGCATGGTCCCATGCACGTACTCCATCATGTGGGAGCTTACTGAAAGCCCTTTCCCCACATTAATCATCTTAACGCTTTCCTTCTCATTTGTAATTAGTTAAACAGAAATTAAAGACTATTACACTTTTACTGCATACATATATATATATATATATATATATATGTCATCCCCTATTGTCTGTGTTAGGTTCCTGTCATATACATACATAGAGTGTACTGGGTAGCATCCCTAGCTCAGGACTGCCGTACTGCTTTGAATGATTGTGCACGAGAGAGAGAGAGAGAGAGAGAGGAACGTGCTAGTGGTGGGATTACTGATGAGAGGGAACAGAGAATGTGCATGTGGTCTGTCATTCATTTAATGAATTAAGTATATTTATATATATATATATATATATATTATATCCCAAATGGGCTTTTGTTAAATTAGGAGTGTAGGAGTAGCTAGCTAGCTGAGGCTTTCTATATATACCAACTCAATTAGAAATAAAATTGCGAGGCATGGTGAGCGGCAGCTGATGTGTGATTCGTCCTTCAACCTCCAGAATACAGAGACAAAATTACAACCAAGTAATAATAATATATAAAGTGATCAAAAGAACGAAAAAGGAAAAAGGAAAAGATAATGCACAGATGAGGTAATAATTGTACGGCATGCAGTACTGGTGACCATGTCAAATTAACCTGCAATATAGATTGCTTGCACATGGTGGTGGGCTACAAATTATGCGGTAAGGTACACCTCGCGTGTACTCTGTGCAGTCACTACTTTGATCACATGTAGAAGTCAAATGAAGGTCAGACATTTTATTATTCGTGCCGGGGGCTCTTCCATATATCAGTTCCAATGACGTCGAGTTCATTTTTACTCTGATTTGTTTGTAGCTAAGAAGCCAACGCCTAAGTGAAACGAAGAATTAGAAATGCACATTAATTGTTTCATGAGATTGTCCAAACATTTTCTTTAGAGCTGGGGCCTCAAGAAAATTTTGAATTAAATTAATGTTCGAGTAAGGTGCACACCAAAAAAAAACAGTGCATTTACAATAATACATGAAGAGAGAGAGAGAGAGAGAGAGAGAGAGAGAGAGATTTTCTATAAAAAAAATTAATTTGTGTATACATACATAAATAAAATGTAAAAAGAATTACACCAATTTCTTTGTCATTTTAATGCGTACAATCTGCATCTCTCTCGCGCATTGTTTGTATTCATACTCTGCTAAGTCAGTATGAGAACATAAATCTAAAGCCATACAACAAGCTACTTGCATTCTTCAACCACTGGTTACTCGTATCTACACAAAAGGCTCTCCGGGAAAGACATATATGTCATGCCTATTGTACAAGGATTTGGTTATTGCCATCTGACATTGATGTATATGGCGTATTTTACAAGCCTAGATTGGGAGATGCATCTACAAACACAGAAGGCTGTAGAAAATCAGGGGAATAAAGGCGTTATCAAGTTGTGTTGTATAGGCCTCCAACAAGCCACTCACAGTTACAGCCAGGAGAAGAGAAATCCAGTGCTGCACAGTTGAAATTAAAAAGGGAGAAAAAAAAAACGTTAAAACATGTATCACTAACCAGAGAAGACAAAATACATAGCAATAATCAAGTTGCCCAATCAAGATCTTTTATTTTCTCATTACTTTTCTTTTGTTGTTGATTAATTGAAAATTTGGCAGGATTGAACCTAACAAAGTAGGAGGGTTTGAGCTGGGCTGAACCCAGAACCTTAAAATTAAATCAGTGTAGTAACAAGGGTTTCTTTGTTGGGATGCAGAGAAAAAGGACAATGGCATATAACTTTGTTTCGATTAGAAATAAAAGTTGATAACATTGCAAGAATCCAGATTGGCTCTAGTTTGTGTCATCTAAGGCAACTTTGGAATGAGTGGTGGCCCAATCGATCTTTCTATGTAGTAGCTTCCCATAAGACACTGGGAATCAATCTCAAAATCAGAGGGTTCTCACATGTGCATGCACATCTCACAGAGAGAGAGAGAGAGAGAGAGAGAGAGAGAGAGAGACCTGGCTAAGTATATAACTGGTTGATGCTATAAGTGGAAGTATAACCGAGCAAGCTGCTAGGACAGATGTTATTCCAGCAGCAGTACCTTCAATTGTTTTCTCTAGCAAGTGGGAATTTTGCATATGCTAAGAGGTTAATGACAAGAACTTCATAAGCAGAAAACTTCAAATGTAACACTTACTGCCAGTTTTGCTCCACCTGAGGACACCATATTTGTGGCCAACCACTGATGCCTAAAAATAATAACAATATCGTTTCTGTTATATACATATATAATGCCATATAACACTAACACACATATATCTTAAGAAAAACAAAAAAACAAAAAAAATCTCAACTAGCCAATGCAAATATGGCCGTCAAAGATATCAAATATAAACATAAACAGTTCATTTCTGCAATACAAGAATGCCTTGGTTGCACATAAACTATTAACTTTTGAAAGTTTCTAGCCACAGAGGTAAACGACAATTCAGAAATTCAATTCATAAAAGTAGGGACACTAGTATACTGTCGAACTCTTATGACTCGTTTGGTTCGGTGGAATAGCTATTCATTAGAATAAGATTGAATATAGTTTAAATTTTGAAAATCAAATGAACAGTTATTCTTTATATATTCCTAAGTATTTCATTTACCATATATTAAGAAAGGAATAGACATCCCCATAATGAAATTTGGGAATAGTTATTCCTTATTTATTCCTTATTATGGACTCATAAAATGTTTTATATTATTATTTTCTTTAAAGTAACAACATAATTTTTTGTATTACTAATTATAACTAGCCTACTAAAACTAATATATCCCTAAGAATAGACATTCCGCAAACCAAACGTAACCTTAGTGTTAAAGATCTCCAACAAAAAAGATCTAGCAAAATAAATCTTCTATTTTCTTTTAAATGATTTAAATGGCTGCATCAATCAGCTTAAACAAGATGGTCCCACAGAACAGTCAAACTTGATAGGGTTGTACAACTGTTTAGAATTGTGGGGGTTGTATCAAAACTTACAACCCTGAGACTTATCCCTATACACAGTTTAAATGATTGAATATTTCTTGTTATCAAAACTGTGGTACAATAATATATGCACATAACAGATTAGTTCCTAACTCCATTTGGGAAAATATTCAAAAACGAGAGCAAATGAAATTAAGTTTTATCCCTAACAACCTCCTCCAAGCTCAATGGGTCCTAAATGAACATCAGTGGAGTAACGTAAGCTTGTAACGTAGTAACTGAACATGAGTGGAGCTTAAACCATAAAAATGTTGCCAAGCTAATCAAGTGGGGAAAAATACTTGATGTCAAGGTCTTAGTGAGCTACATTGTCATGTAGGATGTGAACATAAAATTCAAAATGGATAATTAGGGAACGATACATTAGGTTGGCAGTGAGAACTATAGCACTAAGATTACCACTCTGTAGTGTGGGTGGCCATGGAAGGGTCAAAAGTAAATCATGCAATAAATTTTGAAGCAATGAGATTTCAGCCGGGGAGTTTGCAAGTCTGCAAGGAGGAGATGACACATTTAGTTGAGAACCAGCTACCAAATAGCAACCCAGAAGTACACAGTAGCTGCTTGCCAAATGACAACATTAATCCAAGAAGGCACAGATCTAACTGGATGAAGGAGAATGGAGTGAATGATGGGGCACACCAGTTAAATATCACAAAATTTGCTTCACTGCTTGCCAGGAACAATAGTCAGTTTATGCAGAAGTTGGGAGACATACTGCAAAATATATTTTTGGATGCGCGATGGGGGTGCGTACAGAAGAGCACCCATGGTGATAAGATCCAATGTTAACATTTGGTAATGGTTCACCATCAACTGATAAGGCTTGGTCATTTTTCTACAGTAAGGCATTCCCCTCAGCAGCAGGTTCATTCCTTTCTCTCTCTCTCTTGGAAATGCATAAATTCCCACCTCCACTCATTGCATAATGGTTTTAATGCAGAAGCCATCACCTCGGTTCATCATACGTGGGGTTCTATGATTAAGAATAAATCTCTTAAATTTTAATTACCAAAACCCCCTTGGATAAGTTTGACAATTGATTGAGCTGCATCAACCGTGCATTTTATTATGCAAATTGCAAATAAGTACCTTCACATGCATCCATGGTCTTAAATTTCCACAAAATTGTCGAAATTTCCATTGAAATTTCCGATTTCCATCACCCTCGAAATCGAAATGGCAGTTGATTTCCATCTTGCATAATTTCCATCAAAATCTCAACGAATCATCTAAAATTTATCGAAATCTTGAAATTTTAGCAAAACTTGTCAAAATATATACGATGAAATTTCGTCAGAATTCAAATGAGAAATTTAGGAGTGAAGTGAAATTTCTATCTTAATTTATTTTATCAAAACAAAAGATTATTAGAAGTGCTTTTGAAATTATATGAAAAAATAAACTTACAGTAAACATTTTATTTAACAATTCATGTATAAATAATCATAATTTGTATATTAAATAATATTTAAATGATTCATGAATTTCATTTGTATTAACTAAATATGTTTAATGGACATTATCTTACAAATATATTTGATACATGTACTATTTTACAACTTTTCCACCTCATACAAAACATAGATGTATTTAATTTGTAATATATTAGTCTTAAAACTTATATTATTATGTTTTTTAACCATTTCTAAAGTTTCACAAAGAATTTCATGCTTTACTACTATTTTCTATTATTTTTTCAACTCGAAATCGAAATTGACATCGAAATTGAAATTTCCATCGAAATTTCCGTACTTTTGGAGCTTCGAAATCTGAGTTGAAATCGAAATTTAAGACCATGCATGCATCCACCCCATTTAACTAGCAATCTGGAAGTACTAATACCGATATGAGTCATGGATGTGACACGAAACTAACACGGTGATATGTTATGATTAATATATATTAGGCATGTTTTTCCTTTTAGATATGACAAACAATAGCCAATTTTGATTTAAAATGAAATACAAGCACCATTCAAGCAAAATTATCAATTACACATTTCACAAACCACACTTAAACAATCAATTGCATTCATATTACAGAATATTAGTTGAAGAACATAAAACCTACAAAAGGGCATCGCTGATAATGGGCAATGGAAGCTCATCAAGAAATTTAATTTTAAAAATAAAAAATAAAATTAAGAAAGAGTGGCAGAATGGAGATGACTTTATGCAGGGGGTGCCGCCGCCGGGGGGGGGGGGGGGGGGGGGGAGTGGTGGGGGAGGGGAATTTTGGGGGCTGAGAGGTCCAGTGGTGCTCTACAATGCTGGTGCAGTGGTGCTAGGGCTCCAAAGTCCAACCGCTCCAATGTCAAAGAGCCCGACTCTCAATCTCTTGACCCATTCTTAATTTTTTCCTAGATTTTGTTAAAGGAATTAAAGGGGGCAACAAAAATGCAGCATTTTGGTGTGAGAAAAGTCTAGGATGTGTCCTTGACGTGTCAGCAAGTGCTGGGAACTGTCACAACCAAGTAAAAAAAAAAAATCAACTAGTTTCTTATACATGTCGAATGCATGTTAGGAAGGTGCCAGTATCCGGAACGTGTCGGACATTGATTTTAGGCTTCTAGAAGTGTATGCTTCCTAGCTAGCTAGTCATTCACAGCCACATATGCCCCAACACATGATCAGCCGCAATGCATGCATAATCTCATGTATTATTGGCATCAACATACGCTTCTTGTCGACGGAGATTGAACAAAAATTTTCAAAGGCACCAATGCTTAATCCTCCTGCCAAATATTCATGGAGCCCAAAAGGATATGAAAAATCTTTAGAGGAAAGATATCACACTACACTATCTCCACAATTAGACCAATCTAGAAAGTAAGAAAGCAACGATTTGGACCTTCAAGTTGGTATTGCTTACCCAAGCAATTTTCAATGGATTGGGATGAGGTTCTACTTCCAAATTTAACTTCTTACAACTCCTTCAAAAACTACATTTGTACGACTACCAAGATCAGCAACCAAAGAACAAAGTAGCTTATGACAAATAGCCTTGGTCTAAAAGATGCTAGTTCAGCACCAATCTTCTTTTTGTTTAGTCTTGTGGGAAGAGAGTATATGTCACATTACTAAAAAGTTCTTCACAGTACCATCATCATCTAATTCACTTGGGACTTCTATTTCAGCTTCAATAAATTGGATGCCATGATCATCTTCTTCTTTATCTACAATAGCCATGACTTGGTTAGGATATTGCAGCTTGGTGCCCAAAACCTCAACACTTGATTGACGATTGAACCTTAAACATTGTTCCAAAATGCTCAAAAGTCCTTCTAGAGGTAGCATAAACTCCTTTACTCAATTGCTCAACTGACTTCTCTCACAAAACTCCACTAGTACTCTTCTTAAACTGGAGGGTTGATGTAGCTCTAGGATGATCCTGCCGCATGTCATCCTCAATATAAATGGTAACCTATACTTCATCCCAATACTAAAGAGATAGCATGCAAAAATCATGGAGGCAATGGTTGACTCAAATCCTTTCCTGCACAAAGCTATCATCACATATGCTTTCCATTTTATGTTCGCACAAGTAGCCAAAGGTTAGAACCTACTAGTGTGCTCTGTCAGAGTCTTTTCCTCTTGCTTGAAATCAAAGAGTTGCATATGAACACGCTTGTGATAAGAAGGTACAAGTTGTTCCTACATGGCTCAAACCATCTCACCCTCGCTCCCCCCCCCCCCCCCCCAACGCTAAAATTGTAATCTCACCAAATCTCCTTCTTCTAAAGACCTCTTGTTATTTAATCCACCAAATTAAAGTAGTTCCCTTCAATTTTGATTTAGCCAAATACAACTTTCGAGCCTCATTCATGTCATACCATCCAAAATAGTACTCCAAAGAATACACCCAATCATCATGAGAGCCATCACCATCAAAATCTAAAACTTCTAATTTAATTCCTTTTATTGAAATTGCCATTTCAGTCCTCGTGCAATTCAAAAGTGTAAGGAGCAATGGCAGCCATAACACTTACTGAAAAAGTAAATGCACCTTTTATCCATGGTTGCAACTTTAGTTGTTAGCCTATTCAAAGCATTCATAATAGTCTAAAAGCATTCTCAATGTTTTGTACCCTACCAGACAGCACTGCCTTCGTAGCAGACAACTCAACATTACTCACTATACTACTAGTCCAATCATCAAAAAAACCATCACTGTTAAGATTGAAAACTTCTAGTTTTGAAATGGTCAATTTGGCTTTCATGCAACTCAAAAGTATCAAAAGCAATGCACATGGGGGTTCACAGGTGGTCGGACGGTGATAAATTTTACTGCTAGTCCAATCATCAAAAAAAACCATCACCGTTAAAATTGAAAACTTCTAGTTTTGAAATAGTCAATTTGGCTTTCATGCACCTCAAAAGTATCAAAATCAATGCACATGGGGGTTCACAGGTGGTCAGACGGCGATAAATTTTACAAGTAGGCCTTCGGTGGCTTCTGTTCTTGATGGTGTCGGTGATTGGAAAAGGGTTGTTCGAAAACTGATGGCAGGAACGTAATTTCTAGAAATTTTGCAGTGCTACAGTGTTTGAATTTGCTTTGTTAAATTCTACGAAAATTTTGCTCTAGCAGCAAGTGCACCCTATGGAAGTGAATTGCAATTGTTTGCTGGTTGTGGTTTGAATTTCCGGATGATTCTTCAATGGAAATTGTTGGTGTCAAAACTAACCCCCCCAATTGGTTTGTTGAATGAAATTGAAGCAGGAAAGGAATCAAGGGACGAATGGAGTCAAGTAGGAATGGCATTGGTTTTGAAATGCAATTATTACAATTGGTTAATAACACCATAGGAATCCAATTTCAATTTCTTTCAACCATTTGGTACTCTTCAATGGCTTCTATAATGGAATGAAAAAAAAAAATAAGTATTTCTTTATAAAAAAAACCATAATATATAATTATTTAACATTTTTATTTTATAATAGTAATTTTTATTAGTGTTAACATTATTTTATATTGTTGTTATTATTATTTTTTTGTTTTTCCGCAAATTATTATCCTTAAAATAATAAAAATTAATATTTTTTCCTTCTTATTTTTATTGTCTTATATGTTATTATAATTTTTTATAGTATTAAATATTTTTTCCATTTTAATTCTTATTCGTTATTATTACTTTTTATTTTTATTTTTTTACTATTTTTATGATAACTAGCATCCTTAAAAGTAATTATTAATATTATTTTTGCATTGTTATTATTATTGCTCTTGTTGTTATTATTATTTTAATAGTAACAAATATTATTATTAATTATTATATTGTTATTGTAATTATTATTAGTTGTTATTGTTTCTATAATAATAATAACAATCAACAGTATTATTATTATTTTTTATTTTTGTTTGATTATTATTTTCATAATAGTGATTATTATTAGTGTAATTATTATTTTTATTGTTGTTATTACTATCTTTTTTTATTTTTATAATAATTATAATTCTTAAAATAATAATTATTATTTTGTTCTTTATTATTATTATTATTATTTTTTGTTGTGATTATTATTTTGCAATAATAAATATTATTTTTATTGTAATTACAATTAGTTATTAATTTTTATTATTCTTTATAATACTTATTATTCTTTAAATAACAATAATTATTATTTGGCCTTTTTTTATTATTAATATTGTTCTTATTGTTAGTATTGTTTTTATTGCAATCATTATTAGTTGTTATTATTTTTACAATAATAATAATAATTAGTATTATTAGTATTTCTTGTTGCACAAGAAACTCTATCCGGAATACAACCCGCCTTTAATTTCGCAAACCAAACGTAGAAATGCGATTCCATTCCCGAAATTTGATTCCATTTCAGGCCTAATTCTGCAAACCAGATGGGGGATTAGAACTTTGTTGTTGTATCAATTCCAATTAATAATAGGGAAAGACCATGGGTGTGTAAATGTATAAAGTTACCCCTTTGCCCACAATTGTTGAATTGATCAATGTCAAACTCACATGAGCATATCAATTAAATTCAGTATTAACTATATTATCTTTGCACTCTTGCAGAAGGTCAATATCAACAGTGTATGCTGAAATTGGCCATAGCAACACATGACAAGGTCTTTTGGTGGCTAAAGTTAGGGTTTGCTAAGGGGGTCCCTACCCATTATCCTTTTCTTAAGCTGCTCATGATGTAACTGTTCCAACTAATAACAGGGGGAAGACTATGGGTGTGAATGCATAAAGTTGCCCCTTTGCCCTAGATTGTTGAAATGATCAATGTCAAACTCACATGTGCATATTAATTAAATTCAGTATTAATTACATTATGTTTTCATTCTTGCAGGAGGTCAATATCGACGATGTGTGCCAGGATTGGTCATAGAGGCACGTGGCAAGGTCTCTGCCAATCCCAGTGTTGGGATGTTCTAGAGTGTTTTGGCTTGGTGGGCTCAAGTTAGGGTTCGCTAAGGGTGTCCCTACCCCTTAGCCTTTGCTTAAGTTGCTTAAGCATGCACGTATCATTCATGGTAGGCGTTCCCTTTTATTCTATCGTCTTAACTGTGTCATTACCAAATTTGCTCAAAAATCCTCCTCCTTCATTAATTGTGGCATAACATGTCAATCTACCATTGGAAGATGACACCTTGCAATATTCTGCCCCTCCTCTACAACCCTTTTGATACTTGAACCATTAAGCCCTCTCTCTCGCTCTCTCTCTCTCTCCACTTTGGATGCCCACTAGTTCAAGGAGTCCCTGCAACCATCAAAATACCTTCACCTACAACAATCCATGCTTGATCTTCTTGGGAATTGCCTAGGAATCCTCTTTGGGCCCTCTTCAGAACATCCCTTACTTGTGCACAACAAAGCTCTCCTCTTTTCTCAAGAACCCCCTCCACAGGGTGAGAAATTTTCTCTAATACCAATGACACTGAACAGAATTATAGAATAACAGCAAAGAGAGAATTTGGGAAACATGGGAGAGTAATGAACAGCAGCTCTATTACAAAACAGCAGAAAAGGTCCTGCCCAGTGGAGAATAGGGAGAGGAGAGGGGAAGAAGGAAGAAGGAAGTGAAGAGGAAGAAGAGGAAGATACAGGTGGGGGGAACTCACGAACGTTTGCTTCAATTCCAAATTCAACACTAACCAACTCTTACATGCCTTTCACACCCTATTTATAAGCAAGCCTAGGTTATAAGAATTATGCATAAACCCCTAAAGATACATAAAATTACAAATAAGCCCCCTAAAACACACCTATATTATAAACAAACCCCCCAAGACACAAACCTACTACAACTAGGATAGACACATTTGGGTTTACAACCCAACAATCCTTCGACCCTATTCCTTGAAATTGATCTCCAAATTGCCTCAAAATGAGCCATCCAAATACCCACTTCCCATCCTACATCAATGAGGTGTTGGCAAAAGGGGATAAAAATGTTGATTGAGTAATACCTGGATGAAGAGCACATCTCTGAGATTGTAGAGGCCAATGGGTTTAATCCATGAATGAAGGGAGAGGACGGAGGCAGCGTATTCCGGCCAAAAACCAGTTAAAATGAAGCTGATATGATCAAAGTATCAAACTCAGATACAAGATCACCAATTAATGCAAGATGATGGGCGATGTCCCTCTTGAAATTGCAAACACTCATGCATACTCTTCATGCCCTTTGGTTCTTGATGTAATGCTTGGTGGAATTGCATTGTCTGAGCACGTGACTGAGAGTAGTGCTGCTTGTTGAGGCTCAACCAGACTCCAAAGGATGTACCTAAGCCCGGTGCCCACCAATTGGGCAGGAACATTTTCGGACAATGAGGAAAGCAACCAACCAAGTAAGAGTTGGGTGTTCTCTTTTTCAGATGAGGTTATCAAGATCTACAGAAGAATATGACTGTAGAGGATTTGGATGAGGGTATTAACCTAGAAGAGCATGGAAAGAATCATCAATGTAGCCCTCTAGGTCATGTCTTCAAAGAATATGGATATCTAGGAACCCCGGAGAAGGTAGTTGCCATAGCCAAGTTTGAAAGAGAGTGAATTATTCTTGAATGAAACAAATGGTGCCATGGAATTTGAAGGGGCTACAGCACCAGAGGAAGAGTTTGATTTTTTGGTGCATGAAAGCAGTACCAAATATAGATGCAGTTAACAGATTAGTTCCCAACTTCACTATGAAGAAACAGCGACAAACATTATTCAAAGACATACAGACAGGTAATTCATGTACTATTTGTTAGTTCTCTTTTTTCCTATCTTTTCCCATTCTAAAGCATCTTGAATTTTATCCAAAAAATAAAAAGTACATATGCACATTTTCAACCATGACATCAGAGATTTAATAAATTTAAGAATCTGAAAACCCTAGAGACACAGGAATGAGTAAAGAACAATAAGAAAGCACTTGTGGTCCAAATGTAAACCAAATGATAATAAAGCAACAAGAACACTCACCATTGTGTCTCCAATTCCAAGGCTTAAAATCCCAGCAAATGGGGCAAGCGGTCGATCATTGTACCCAGAAGACATCCAGATAGGAAGTGCACATCCCAATAAGAGTGAAAAATGGCTGAACAAAACATATGATGTCAAAAAGGATATAACTGGGACATGTTAGCACCAAACAATGTGACTCAAAGTTTTGGGCATTGAGGGGAATCAAGACATGCCTGACAATAAGAAGATCAGAGTCGCGATGATCTGTAAAAGCATTCATAAATTGATGTACAAGTTGTCCCAAAGGCCAAACTCTCCAAACCTGCCTACAGAAGACACAGTTACACGAGGTTTACCAGCAGAGGTGCAAAAGAACTATTAAACCATGTTAGAAATTGGTTAAGCAATAGAAGAAATTGATCCATTTTCGAACTAGAGAACAAGATATTTCAATTTTTAGGGATAGATGCAATTTTTAAGAAAAAATAGTGAATCAAGTCTCAACTGGTTGGTATAAGATGAAGTTGTCTCTTCTTAGTTCTTAGAAAGATGGTGAAATGATATCCCATAATATTGCATCTTCCTATTGCAATACGTGAATATATTGAAAGATAGTTTCTGATACCTTCATACAATAAATCCTTTTTTTTTTTTTTGGGAGTATTGACATAATATAATATTGCAGAAAACCATCCTTAAACCCCTCTTTTGTGTGCAGCAGAATCATATTCAAAATCCTATTCATATTTGAGAACACTCAAGTCACTGGAATTACTTAAGAAAATTTTGGGTATTTTAATCTCAATAAAATTATTTTCAGAATTTCTTCACTTTATGTTCCATATTTTCCTTCATAAATTTGGGGAGAGCAGGCCTTGACCCAATGGTAAGGGAGCTACATCCAAGGCTAAAGGTAAGAGGTTCAAATCACAAAAACACTCTCCTTGAGCATCAAGGTAAGCTCTGTATGTCATGTGCTCCCAGAGCCAAAAGGCATGGGAGCCTTGTGCACTAGTGTTACATTGTCTGTTTCATGATAAATGTACCAAGGAAAAAAAAATGTATTCTCATGAACACTCCCCCTTTAAAATTTTAGTGTCGTGTTATGATTGCCATGTACATATAAAAATTAATTAGCTGAACTAGCATGGCCAAAACTTTTTTAAAATCAATTATTATAAATTTTAATAATTAATTTATTCATATTAAGATACAAATGCAAAACTTGTAGTCCAGTACCACTCCATAAATCAGAAAAGTTACAATCGCCATCAATGGGAACAACTATATAAATGCAGTCCCCAACCAAATAAGGAAAACCAATTCATGTCAGCCTGAAATCCTTGTTGCAGGATAATTTTTTTAATGCTAGAAAAAAAAATTCAAAATATTAATGCAGGGAATAGCATGATGGTGAAAATTGAGTAATTTTTCTATATTATTATATTATCTTGTTAACAAGAACATTTTGAGATATTATCAATTATTTATGAGGCAACATGTTCTCAATAATGACTTTCAAACAAAAGTTCTGTTTTTCTTGTAACATCGAAGATTTTCAAGCATCAACATGTTTTAGTAATAATTCTGAACATTCCAATAGGCATTAGTTACAACAATTACAGCAACAACAGCTATTCCAAATTGATATGCATCGAGGCAATGATAGAATGTGCATGATCAACGAAACTTACTCGAATACTTTCTAATGCTAAGAAAACTGCCAAGGCCGCACCAAATGCTAGATCAAGAAACTTTGGCTGCAAACAAACAGTCAGTCAATGGGACATTTAAGCAAATTACTAACAGTAACAATAGCAAAATCATATCAAACAAAGAAGATCCATAATTCATTCCTGAATCACCTGGAAGATAAGAGCAGGCAGAAACATTGAAACAGCCATGAGGTGGTAGTATTTTCGAAGCAGAATCCTCTCTATCTTACTATTTTTTGATATATTGTAGAAGCGCATCACTGATGCGTAAGTAACACCCATCCAATAGAGACATAGTGTTAATCTCTTTAGTGGTTCCGAGAAAACAAACATAAATACCCTGTCAGAAATATAGGATGCAAAGAAACATGTCATTCTGACAAGATAACAATATCACTATATAAATATAACAGTGGAACTACACAAGCAAAAGGTATTTAACAAATTACCTGAAACCAAAAACATGGAAAATTACACAAGTCTTCACACAAACTATGGATAAAAGATTCCTGCATTCTTTATGGGAACAATATGACAGACAAACCAGCAATAAACCTAGATGCAATCATAACATTTAAAATCATTGTATGAAATATTCTGGCCACTTCCCTTGAACAAATAATTTCCATGACTTTACCCAGTTCAGGAATAGGTAACATATGCCCACAAAAAAGGCTGGAAGTACGGTTTCATAACCACGTCCAAATGAGGTTCTTACAAATCATTATAGCAATGACTGATAAATATCAACAACAAAAACGCAGTCCTGTGCACAAAGCTCCCACATATGCAGGTCCAAGGAAGGGACGGACCACGATGGGTCTACAGTAGTCCACCCCTTCCCTGGACCTCGCATACATGGGAGCTTTGTGCACCGGGCTGCTCTTTTTGTTACTGATAATTATCAGTCACAACTGACAATTATTGAGAATGACATTAATTCCTAGTAAGGCCAGTTGCTTTCAAGTAAAGACCCACTAACAGTTATGAGTAGTCATTCAGGATTCATGGTGGAATTTGACATGAATATCCAGCCATTAAAAAATGCCAAAAACTACATACATATGAAATAGAGAAGACTGCTAGGCCCCCCAAACAGAAAGCCAGATTCCACAGTAAATTTATAAGCAACATCCATGCCCATGAATGGCTGCTCTTTCTTCCAAATGAGCATCAAATAACCAATTAAAGGCGCATTACATGCGTGCCCACATATCAGAAGATGAACCTCCATTATTTCTTCCATAACATTTTGGCCCATCAAGACGGTCCAAGTAGAGTGCCACACAATTTTAGCAGTCATATATTTTGAGGTTATGACCAAGAAATTTCATATAAGTCTTTAAATAAAGTCAAATTGTTATGAAGTGTCATATTTATTATAAAAATAAAAATAAAATGTTAGGCCAATGACCCATGATTAGGATTCATCTGCTAATGGTCCAATGATTCGCATGCTATGACTCTCATACTAGCATCAACATGACTGATTCCCTACTTAGTGATCCTTCAGCTGACATTGATACTCACGTATCAATCTAAAGATTGCATAAAAAATTAATTTAAAAATATTTAGATATTTTAAATCAAGACAAAGACCCAAGTTCAAAAACATGGAGAATTTAAGTTTAGAAGGGCATTAAAGCGCAAGAAACTTTTTTTAAAATATTTTATGGGCTGAAATGAAGCTTCAATATACCAAAATCATGTTTTAGTTTTCATAAAGATGAGTGCTGACATGTAATTTTTCCCAAAAAGAAAACTGAATAATTTAAAAGCAGTCGCCTGCTGTTGAAATTGCATCCGATGCTACAGGCCTCAGAAACATTTTGTTCCCAAAATAGCTTAATTACATAATAAATTTAGCAGTCAGTGGCTTAATTTATTACATTTGAATTTTCATAAATCTTTTGACAATGTTAGAAATTTCCATGATGGCTATCAATGGCAGGAGCAAACGGTATATAAAAGAAGGCTTAAAAGGCCTTCATTCTGAGCCCAAGATCTTAGCAGACAAAGTCAGGATGGTGTGGAAGATTTTTTTAATTACATGTTTGTCCAAGAGTCCTTTAAATGGAGTCCTCTTCTGTTAGTTGCTTTATATTGAGGTTTTTTTTTTTTTTTTTTTTTTTTTAACACCAGTGCTTTCGATCATAGTTGCTATGTTAAAGTAGGAAAAGAGGCAAGTTACTGTAGAATACTGTTCACATTTCTTTACTTATTTTAGATGTGCTCTTCATACTATTGCAGTGCAACACTGCTAACATAACTGTATCAACAAGTCAATCCTAAATTGAATTTCCCTCATTACTAATCCCCCTAAATCAAATTTATATGAAACCATAACCCTACTCTCTCTATATATGGTGTTGAAAACTTAATGATCCTGTGTCATTCCAAAAGATGCCATATTTTAGAAAAATTTTAGGGGTTCTACAATGTCCTCTTTGCCTTTCCAAGTACTCCAGTTGGCTCATCAATGCATGTAAGCCCAGTAAAGATTTTCATTTTTTTTTTAATAAGCAAATTGCAAATATAAAAACCTGTAATGCACTCAATGTCGTAATTCTTTTAACACACAGCCTGAAGGAGGAATTGCTGGGTAGCTGACAGCCAAGGTAAAACTTGTTCAGTCACATAAATTGATACCCATTATTCAACGGGGCATCCCCTATAAGCAATGAGTGAGTTGCAAGTATACCACTTGGATGTAGTGAAAAATGGGCAAGTGTGGGATAGATCATCATCCCGAAGTGACATATTGTGTCAGCACCCGATAAGGTGTCAAATATGTAAGAGTTTCTGCATCATTCTAGGTGTGGGTGGGTAAAGAAGTTAGTTTAGCAGACAGGTTAGATTAGCAACTTGGAATACAGGGACACTTACTAGTAAAAGCTCGGAGATCGTTGACACTATAATTATAAGAAAAAATAACATAATCTTCCATCAAGAAACTAAGTCAGTAGGGGAGAAAGTTACAGAAATTGAAAAAACAAGATTTAAACTTTGATGCATTGGGAAACAAAAATATAAAAATGGAATAGGAATCACTACGGACAAAGGATAGTGTTGTAGATGTTAAAAGAGTAGGTGATGAAATCATAAAAATCAAGACGGTCTTAGGATAAGAGATAATAAGTCATTAGTGCTTGTGCTCCTCAAATAGGCTTAGCAAAAAGCCTTAAGAGACAATTTTGGGAAGATATTACAAGGGATATCATCAATGGACACATTGGACTGGAGAATGACAATTATGAGAGGATACATGGAAACATGGATATGGAGACAAAAATGAGCCTAGTGATATGATCTTTAGACGTTATCATGTCATGATCTTATTATAATGAATACATGCTTCAACAAGAGAGAAAAAAACTTAATAGCCTTCAAGAGTGGACAAATAAAAGTCAAATAGATCTTTCTTAAGAAGGAGTATAGATTGTTTATCAATATAGTTATCCCTTGAAAGTTCAACTACAAAACATAGAGTTTAGTATTACATACATGTATTAAAAAATGGAAAAGAAAGGATAACATAAATTAGTGCAAGAGAAGAAGGTGAAGGGACCTAAAGGGAAAAAATATAATAAAATTTAAAAATAAAATGATGATTAGACAATAGGGGATAGCATAGCCACAAACATAGTATGATAGCTAGTTCTATAAAAAATACAACAAAAGAGATTTTAGGTGAATCTACAGGAATATTATCGGCTAGTAAAAGAGAGTCAGTGGTGAAGTCAACATTTCTAGAAAGCCATGAAGACAAAAAGAAGTCGGTTTAAAACATGGAAAAAATATGGAAACATGGAAAACTTTGAAATGTATAAAGAGGTAATAAAAGATGCAAAAAAAGGTCATTAGTGAAGCTAAACATAGTGCATATCATAATTTATATGCTAGACTAAATACAAAAGAGGGGGAAAAAGATGTATCTAAAGTTCCTAGAGCTAAAAAAAGAATGGGCAAGGACTTGGGAAGTATAAATTGTATTAAAAATGAGGATGATAATGTCATGGTTAAAGAACATTAAAGAAAGATGGTGAAGCTATTTTGATCAGCTATTAACTAAAAGCCAAGTAGAAGGCTTAAACTTAGAATTAACAAATGACGAAAAGGCTAAAAATTTGAGATTTATTTGTGAAATCAAAGTTAATGAAGCTATGTTTGTATTAAAAAAAAAAAATTAAAATGGAGAAGTTATAGGACCGAATGGCATGCCAATTGAAGTTTGAAAATGCCAAGGCAATCAAGGATTTATTTGTTTAACTAATTTATTTAACACAATTACAAGAACAAAGAAAATTCCAAAAGAAAATAGGGAAAGCACTTTAATGCTTATAATAGAACTATCTTGAAGTTAAACTTGCAAGTCATATAATGAGACTTTGGGAAAGGGTAGTTAAATGAAAACTAAGGTTAGAAACAAGGGTTAGAAAAAATCAATTTGGATTTATGCCTGTGAGATCGACTACGGAAGCTATATATCTTTTAAGAGGGTTAATGGAATAGCTCAAGGAAAAAAAGATGGGTAGGTTTTTATTGACTAAGGAAACACCTGAGATAGGGTACCTGAGGAAGTTTGATGGTCGAGAGTCAAGGGAATTTCCGGTCACAATAGGTTACATCAAGGACCTGCTTTGAATCCTTATCTTTTTGCATTAGTGATCAGATGAACTTACTCAAAAGTATCCAAAATGAGGTTCCATGGTGTATGTTCTTTTGCAGATAATATTGTCTTGATAGATGAAACTAGAGGTGGAGTAGAATCTAATTTTAGAATTATAGAAAGAAGCTTTAGTTTGTAGAGGCCTTAACGTAAGTACAAATGAGACAGGATATATGAAATGCAATTTACTCATGATATGAGAAATATTGGAGAAAAGATTAAAATAGATAGTCGAGATAACAGTAGCACTAATTTCTCAAGGAGGATATCATTCCCAGACTCCCTGTGTGCACAGCTCCCACAGAACTTCCACACATACGCGCAACCCCAATAGGACTTCTATACTCCCTACGGCGCAGCTCCTATGGGACATCTAAAATTCCCCACTTGCGCAACTCCCTCAGGGCTCCCAGATTCCCTATGCGTGCAACTCCTGCAAGACTCTCAAAACTCCTTGCACCATCGTCTTAAATTTCCACAAAATTGTCGAAAGTTCTGGTTTCTATTACCCTCGAAATCGAAATGGCAGTCAATTTCCATTTTGCATAATTCCATCAAATTTTCAATGAATCATCCAAAATTTATCAAAATCTCAAAATTTTAACTATGCAATGAAATTTCCTTGGAATTCAGATGAGTGATTTAGCAGTGAAGTGAAATTTCTCTCTTAATTTATTTTATTTATTTTTATCGAAACAAAATATTATTACAAGTGCTTATGAAATTATATAAAAAAATAAACTTACAACAATATTTCATTTAACCATTCATGTCTAAATTACCTTTATTTGTATAATAAATAATATTTGTATGATTTATTAATTGCATTTGTATTAACTATATATATTTAATGCACATTATCTTACAAATATGTTTGATTCACATACTATATTACAGCTTTTCCACCTTATAGACAACATAGATGTACTTAATTTGCAATAGATTAGTCCTAAAACTCACATTATTATGTATGTTAACCATTTCTAAAGTTTCACAAGGAATTTCATGCTTTACTACTGATTTCTATTATTTTTTCAAATCCAAATCGAAATTTTTGTACTTTTGGAGCTTTGAAATTTAAGTCGAAATCAAAATTTAAGACCTTGCCTGGCACAACACCCAAAACTCCCAATGCACAACTCCCAAGAGACTCCTAGAACTCACCATGTGCACATTACTCCTACGAGACTCTCAGACTCCCTACATGCGCACAATTATCACAAGATTGCTAGAACTCCCCGCACGCACGTAATCCAATGAGACTCCCAGACTCCTCCCATGCTCACAACACTTGGGGACTTAGAACTCCCTACATGTGTCCAACTCCTACGGGCTCCCAAAAATCCCCACACACATGCAACTCCAGCAGGACTCCCAGGCCTCCCCATACACATGCAACTCCAACAGAACTCCCAGGCCTCCCCACAAATGACAACTGTGGAACTCCTAGACTTCCATGCACTTAGGCGATGAAATCCTATACCTCCCCATATGCACGTGATTCTCGCGAGACCCCCAAACCTACCCATGAGCACAACACCTGCAGGAGTTTCAACCCTCCTTACTTGTGTGCGAAACCTGATGGACTACTAGATCTTCACGCATGTGCGCAACTCCAACAAGACTCCCAGACCTCCCCATGCAAGTGACACCCCTAGGAGTTCCATATCTCCCCACACACAATTGCCACGAAACTCCTAAACCTCCCTACATGCACGTGACTCCCGCAAAACTTGCAGCGTGTGCAACCCATATTAAGACTTGCCTCCTAAATTTTTTTTTCCCCAAGTAAATTTTGTTTTACCTTGGCTTGGAATTGAAGACAACTCATTTCAGATATGCTCCTCGCCCCTTTCTCTCGACTTTCCTATGCTCTCAACTCTTTTCAAGTGAAATTCCTAAAAGCAAAAGTATGTAAAGTCTCTCCTATTAAGACTTGGATTGGGATTTACACTCCTATTAAGAGTGGGATTCCTTACCTAGTCTTTATGAAACTCTAAGGTTTCATCACCTCTAATTTTTGAAAATTCAAAATTTGACCCACTACTCCAAAAAGAAAACTTTTATTTTGCATCATTTACATAGTTCCATTTAACATATTTCGATACACAGGAATTTCTTTCGAACATCTAAGTAAACTCTTATGCAGGGGGCAAAATGCAAATGCTTAAAATTTCCACTTTACCGTAGATTGTTAACTTCATCAACATCAAACTTGCATGAACATGTTAATTAAATTAAATATTAATTATATTATGTTCATATTCTTGCAGGAGGTTAATATTAACGGCGTTTGCTTGGATTGACCATAAAGATGTAAAATAACAACACCAAGATCTTTGAAAAAACGATTGAAGAGATAACATAAAGTTTTATTACAGCAATCAAATTACAACAAACTGTCCAAAACTCACTAAATGAGCTTCAATGGCAAAAGGACAACAAATAGAAAAACAGAAGCAGACACAACTTGCAGTCGAGATGTGTAATTTGCTCCGATTGGGGGGGGGGGGGGTGTCTGATTTATAGCTTTTGGTTTGTGGAAGAAACACATGGGCAGCTCACCTACCATGGTAGGTGGTGGCAGCTCACCTACCATAGCCGTCATTGACACTGGTGGTTGCCATTCACCAACCACAGCTGCCGTTCACACCGGTAACCATCACTCACCTACCATGCCCACCATTCACACTAGATAGGTCATACTGTCTCGTTAGGGCCTACCGGGAGTCCCCAGACCCCGCCATCTGGGGGGCAACCCCCACTGGTGGCGCTGCCCCCGGACCCCTGTGTCTCAGAGGGGAACGTCTTCTGTCTTCATAATACCATGGCGGTCTACCACTTCAACCTCATCTAAGCCATACGTCAGGTAAGTGTTCCAATCAACTTGTGGGAGGTGGGCATGGCACACATATATACCAACAGGGGGCTAAATGCAAATGCTTAAAATTTCCACTTTACCGTAGATTGTTGACTTCATCAACATCAAACTTCCATAAACATGTTAATTAAATTAAATATTAATTATATTATGTTCATATTCTTGCAAGAGGTTAATATTGACGGCATTTCCTTGGATTGACCATAAAGACACGTGTCGAGGTCTCTACCAATCTCAGTCTTGGGATGTCCTAGAGAGTTTTGGCTTGGTGGGTTCGAGTCAAGGTTCACTAAGTGGGTTCCTACCCCTTAGCCTTTTTCTTAAGTTACTCAAGTGTCTGTGTGTCATTCATGATACTTGTTTCTTTTCTTTATTCTCATTTGAACCATATGTCATTTCTGAATTCACTCAAATAACAATATGAAATATGACATGTCAACCTATTATTGGAAGATAGATACCTTACAGCATTTTGTCTCTCCTTCATAAATGCCCCTTAGTTATTCTTCACAGGGACTCTCTTTTCTAGATACTTGAGCCATCAAGCTCTCTCTCTCTCTCTCTCTCACCCTCCACTTTGAATTCCCACTAGTTCAAGGAATCCCTATAGCCATTAGAACACCTTCATCAGCCATAATCCACGTTTGAGCTTCTCGAGAATTTCTTGACTCTCCTCTCTGGGCCCTCTCCAGAACATCATTGCTTAAGTATTCTCCTCCCTTCTCATGAACCACTAGACAGCTTTGATGTGCAAGCCCATCATTTCGTAAAGGTAAAGATTTAGCTCTTGAAGATGGCATTGACAATTCAAGCCCATCATTTTCTAAAAAGCCAGAGGAAATTAAAACTAATTGGTTGGAAATGGAATAAAGAAAATCAAATAATCAGGCCAAAGGATCCAGCGGCCTCAACTCAAAAACTTGGGCTTTAAGTGGAGGGATGAAACAAGATATGATGTTCTATAGAGCAGAAATATAAGCAGCAAAAAGAACGAGAAATCTCCTCTCCTCTTGCTTCACCTCTCACGTTTCTCTGGGGTGCTGAAGGGTTAAAAGAGGAATCAAGGCCAGAAGCGACCAATCAAGGATGTGCTCTAGTCCATTGACCCACCATATCCTCCACAACACTGCCTCCACCTCCTTTCTCAATTGTAAACAAACAAAAACAACTTGTCCAAAACCCATACAAAGCACCTCCCCCCCCCCCCCCCACCCCCCACCCCACGAGTCTGACACCCCGCCCCAACAGGAAAGGAAAAAAAAAAAAACTTTGTCCACCCATTACTGAGTTCCACTCTTGCTCCAGAGTAACTACCCTCCAGTACCTCTGAAAAGCCCTTCAACCCTCAAACTCAACAAATCCACATCCATAAAGATTGATCTGCTCTCTGCTATGCAGCTGATCTTCTCACAGCTTTACAGAGTTTCTAGCCATCCACTTTTGTTGCTTCAAGAACCCTATCCCTAAGGGGCCTCCCTAGCCCATTTGCTACTAGTACTAAGAAAGCAACCGTATGATTTGAACTCGCCTTGAATAAAAGAGGCTCCTTTCTTCTTCACATCTTCCAATGACTAGCACAAGCCCAGCCATGCCCTCAAGCACACCTTTGCAACCCATCAATTTCTGTCCTTATGACCCAAATCTCATCTTCATCTTCAATCCAATTAAACTCAAATCTCTCACAATTTCTTATTACAGAAATCTTCTAATCTTGAAAAAGCTTCTTATCAAGATATAAAATACATGCAAACATAAATGAAATCATTAAAACTAACTGAGGCAGACGTATTATGTCACCCACCTCCACTCCAGCGTCTTTATTCCATGATACCTGTAAAACATGACCATGCTATACTTTACCTAAATGATATTACTAACAGGACTGACAGTATTATAATAGCACAAGTGGCACCATAGTTCACTACACTCGCAGTCAGTAATTGTAAAGCACACAATCGATGCATGAAAAAACAAATTACAGCTGATGAAGAAACAGAAAAGGCTTCTTACCTCTGCATCAAGTTGGGCAATTAAAATTGCAGCTAACATAACTAATGTCAAAAATAAAATAGTACCAGAGAGAAAGAAATACCATAGGTATGGATGGACATGAAAATCTTGAATAAATTGCATCCAAGATGGAATTATCACAAATACAATAAATGTGAGTGTAGCATAGAAGATGAGAGATTTTCCAAACTCATTGTTTGTCCTTTCTTCAGAGTAGGTTGAACTTCTAAGCCATTCCCAGATTTGGAGCACAAATTTAAAGACCACTGGAAAAAGAAGGAGGCCAAGTAGCAGTCCCTGCACAGAAGAGGACCACCATGAATATCGAGGTACACCATTCACAGCAAGTCTAGTCATTAAAAGACTGTACCTGAATAATAGTACTTATCTTGTTTCTTTTAATACCAGGCAGTAAAACCAACTCCGATGATACCAAGTATCCATGAATCTGCTCAAATTATGTCACTCGTAATAGAAAAATTATATTGTTAGCGAGTACAGGAGAGAGTAAAAACAACCTGGTATTTTAAAAAAAAAAAAAACCGCATTTCACCTTTGCAATAGTAAATGTTAACATGTCGCCAAAATAGAGAACAAGACCACCAGTCACCAAAAGTGCTTCCCCTGAAGAATTAAAAAAAAAATGACTATTAAATCAGATGAACCATTGTCACATCTACTTCGCCATAGGTGCCTTTGCCTACGTTAATCAATCATGAAAGGTTGAAAAACATATAATTGAAATTTGAGAAGTCACAAAGATAAATAAAAAGAAAATGAATACGCTTGAGAACCAAGGGATTTTACGATGTCTTAAGTTTCAGCAGACAGTTATCAAATGAATCAAGACATTAAGTGGTCCATGAAATAAGCAAAACACTCATCTAGCATTTGTAAACTGTAATAAAGATAATCAACTTTTTTCAACAGAAATACACACATCTCACAGTATTTATGTCATGATTTTGCTGACAATTTATTCCAGATTACCAAATTAAGAGGCTTCTCTTCATTTAATATATATTCCAGTCCGGATTGAAACCAAAACGAAAAAAACATATATACATATATATTCTTTGCAAACCTGGCAAATTCCCACTGTATGTAATCTTAAGTGTCAAGCTCGTCTGAGAAAAGTGAAATAATCAGAAATAAAACCATAAATCCATATCACCTTCGTGACTTTTTCCTTCTCCTTTTCTTCAGAATGATATGGTCCCTTCCATTCTTCTTGGCAACCTCAGCCAAATCATATATTTACATTACTAATTCCACCTGATGTAAGTTAGAAGATGGCAACATATGTCTTCTAAATTCTGTCTTCATTTATGGAGTGATGGTACAATGCCACAGCCCATTAGTTGGGGAAAACAGTTTCGTTTTCCATTTCTAGTTTTCCAAAGAATCACAAAAATCCCATCTTATTTTTCAGTTTTCAAGAAATGTACTAAAAAGATAGAAAATCAGAGGTTGTTTAATTGTGAAAAATAATTTTCATTTTTGTGTCTATATTTCCAAATAATTACAAAAATGTCACCTTGTTTTCCAATTTTTCAAAAATTATATAAAAATTAGAAATCTAGAAAACAATAAAAAGATGTTTTCCAACTTTCCCATACAAATTTAGATAATTGGAAAACAAGGTGGCATTTTTTTAGTTATTTTAAAACTTGGAAATCAAAAATAAAACTATTTTCCATAAGTGAATAGTGTCAAAACTTCTTTGTTTCTAGTTCTTTTATACAAATGTTGCAAAACTGAAAAATAAGCTGGGTTTTTTTTCTTTTTTGTAATTCTTTGAAAAACTAAAAATAGACAATAAAAAGTTAAAACTGTTTTCCACAACTAAACAAGCCCTAACTGTTTTACAGTTCTTTATCTACACTAGTGCATGCAAGTAATACCTTCATCATGAGTTCCACATTCCTTTCATAACTCAATCTCAAATAACCATTTGAAGAGAGGGAGAGATTATAAAGAGGATGATAATGGTACAAAATTATTTAATTTTTTTATAATATTTGACAAGATATGCATGAATGAACAATTTAATATGAACAATGCTTTTGTTGAAGAGCTTGCTTATTTAGCTACTATTAGTAATTTGACATTTAACTGAAGGTTGAATTTGAATAATCTAGGAAATAGGGCAAAAGACACAAACCTCCCCGAGGTTTAACAAAAAGACATAGACCTCCCTTAAGGTTTCAAAAATTTCACGGACCTCTCCTTTAGTATGGTAAAAGATGCAAACCTCCCTTGAGGTTTTAAAAATCCCTTAGACCTCTCCTGAAATTTGTTTTCTTGGGACATTTATACCCCTCCTTAGGCCTATCTTCTTGCCAAATATAAAGGGAGGTCTTCGTCTTTTTAGAAAATCACAAGAGAGGTATGTGTAATTTTTGAAACTTCAAGGGAGATCCATGTCATTTTCCCAAAACTCAAGGGAGATCCCTCAATTTTTTTAAATCTTAGGGGAGGTCTGTACCTTTTTGCTGAACTAGTGGAAGGTCAATATCTTTTGCCTTTCTACTTTTTGTCTTGTTTGAATTGTTAATAGTTCATTTTTTCAGTGATATATTTTATGGTTATAATATTGCAACTTTAAAGCTTAGGATATTCAACACAACTTGGTGGTCTAAAATTATTAGATTTGTATTAAGATAACCAATAAAAAATAGAAATTGTTTAAATTTACTACATGTTTTATGTGCCTAATAAATTAATGGATTATGTCGCATTATAAGCTAACTTATTTTGTTTCATTAATTTGTTTATCACACATACAATTAATGAAAAGTAAAAAATATATACATTATTTTAATGAATAGAAATTCAAAAGCAAATATAAAATTTACCTTACAAACCAATGTTATTAAAAATATCCAAAATACATTAAAAATATTTTCATGATGGATTAAGGGCTTAAAACATGAAAATATGTGAATATAAATAACATTGAATGCTTGAAAAAAGAAATCATGGGTGTTGCATCCACTACTCTCACTTTCTGCTACAAGCATTACCATTATGCCACACCACCCACTACAGCTATTTAAAACAATGATATGTGTAGCCAACACTACATTGAGCAAAATAGCATAATCCACTATGTATCTAAAAATTCTATTTAAATTTTATGGACATGAATGAAATACATAGGACTATCAAAGAATGTTTAAGAAATGCCAATTCCCAAAGGTGTTGGACAAATACCTAGCTACGCTACTTTATAAATATCATTACCTTACTAATGAAATCACTATATATGAATGATATTAGGTGGAAAAATCAACACTCCTTAATTCTCCTATTATATTTACAAGCAATGCTGTGGGTGGTAGAAATACCGTTCATGATCTTTGTTTATTATTATCAAATACATGCATTACATAAGTGCCCAAACATCTCTCATTTTAACGCAGTGGTGATATTTCCTCATTTGCAATCGAAGAAGATCATCCTGTATCATAATAAGAAATAAACAATCACTCTGGCCAATACCGATGGAAGCACATGATGGAAATGTTTTAAGAAGCTGCTGAATCAATTTTACTGCTGCTAATCCATGGAAAAGCAACCACAATGGCTTCAGTGCCATGAACACACCTGTAAAACAACCAATTATGTAACAATATCATTCACACAGAATTTTGCTAGACGGACAGAAAAGTGGAAATTTATCTGTTAGACCATAATTCACGTAACTGACAATCTGGCAAGTGATAGCTGACACTAAATACTAGAGCTAAAAAAATTTGTTGTCAGTTAGTTATGATGTGTCAGATCAAACTCCATTCAATTAAAATAAAAAAACAAAAACAGATAATTATAACATATACATAACTGCTAACTCACCGTAGTAATAAGATATCATAGCAAGAGACACACAGCACAGTGCTGCATATAGAATTATGCGAATTGAGCCAATCTTCAAATCCCAAATGCTATGTAAGGAAGAGGAACAAGCGTTGTATGGTGAACACCATATAACTAGGCAAAGGAAAAGAATCACGCTGAAGCAGCAGAAAAACGTGGCCCAATATTGCATCTTCAGATATTCAAACTCTGAAGAAGAGAAATTTAACAGCATCATCATACTGATTAAATGATATCATACCCAAAAATATATATATATATATATATATATATAATTACATAGATATCGTTTTAAAAGTTGATGAAAGCTACATTTAAAAAATAAAATAAAATAAAATAAAGAATATTGGAATACTAATTCAGCAATTAAGATGATGAATTCTACCAACAGTTAGAGCTACAAACGTCAATTAATAAGCTAAATATGTTCTTTTATCATCATCATCATCATAGAGAAGCTATTAGAAGAAAATGAATGTCCATACAGAAGGATAAGAAATCTTCCTACAAAAAGCATATTAAGTTCAAATTTTCTTCTCTTAATATAATTGACCAAAATTATATTACCACTTTTTCCTCACTACAACCTGTTTACAGTCTTGATCATCTGCAAAAAATGAAGAAGCTTGGAGGACTAAGATGTACTCCAGGCATCACTCCAATGCTTAAGTTTGGGGTGGAAGAGGTGACAATAGATGGGCAATAGTAAGAATTAGTTTTGTGTCACTTACCTCCCACAAAAGCGCTCCTTTTATAGATGAACTACCTCCATGTTTAATACCTTATATCTTTCGTTCGAAGGAGGTTATGGAGCTTAAATTTCAAGGTTTATACCCCTTCATTTCCCTCCATAATTTAAGGGTTACATCCATTTATCATTTAAGTTAGAATTATGGCCAAAGGTTTCAAGACAAGTAGAAATAAGATAGAATGTGTGAATTGCAATTTGAGTGGTAGGAGGAATATGCAAAAAGATTAAACTTGATGGTCAAAAAATTAAGAACACTTCTAGATTTTGATACGTTGGATCTAGTATGCCAGCTGAATGAGAAATCCAAAAAATGTTATGCATAGAGTTAAAGCATGGTGGGTAAAATGGAGAATTTCTTCAAGCTATGTGATCATAGAATCCATAAAATTTAAGAGAAAGTTTTATAGGATAACTAGAAGACCAACTAAGTTTTATGGATCAAAACTTTCGGCAACTAAGAAGCAACATATCAAAAAAGTAAAAGTCGCCTAAGAAAATGCTAAGGTGGAAGAGTAGTGTAAGGTTAACTTGATAAATTAAGGAATGAACATTTTCGCAGTAAATGAAGCATAAAGCTAATAGTAGATAAGATAAGGGAGGAGTGACTCAGATAGTTTGGGGAATCTACAACACAAGCCCAACAAGAGTGAGCTAGTTACGCAATAGAAGGGGTAGGGATAGAACAAAAATAACTTGGAATGAGATATTATTTAATAACCTTAAAATTGTAAGAGGATATTTCTCACGATCATGTAAATTGGTGAAAAAGAATGTTATATAATTATACTCACTAAAGAGACCAAACCTAAAAATATTTCTCTACTCTCATAATAAACTAAATCACATATCAAAAGAAATCTTTACAAAAGGAATTTTGACTTCCTATATTTATTATGTGGTGTAGTTTTCCAGCAATTTGATAAGTTATGCATGTATCTTTTTTTCTTTTTCATTTTACGATTATAGCTAAAAAAAAATAATATCTAGAAGTTAGACCAAATGCAAAACATCAAGATATGATCATACATCTTATTGTAAATTAATTATTTTATAAAAAATCTAAACAAACTTCTCTTTCAATAAGAATTATGCTAATTAATAAAAGGATTTGAGTTGGTCCTTTTAACAATTTACAAGGGCGAGAAAAAGAAATCCAAACCTGACATTTTTAACCACACATAATTAATCTAATCCATAAATCTAAGTTAAATGACAAACTTTCCCTTCCCAAAAAACAAAAAAGAATTTAAATTATTGCATTGCAATAATCAAAGTATTTATTTAACACCATAAGCATTTTTTTTTCTCCTTTTCAAAATTTCTTAGACCAATCAATCAAAATAACACCATCTCAACGTGAGAATACTCCCAACACTAAAGGTGTTGAACTCAAACCTCTTGAGTTTGATCCCATATTGTATATATTTATTTTTAGAGAGAGAATAAGAAAATCTTTCAAACATCTCAAAAATATATGTAGGTACATCATCTCAAAGCATCATGGCCATCATCATCATCATATGCATGGTGATCATCTAATCAAGAGTCAAGCAGTAGCACTGCCAACAAGCTTTTGTGGATTTTCAAAATTGGGATCCTTTGTGCCAAGATCTCCCTTCTTAAACCCCACCTCAGCTCTCGGACCACGTGAATATACTATCATAACCTCCTTTCTTTGCAATATGTTCACATGGGTGTTTGATCTTCTGTTTCCCCAAATATTTGGGTTTCTGTCTCTCCAAACATTTGGGTTATACTTTCTGTGATGCGTTTAAAACCCTTTTCCTGAACTATTGTTCATTCTTTCTTCCTAATAAAGGATATACACACACACATGTAAGGGGAAGGACAAAATGAGATGTGGAAAGACGAGAAGGATGGGAGAAGAATTGTTTGGAGAAGAGGAAATGGCAAGGGACAAAAATGTTGGTAGAAGAATCATATGAAGAATAAGAAAAGGGAATATAAGAGGGATGCATTTGTAGTCGACACTAAAGACCTCCTAAATAGTAAGGGTAAAATAGGAATAATGAACAGAATACCAAAAATGGGCCTTGTGCTTTTAAGAGTAGTAGAATACATTTATATATATAAAGAGGGCCTAAGACCTCTACTCTGTCCTTGCATTTTATGGAGTCTTCTACAAGGGACTATTTGAGTTGTGAGAGAAATAGAGAGACACGTAGTCATGGTCAGAGATAAGAGAAGAATTAAAAGGACACAAACAATGGCTAGTTCAAAAGGAGAATGTTGCAGACATGTGTTTTCGAGAATGAAAGAGAAGGCAAAGACATGAAAGGGTTAGGGATATAGATGAAACTAGAAGTAACACTTAAGATTATGAAAGCACTATCAGCATTACAAAATTAGGAAGGAGATGAAAGGATTAGGGATATAGATGTAAGTTGAAATAATACTAAAAAATTGAAGGATACTATCAGCAATATGAAAATTGTCAAATGAGGACTACCATAAATATAGGTTTTGCCTTTGTAGGAGTAGTATAATTTAATTATTATAAACATTTTCCCCTTAGAGGACATCTGAGTGGTTAAAGATTGGAAGTTCCACATTGGAGGTCTCGAGTTCAAATCTTAAGAAGAGTGGGAAGAGGTATAGGTTGCCACCTCCCATTGTGTAGCTTAGGCCTGGGTTTTTAGTGGAAGAAAAAGAATATTATAAACCTAAAAAATCTCAAGACAAGAAAAAAAAAATTTTCTAAAACAAATTAGTCCACAATTATAAAACATGAGCATCTAAAATATATTTAAATAGCAAATAAAAAGCAAAACCCGAACTATCAAGTAGGCTCATTGAAATTAGTGTCAACATTCAAACCACTATTTGGTTCATCAATATCACCAAGATCATCACAGGTGACTTCATCAAGTGCATCAATAAAATCATCCTCACAACTATCATCCAACGCATTAGTGCATTACACATCTACATATATCCTCTAAATAGACATTAAAGTTAGATGTTTGAATCACTTAATGAACATCAATCCGAGAATAAATTTTTAAGCTCAAAATTTTGTTAATATTTGATTGTTGTAATCATTTCCCAAGTCGTGGAATCCTTGTACAAGTTATACATGACAAAAATCAAGATTGCTATACAAGTAA